>NW_005842101.1:464979-487223 GCF_000455745.1 Alligator sinensis | reverse complement strand
TTCCTGCTGTCTGCCCTTTGCATGGTACTTGTACCTCCCCTGTACTTCTCCCCTGCTATTTGCCCTTAGTGACATTCCCCCTGTGTTTGTGCCCCTGGTGTCTGCACCCTCTAATGCCTGCCCCCTCAACTATTTGCCCCATTCCTCGCTGCCACTTACCCTCAGTCATGGCTCCCGCCCCATGCCGGTCCCCACCCAGCCAAGCAGCAATGGTTGTGGTGAGATAAAGAGCAGCAGGGACTGGGGCTGGGGCTGAGAAGCAAGATGTGGGATGGAGTGGAGAGCGGGGTGCAGGTAGCAATAGCAATAGTTGGTGCAGAGCAGGGGCTGCAGACAGCAGAAGCTACTGCTCCATCTCCAACCTGGAGCATGAGCCCAAGCCCAGGCTGGGGCCAGAGCTGGAGCCACAGCAGGTGTCTGCCATCCCACCTTGCACTAAAATCCTAAATAAGTGTTTTTCCCCCCCATGTTGAATGGGGGAAAAAAATCGTATCTTGGATTGAGTAAATACTGCATGTCCCTCTCTAGAACTTAGACACTGTACTCAGTACATACAGAGAGGAGCTCCTTACCTTTCAGGATTCTCAACCCATTCCTGAAGTGTATTAAACCCTTTTTATTCACAAAGTAAGCAGAGTTCCCTTTTCTTTTTTCAAAACACAGCCTCCAGAGAAGAAGATGGTAGTACCTCAACACCATTTGAACAACACCTTAGTAGGTAGAACACTTATGCAAGATACAGAGGGCCTGGTTAAATAGTATTTTTTATTTGAAGGGATTCAACCCATTTTCTCCCTTTAGAGTGAACCAACCACTAGGCTACCAACCATTCTGGGAAGAGGTAGGTTTCTCATGGCCTTTTTCTGAAGTTGTTCCACTTTGCACAGGATACATGAGTATTCATTGGGCCAGAGAGACAGAGCATGTGAATAGCATGACTCTCTAGCCTAGTGGACATGGCTATAGTCTGAATTACAGTTTCTTTGTGAATGACCATTTATGTTTTTTTTCCCCCATTTGAGTGCCCTAACCAACACACTTATAGAATTGTGTTTACTTTTATACACATTTCTACAGGGCCTTCAAGCTTGGATTTCATCAATGCAACATACAAAATTAATCACAGTAGATTAAATTTGATCAAAAATTGGATTTTGACTCTTAGTTTCCAATGGAGATCAGATACTGTACTTCTTCCTCGAGCAAAAATCACAGTCATCTTGACTGCAAGAACAACCTCTAAGGTTGTAACCAGAAAAAAAGATTTGCCTTTTCTTGGATCATGGAAGAATCTCTTGGGTCAAAACATGCTCACTTCTATCACATATATCATTCCATTTAAGATAATGGAATTGCACTTGCAACAGGATTTGACCCTTGCCAAAGAATCTAATTATGAACCCAGATGAATAAGATTGGTAATACTAGAAGTACACCACCAATAGCTGAAATCAGTGAAACCAGTCACATAAATAATGTTTTGCAGTGCTGGCCCCTTGAAGTGTTAAAGAAAATTAAGTACAATATTTTATAAAATTAAATGTAATGTGTATTTACAAACTAGACATATCTTCTCTTCTCAGTGAGTAACATAAGGATCCTGTATGCCATTCTAGTTCACAACACCTATGATGAATTATTTGTAAATATAATGAATTACATTACTAGGGACATGTCAAATTATATGTTGATAATGATTTTTTGGATGCATCTGCTATGTAATTGTTCCCAACTGACATGTATTCATCTTCACCTGGCATTATTTTCCTGATTTTGGGGGGTTTTATTATGCATTTCCATTTCTATCATAATTGTTACAGTGATCCCTGTTCCTTTGTTCTAATCAGGTCCTTTTAATGGTGTCGCACATTCTGAACAAAAGAGGATGGGGAAAACACAGAAGGCTATTGACAAAACAAAACACCAAGCTTTATTTGTTACTTTGTAACTGCTTGTTTGGCCTCAGAAGGTTGGGTGGTGTTGACAGGGACCAGTTGTTTTCCTGAATGTATCTGCCAGCTGCTGCAGTTGTGTATTCTGTAGCAAAGTAGGCGAATAAATGTTAAAGGCTGTTCTGATGACAGACAGGTACATGCTGCTTTTTACTTCGTGTATCTGAGATTTTAAAAAGGTAAATAAAGCAAATTAGTAGCATAAGACGGTGTCTTTCACAACACAGTGTTATAGAAATTCTCTCAGTGAAAATATCTGTCATCAGTTTATGCTTACATTGAGCAGCCCCGTATTAATTGTGTTTACACAAACTTTCTGTATAATATACTGTTTACCATCCAGAGTTCATTTGTTCTGTTTGTCTCTCAATAGCATTATTCGAAACTGTGGCCAAAAAACAACTGATCAAACACTAGACCCATGTATACAGAACTTGGGGGTTTTTAAATTCTGCCTTTTTTTTTTAATTCTGTGAATCATTTAGAACATCTAACCTGAAACCTTTTTTTTACCTTTAAAAAGGTCTTTATTATTTATTCTCCACTTTAGTCTTCTTTGACTACGCATTGACAGGTAGCAGGTGATGCGCTTTCTCTCTTTCTCTGTGTCAATATTAAAATATACTGCACAAAATAATTAGGCACAATCAAAGTGAGATCTGGTTCTGGTGTATGTCAGTTTTTTAGCGCGTTCAGTTCCAAGATTTTATTTTGGCCTTTTCGAAGGAGGCAAGATAGCACTGAACTTTGTATCTAGATGTGAGCTTTATCAAAGTTCAAGTACGCGTGATTCAGTGACATGGTGGTGGGCCCATTTCTGATTAAAAAAAAATGTCAGACAAAAATTTTAAAACCATTAAAAATGTTTTTTCTTCCCATACTCACCTCCCCCGCCATCTAATATAATAATAATTACATAATTTAGTGCTATTATGCAGCTAAATACTCCACTCGCCTATGTGGAAAAAATATTAAAATCTGGTGCTAGTTAAGCAGCCTGATGCTGGAACATTCATGAGTGTTTTATAATTTTATAATGATTTCTCTTTGACATTATATTAGATTTCTTCATTTTGTCCACCAGTACCATGAGTTCCCACTGTAAGCATTTATATAATTTTCCCTTTTCAATGCATTCAAAATATTTGGCTTTCTAAGTCTGGGATATAATGCATATAAGTGATCTCTCTAATCATCTGCTGAGTGTTTGTACTTAGAATAGGTTTTATCTGCTGTCTTGAAAGTTTGATACCAGTGTTACTGCATGCAACATTGTAGCTCTTGTGCATTGCATCAGGACTTGCTTTCTTTAATTGTGAAATGTGAAAAAAGATAGTTTTGATTGCATTACATAGAGTTGTTCATTTACTTTCATCTGTGCAAGGCTAGAGGAAGCTTCCATAAAAACAGCTTTGTGTGAATGCAGCTTATGTTGCATCCTATTCGCATTAAATTGCTGAAAAGTGTCCATTATGCTAAGTATAATGTAAAAAGCAGATGCTTATTTATAAACTTAATAATACAATAATCTACTTTGTGCATATAAAATGCCTTTTAGCAAAAAAGCACTTTCAGAAACATTTACAAATTAAACTTCAGGACAAAATGAGGATAAATTCTGTTCTTTGTTATATTTGCATAAACCAATGAAATTTATTCTATATACCGGTTGGCACCACTGAAAGAAGAATCCGGCTAAATGTGAGTTACAAAAGTAGGCGCAATTTTTACAGCTGTAGCAATAGGATTTGAGATGCTCTCTTTACAGTATATGTTTAAATCAGAAATGCAAATGTAATTATTTTTTCATCAATGCCAGTCACATTGACAGTATCTCTGTTATAATTAAAGCAATATATTTTGTATTCATATTTGCATTCATATTAAAGCAGCAATTTTCATCTGTACTTAAAATTTACAGAATTTTTTCTGTTCAAACCCTTTTCCCTCCATTTGTACTCTTTCAGACTCAAAAGTTATGCGGACATATCATGATATAATCCTGTTTATTCTGTCATTTGTCCAGGTAGTATTGAGGCATAGGCATATAAAGTAATACATATTTAATTTAATAATTCCTTGGATTAATATCAATCCAGTGGATAATTTATTTATCAGCAGTCTGAGGATGCAGGACTTCTAAAATAATGAATTACCTTATCCATCAGGATACAAAAATAATCCCTAATTTCTGTTTATTTGGGAATCTTTCAGCTGTTGAGAATTTTCCCCAACTATTTCCAAAAAATGACAAAAAGAAAAATCAAGTGGCATAGTTTACAAAAGCTATAATGAAATAAATGCCACTTTCTTGATTACACTAAACCAATTAGATTTAATTTCTCTTCTGTTTCCATACATAAGCAACAGCTGTACATGCCATCCATGGGTAATTAATTGCTTCCAACTGTCTGCCAGTGCAAGTGGTATTTCTTTAAATTGGTGATACAACACAACATGTGCCTGTAAATACATCAGGGCACATCATATCACACAACATATTCTGACACAACAGAATGTACATGTTACTGCAATGACTTAAGGGCAAAACATTTCTCTGAAGCCTGTGCTACAGAACTGTATTTTGTTCACTGCACTTGCTCCCTCTATAGCACTACCATAGATGCCAAATGAATTCAGCACATGGAAGCAGAAATCTGCTATACAGGTAACAAAGCAAACATCAGAGCTAAAAAGACGTGGCATACTTTTATTCAGCCACAATGGAGCTGAAAAAAGAACCTTTCTTTGGCAACAGCTGCTCTTGAGAGATGATTCATCCCAAGAGAAGGGCAAGCAGAGCTGTTACGTCTTGGTGCCCCTTAAGGTGCTACTGAAGGAGACTGGCTTTAAAAATAGTTGAAATTTCAGAAAAGCCAGGGTCGTGTTGACTGTCTGGGAGTGTAGAAACAGTATATTCCCTGACCCTTCAAACTTTTGTGGCAATGTTGATTGGCTGCTGGTCCCCCAATGGAAAAGATGCATATTTTTCTCTTAGTGGACTAGCACAGCCTGGGGCTCTGCTGACATAATTGGACTATCTTGTGTGGCTTGTTACAGAAGTGGGTTCATGTGATACAAGGACAGCAAAATAGCTACATGGTTCATGGCATACAATAGCTTCCTTCCTTCCTTTCTTACATTTTAAAAAAAATCATTATAAATAATTTCTATAGTAGATATTTTGCTTTTTTCTCTATCTCCATTAGGAAATAAATGAAAGATGTTTTTTATTGGTGGGGTATCTTTTATTTTTTACTCTTGAAGTACAAAAAAGGAAGTGTATGTGTGCCAAGCCTTTGTAGAAACAAAACCTAAATATTTCTCAGCAAAAATGTTAGAAATTGCAGGAGTATTTTTAAAGTTACATTGGGTGTGTCTGCATGTACCAGTTTAAAGCCCAATTTAAGGTGTATTAAGGGCATGCATCTACACATGCACACCCTTAATGCACCTTAAAAATGGAGATTTTAAGCTATTTGAACCTAAATTTGATACCTGCAAAAATAGGTATGAGATTTAGGCACAAATAGCTAAAGCACATGAATGCATGTATAAACGCATTAATGTGCATTAACGTGTGTATGGACTGATGTGGGACTAATTTTAGTCCCACATCAGTCCATGCACATGGCTTTTAAGCGCTTTAATGCTTGCACATATAGATGTGAGCCTAAATTGCCTTAATGTGCATTAAACTAATGCACCTTAAATTTAGGCATGCCTAAATGTATGTGTAGACACGCCCATTGTTCTTCAGACTTAAGCCATGGAGAGTTATAGCTTTTACTCTTATTTTTTATCTTTTAAATGGATTTTCAGTTGTTATATGCTATGCATATGTATATAACTACCTTTCTCTATGACTGTATGTGCGTACATATGTTTGTTTGTATGTAGGTATGTATGTATACATATATGTAAGTAATAAAAGCCAAGGCTCTTCACAATTGCAGTTAGATTAATCAGGATTAAGTACACTGAAGATTTTTGATCCATGCCAGTTTACAACAGGGGTAGACAAAAAGAAAATTAGACCATGAAATAAAATCTAGACATCCTTAAGAGCCAGTACAAAAAGAGTGTGGATCTGTGTAGGATGTTACTAGTTTTGTACAATTCTCTTTGTAAATTACATCGGCCATGTGCTTTCTGAAGGTTATATGTGAATTATTGCTTTCTTTAATATTGTGGGTATTGCTGATTATTACAAAGCTATTAAACCTGTGTGAATGTAAATACGTCTTCTACTTGCCATTTTGCATTTACAGAGCAGACACTGTCATATAAGCACCACTGATAAAATATATTGTGACAGCAAAAACAGTAATACACAAGGTTTTGGCATGGAAGGAATTTGGTTCAACATTCCTTTGTCTGCTTACTCTATGCAGTATATTTTCTGTCTCTAGAGTCAAATGTTGCACTTTACCAGGCAATGCAAGTTTTTTTATCTGGCATCCCTAACTCAGTAGATTTAAAGGCATGTAATTATACCATTTTTACCCTGAGTCTTTTGGTCCTGTTTCTATAAAGAAAAGCTTTATAAAAGCTTTTTATAAAAATTGTATAAACATTTTCAAAAAATTGTATAAACATTTTCAAAACAAAACTTTCTATAAAATTTTTCAAAACAACATTCTAGATTAAGTTTATTAGTGTTCAGGTGTCTATTGTTGTCCTGATGCCTCAGCTACCAAACTCAAGGTTTCTCCTTTACTATTGCAATAAAACAAATCTCTTTCTAGCCTCTACTACAGGCTCTGAAATACCAGTCTTCTTGAGACTTGATTTAAACCAAAAAATGTAACCAATATTTGGTAGTTAGCTTATATCGCTTATCTGTATATTAAATATAGTACATATGCAAATATAGTACATATGCACAATAAAAATATATTCACTATCTGTAAATTAAATTCTATGTACACATATAAACCACTGCAATTTAGTTATTTACTGTGTACTACAAGGTCTATAAAATGCCACTTTCTAAGAATACAACAGAGGCTTAAGTCAGCATTTTTATGATATCATCTGTACTGGGAAAACATTAAAGGCTCAATATTTAATAAACATAATAAACATCCCCATGAAACAAATTGTTCATAAACTACCTGTTTAATTTTTCAGGGTTCCTGAACCACATATTTTCTTATTAGTTGTAATCCTGCTGGGTTGCAGGATAGATAGGGCCTGTCAGGGATAGAATATAATGTAGCGGTTTTATGAATTATTTCTGTGAGGAAAAGCCTATTACAGCTGACAAGAGGATGATGATATTAGCCCATCATCATTCAGATGGCACCACCCTTCCCCCTTTCATCCATCAGACCCATCATCATTCAGATGGCACCACCCTTCCCTCTTTCAGCCATCAGGCCTCTTGTATGGAGGCTGAAAGCCATGCAGTCTTTGCATAGCCAACACAAAGACAAATACTGCTCTTTTTCTGAGTCCATGAAACATTTAGTATTTCATTTTGAATCATGGCAGATGACAGTAACAAATGGCCTAATGAATCTCCCTTATTGTTCCTTGTGAATCTGAAGATGAGCTAAAAGTAAAATCTCTTTTTTTTGGACACGCTGGTTCTGTACTGAAAGGTTTTTCCAGCACTCTAAATAGAATCCCCGCATTACTAAAAATCAACCAATAAACAAGCAAGCAGCTTAACCTCCCCCCCGACATACACAAGCCCAACCTACAATTTTCCTGTTGTAGACTGTATTTTACTCTTTACCTGAGAGTAGTATTTTTGGGAATGTATTTCAATGAACTTTGAAATTGACATTTAAGGTGTACCATGCAACGAAAGCCACACAAAAACAAAGATAAGGCCACGTATTGCAGCTCTGTATTACAAAAGTATAGTAATACATCAGTTGGCATAATTTTGTATTATTCAGGGGGAATGTGCATTGTGGGGATCTACAAAAATTAAGTTCTCAAAAATATGGCACAGCCTACATTAGTTTACACAATCAATTTTTCTAGACATCTTTTCAGATTTCACTAATAGATCTGTAAAACACAGGGATTTTTCTATTTCCTGGCCACAAAAAGGCACATAATTACCCTGGGTTCATTTATCCACACAGAAAAAAATATTATTAACATGACTGGTAATTGTTCAGTGAGCCTAGTGTGGAAAAGTTCATACAAGGTATCTCTATCTTTTATCTGATTTTTGATGAGATATAAATATTTTTAGCTGTACAGTTGCATTGGTTGCACCTCTATTTATCCTGTGACTGCCTTGCATTACGCTCACCACAGTTTCTTCATATTATTTTCCTGTAAAGGGGAGGATTGTCTTAAAGCTAACACTACTGGTTGCAAAAGCTTTAATGTTACTCTTATTGGTCCTGCCTACATTTCAGATATTGAGCCTGGCTTCTACCAATGGGTTCCCATGCTCACATACTACTGTCACTTGTAAAGTTGGCAGACAACTAAGCACTTCTTTCTGCTGGGCCTAGGGTTAGGAAAGTGATCCCCACTGAACTCCATTTAATTTAATCCCTATCTACTCTTACAAAGCACCTTGAAAAACATGTTTTTTTCAAAGCTGTTTTTAGAATGACAAGTATTGGCTCCATATTTACTACCTCCTCTTTCGATTACCCTTATTTCACTTAAAATTTGCTCCCCTACATTCCTCCCATGACTCCATTTGTCCATGTGGGCTGTTTAAATTCTATGCCTTGTTTATTTTTTGTATTTTATGATACCCTATAGCACTCCAAGCCTTTTTGAGGGAATGAGGAGGGGCAGAATGGCTACATAAACACAATAGATTATTATATCCTATATTAGTATATTATTACTATATTTTTACATTGTTATATTTTTAATTTATTTCCCAAGGAGATGAGCATCTGTAAAATAGGCAGAATATGATGGCAAGAGAGTTAATTCTTCCTTTTATTTCTTCCTTTCTTTTTTTTTCTTTTCACTGGTTTTATCAGTTAGATCTATCCCCTAAATCAATGTGATTTATTGAGATGTATTCTTCAGTAATGTCTCCCCTGATCCCCCTTTATACACTACAACAGTTTTCCTTTAGCAAAATACAAGACAGAAACTGCTTTTCATTTATAATAAAAACTTTTGAAAGTGCTTCCGTGAAAAGTGCTTGTTTTGGCTTGTCATTGAAACCAACAAAAATGGCTTGCTTTCCGGGTAAAACTTTTTGCACAGCTCTGTTTGTATCTACTGTAGGCACATGTGCATTTTTGACATGACAGATCATAATGGCTCTTTCAGAGCCATTACAGTTACCAAGTAAATCCTTCTTAGTTCAAGTACATATAATTGATTCCCATAGACTGTAATAGCTCCAAAACCAAGGCAATACCCTTACCAAACATAAAGCAGTGGCAGGACTAATACATAACAGCAGTCAGTTTTTACCACTGTGGTACTAGAAAATGATGCAGTGCTAACAACATGGCTTTTTTATTTGCTGATTTTTGGCACAATAGGAGGGCAATAATTCCATGGTATTACAGTGGTATCATTCTTGCATATTCCTGGTAACGTAAATCCAAAAGTGCCATAATAGTAATCTTAATCATTTCCAAATTAAGGACTTGCGTCCACAGGGCTATTTTGAGAGTAAAGATTTATTCTTGTGCATGTTGGGGTGCAGAATCAGGCCTGTAGCTTTAATAATGGCATTGTAAATCATAATGCAAAAGTCATTTAGAAAACACCAAAAAGGCTTTAAACTGTGGCAAAAGAGGATAATAAACCAAATTGTACTGTCTGTCTAGGCCTGGCCCACATTCGGGGCATTGCAAAGATGTACTGTTCAAGGAGTGTTTTGCGCATAATCATATTGCCAGAAGCCTGATATGCATGGTTACTATGCAGCTAGTGCTATCATTTTAATGAAAAAACTGTCTCCCCCAGTACAGCATATCTCATAGACCACTGTAAAGGGAGCAGGGCTATACATCTAAATTCTTCCTATCTCCTTTAGGGCATTACAGAACCTGAGGGTGCATGGAGGGATGGTCTCTATATTCCTGAACCTTGGCTGTGATTGACTCTTGGCTGGGGGAGTGCAAGAAGGAAGAGGAACTCCAAACTTAGTCTACTGGCAAGAAAGGCCAAATTCTTCTCTATACAGAAAATAAAAAAAGGTAAAATCGGGGGGGGGGGGGGGAGCGGGTATTGCTTTTGAAAACAATTTGTAAAAAAAAAAAAAAAAAAAAAAGAAGGGGGGGGGGGGGGGGGGGGAGCGGGTATTGCTTTTGAAAACAAGACAAGTTTTTAGTTGAAAATAAGACAAGATTATATTGCAATAGAAAAAGGTGCTGTAAACTTCAAGAAGCTAATGTACCTTCAGTAAAGAACTCTCACCAGAGATCATAGAAATTTCACATAACTCCTATATGTTAATAAAGTCTTTGAATATAAAATCCAAATTAAAAAGTGGAGCCGAATAAAAATGCTTTTGTTAAAAGTAACGTTTTGAAATGCTGTCAGTAACTATCATAAATATTTGAGAAGTTAATATTTTAATCTTCAACTATAGCACTGAAAACATTTTTAGTGACAGACAGTGCTTCATTAATAGAGTTCTGTATGTCTAATTGCTTTAGGCAAAGTGGGTTGCATTATTTTGACACATGACATGCAATTAGTACATGGTCACACGGCTAAAGGAAGATTTTACACCTTTTTTCCTTCTACATTCAGAGTGAATAATTAGCATATTTTTTCTGCTTAGAATAATCATCAGAGCCTTAGATCAGAAATTGCCTAATGAGGTAAAATTCGAGTTGTTGACATTAATACATGTGACATATTTTTTTTCAGTTGTAAAAGTAAACCTACTGCTGCCACTTCATTTACCCTTTCCAAGGTGTTCTTAAGATTCAGAGTTGTGTTTTTTTTCTTAGCATGAAGCTGTTGAATAATCATATCTTGAAAAGAGAGCGATGAATGATTGTTTTATATTTCATAGTGTTTGCCTGGGTAGTGAGAGTTCTAAAGGGCTAACTTTGGCTATAACCCAAAGCCATGGAAGATACATTTTTCTGTTGTCGTAACACAAAAGGTAAATGGTGATCACAATATTATTGTACTGCTTCTATATATATAAACCAGGAACTACTGTAGCTCAGCTGTGAGGTGTTATATAGCATATTTCAACATGAAAGTCTATTAATGAGAAAGCTATCTTTAGGAAAATATATTTTGGTTATTTTATGTTCAATGAATAAAACAGATTTTATTATAAGTAACCTGATGTGACTGAACTTATTAAAGTTTAAGGTACATGATGGTTATAGCTATAAAGTCTTTTCCGAGAGAATCACTTTGGAGAAATTTACATGAGAAAATATTAAGACATTCTTTTGTACATCATTTTTTTTCTTTTATCACAATTACTCATAACTATTTTCCTATTACCTTTTATGCTAACTTTGGAAAAAAAAATCAGCCGACTGGTATAGGGCTTTCCTTCCTTCCCTCCTTAGTCAGACAAAATTCTCACTTAAGAAGTTTGCCTGTGGTAGGGGGTCTACAATTGAGCTCCTAGTATGGTCGTTTAAGTTCTTCCATGCCTGAGAATACCAACATTTTCAATATGACAGCCTTGTTTATAGTTATAAGTGCAAAAAAATGCATATGCTAAAATAGAACAGGGGGAGAAGGGTCTTTTAGGCTGTAAGTGCTAATTAACAGGTATAGAAAAGACTCATCAGAACTATACCCTAAATTCTTACTAATATTCTGTTCTTCAAGAGGTACTTTTCAGAAATATATCAAACATTTAGTGCCACCTATAACAAAGGGCAGAGTTAAACATGAATATACTAAAATAGACCTTTTTTTTTTTACTTTCAGTATCCTGCCATTCATTTAAATGCATGAAAGAGGGAGGCTGTAGAATATACTCCTGGCTCAGTGTACACATTGGATATTTACCAAGATTTGGATGGTACTAAAATGAGCATTTAACATTTACAGAGAAGACAAGAAACATAGAACATTTACCTTTTTTCCTCATAAAGGTATTACATATCGATTTGAAAGAAAATTTATTCAAGGTAAAATCCTTGCTCCTCAAGAAGGGTAAGGTACCATAGGAACAAGTCACTCTGACAGCAATCCACAGATATAAGTTAGACTTAGTGATCTAAGAAAGCTGTGAATAGGACAGCTTGCTATCCCTGATGTAAAAACATGCTATTTGGGGTAAATCCTGTCCTTTTTTGTGCTTGGCTCTATTAAAAAGCTAATACAAAATAAAAGGCATAAACTGTAGTCACAATCGTCTCTTCCAGCAGGGCTGTCCTTTTCTTGGACTGTCCCACTCCAAACTTGAGATTCCTGTGATGACAGGTCCGATCTTAGTTCCCTTTTTATACACAAACTTTAAATAAAAAATTATAATGGAGACAATCAAGTGGCAGAAATCATTCTGCATCTCTCTACATTGCCAACATCTGTTGAAAAGGAAAATCTGGGGATCCTCCAACCTGATCTTTACAATGATCTTCTCAAAACAAACACACAAACAAAAAAAGGAGCTAAAACAAACAAGAAAGCAAAGGCCCAAACTTTTAGAGCAGAAACAAGTTTTAGATCTTCGTATATAAATGTGAGTGGATTAGAAAGCAGGAAGGAAATACCTTATTAACAAGGTAACAGCTTTAAGATAATAGAGTTGGGCAGCACTAGAAAATGGAGAAGATGAATGGAGCCTCTTGTAGTTTATAGTTTCCCTTTCTCTCAGTGGGGGCAACGCAGGGAATGATGCCAATAATTTGAGCCTCATGAAGCGTAGGGCTCACAGCAGTGACATCATTTATACGTGCAGCCAGGACCATGGCACATTGAGCTGGGTAGCGCAGCCTTGGATAGCAGGGGGCCCTGAGTGTCAGCCCCTCAGCTTGGGCCTGCTCCAACCCAATTCAGTGAGCTGTGGAGGGGATGGCTTGGGCATGAGGGTACTACAGTGCAGGGCTAGCCACCAGGCAACCCCTGTACTGTGGCACCCTTGTGCCCCAGCCAGCCCTGTCACTGTCTAGATGTGCATTGCAGTGAAGTAAATAACTCTGCCATAGGAGAGTTGGGCAGTACTATCCTACAGCAGATCTGATTAGTTTATTCCAGCCTTATAGCATGTGTAGACAGTGACACTTTACTGCTGAGGTAGTTAGTAGGGCTGTGCAAAGCTTTGGTCAGTGATTCAATTTGGCAGAGATTCAGTCTGATTTGGAGACTGAATCTCTGAATCCGAATTGAATCAAGAGACCCTTTATTCTCTCTGAATCAAATTGGGACCCTCCGAATCAATTCGGAGAGATTCGATGATTCAGTCATAGACACAGCTTTAAATGTTTTTCCTACATACCTCAAGGTACCAGGTGGCTTGTGAACACTGAGATGCTGGGGAAGATGGAGTGTCCCACAGGAGCATGTGGCGGGGGGTCCCCAACACTCAGTGGTGGACCCGGAAGTGGTCCACTTCTGCATCCACTGCAGAGCGCATGCGGGACCCCTGCCTTCTGCCCCCCAGCTCAGTGACTGGTGCCTCCTGGGTCTGGGGGGGGGCATCCAGGGTCCCCCCATGGCCAATCACCGAGCCAGGAGGGTGCAGGGGGAGGTCCCGCATGTGCTCAATGGTGAACCCAAAAGTGGAGCAGAAGTAATTCTGGTCCACTTCTGGGTCTACCACTGAGCATGCGGGGGGAGGGCCCCCCATGTTCCTGTGGTACAGTCCATCTGCCCCTCCATTGCAGCATTCACAAGCTGCACCTTGTACCTCGAGGTATGTAGAAAAAACATTTAAAGCTGTGTCTATTGCTGAATAGCTGATTCTCCGAATCATCATCAAATCTTCAGATTCAACTGAATCGAATTGGGACAGTGATCTAAATCATTGAACTGAAGCACTGTCCTCTGAATCAGACCAAATCTGAATTGAATACAGCCCGCTTTGCACACCCTAGGGTTAGGCAGTAAGCATCTTGTGTAGATGCCCCCTCTGTTTCACTGAACAATCGGGGAAAATCAGAGTTAGGTTGATCTAAAATGAAATATATTTGGTTGTCTCACCTAGTTTAAACAAATGAAGTGTCATTTCTGCTTGAATGAAACACTTCTTTACTTTCATTTCGAGGTTGTTTGAAATTTTTAATTAAAATAAAAATATGTAATGTTTTAGGCAAAAATAGTTAAATGAAACATTTCTGTGTTTTTCAACTGGAACTACTTAACAAATTTTGCTTTCTTTCACAAATATTTTAGTTGATGAAAATCATCCATTTCAGCATCCATTTCTGTTGAAATGCTACTGGACTAGCAGATGAGTTCACTGAAATCAAGGGGTAATTGTCAATAACAAATCATTGCAGTGCAAGACTAGGCCAGACATACTTCCTCCTCACTTTCCCCTTCTTCCTCTGGCCTTTTGCAGTTGTCACTAGCCTACCTCTGGGATATTTCTTCTAGCTAAGGCTTCTATAGGGAAGTGCAGAGCCAATAAAGCCAGCTCTGTACCTGGCACAGAAGCTCCTGATACCTACGTTGTTCAACAAGCGGACCTGACATCTGCTATAAATACTTACACTGGTGTTCCCAGCACAAAGGGGCCTGAGGGTGTCATATTGAATGAAATAGTTTGCATGTTTATAATGGTTGCCCATTAGCCAGTTTAGGAAGAAGACAAAATTTATCTCCTTATCTAGGCCATTGTTTTGGTCTACGTGCGAAAGGTCCTGACTTTGCTCAAAGTCTTAACTCTTGAATTTTATCTTTAGAGGTCTTTAACAAAGAGAACCTAAAACTGACCCTTAAGCAAATATCCCGAGTTCCGAGAGATCAAACCCGAGGGCCTTTTGACAAGATTGGAAAGAAAAGGTCACTTGCAGTGGTATGGAAGTTCCCCAAAGTAATTAAAATGATCAACAAAAGAAACTAATTACCAAGCAAAAGAATCTGTTGAGTAAGATCCGAGCCCAAATTTGGGAGTAATGACAGGTTTGGGTAGGAGTGGCCCAGGACGGCAACTCACTCAATAAAAACTGTAACCTACTCTCCCAAATTGGAGGTAAACTTCACTTGCAGAACAATGAGGGAAGAATCGCAAGTGTAGACTGGATCAGACTGATCACCTGAATCACCCTCTCTGTGAACATGAATCTCTTAGTTCACGCTGAAGCTGCAGAGCGCCTGAAAGGGACTGAAGGAAGGGGACTTAGTCCTATCACTGCTGAGGCCAGCCCATTGAATCGTATTGCTGAGGCGAGCCCATTGAACCGTACTACTGAGGCCAACCCATTAAATTGTACTACTGAGGAATGAAATCATATTTAGGTGTTTGGCTTCTTGGAATTCTAGGATTGTAAGTATATTATGAAAATAATAGTATTGATTCAAATTTAACTTTTAGTTATAATTGTAGTTGTTTTTGTAATACTAATTCTTATAGCATTGTTTGGGAAGGAAGTGCATTTGGAAGATTATTTCTTAAAGCTAAGCAGTGTTATATGTGTAGCAAAGAATTTTAAAATAAAATTGTGTTGTATGAATTAAGTGTGTAATCATTGTGAAATCGTGCAATCAACTAAATACTCCCCCAGCCAGTGCATCAAAACAAATCAGTAAGTTGTGTGGGATTTTCTCTATTCCATAACCCAATAGAGACAGAGGGCAGTGGCCAATGTAGTCTTACCATATTCATATAAAACTCCTCTCAGAAGCATTTTACTAGACAATACCTAATATATTTGTTCTTTTTAGGATTTTGCATATAAAACTGGGGAGGCAGATGTATTAGGAATGCTCTTATGATTTGCCAACTGTGATGACTTTTTCCTTGATACAACCCATTTTGGGGTCACTGCATAACTTCCTGTGCTTTAGATAATGCACAGGAAATCATGCTGTTATTAGTTTTGCCCCACCTTCTTTTCATATCATCTGCTGTACCTCATTTTAGGATAATTATTAGGAGGACTGTACATTTAAAAGAGATTATATTATTTCAACACTGATAAAATATTATGTACATTTGTGTGGTCTTTTAACATGTACATATATTATTGAGGTGATATGAAGTAAATAAACCCCTGAAGGGAAAAGTCCCAGTGATTCCTTTGATACTTTTTTATATAGTTGATCGGAGAAATAGTTCTGCAAGAACTGGATAAAGATTAAATTAAGCATTCATCTTGAAGAAGACACTGAATTATAGTACCTATCTTAGTCTCCGTTGTTTTTCTGATTAAGCTGTTCAGCAGAAAGGGTTCTGCAGTATCTAATATAACATGCCCACGTCATTTTATTGCTTTCTAGCTGGTATAGTTTCTTCAGATTTTGACTGGTAATATCCCCTTTTTTTACTAGTCAAAGTCAGGTTTCGGGGGGCTGGTCTCTCATATCTATGGTGGTATGAATGCAGCTTTCTCCACATGCTCTTTAACACAAGCAAAACAACAATAATTTTAGGATGGCAAGTGCATTAGTTTTTGGCACCACATTACCATAATGAATTGAGGATCATCTCCTATGTATCCCCGTCTCATGCACTTTGTGCTTCCATTGTGTTATAGCCATGCATTGCATGTACAATCTGACACTTCAGTTACAGGGGAAAAATCAGCAAGTTAACACTGTATGCAAAAGTCATGTGTTTACAGTTAAAAAAATAGACTTGTCACTGCAAGTGTCCTCAATAAAAGCTATTTCCAAGTCAGTTTTCTGGAGATGTTGAAAACAGAAATAAATATTTATTTTCACAACTTTAGTACGTTTTTCACTTTACTTTAAAATACTGCTCAATCATTTTTGTTCAAAACTTTACAACTGCACACGGATGTGCATGCCCACATACACATGCAACTGTCTTGGGCTGAGACCACACCTACAAAATGAATGTTTTAACAAGTGAAAGTTTCAGAAATGTGTGACCAGAATTATAAGGAATTTCTTGGAAGATTTTTAAGGCATTGTACATTGGACTCTTAATGAGAAAGTAGAAAAGAGAGGGTATTTGGAAACATCTTAATATCTGTATCTTAAAGCTGTGTCTATGGCTGACATGGAAGACTGAAGATAGTCATGTGGAATACAAGGAGATGCAATGGGTATAAGTACCTGTATATTGTGCTGCAGCAGAAGACATCAGTGCTGTGTTAAGGACCACCTGATAAAGTACATTAAAGCAAATACGTTCTGGCAGAGCATACCTGGTATTTTCCAAAGAAAGCAAGTGGTTAATTTTAAAGAAAAGGCAGCAAACAGTGGTCAACAAATGAAACATTTATATTATCTAAGCCTTGAATTATGCATTTAAAAATAAGTCAACAACATTTTCATATTTTCTAGTTCCCTGTTTGATTCCTATCTGCCACAATTGTTAACTGAAATTAGGCTGTAGTTATCTCAACCAGAAACTCAAAAAGGTTATGACTTTTTTGTTTCAAAAGTCACAACTTATAGCTAAAGGGCCTATTCTTCTCTCAAAGAGCACATATAACTCTAATTAAGGGTAATGGGAATGACATGCCTGTACTGAAGGAAGAATAAAAGCTTACAGTTTCATGAAAATATCTGTTAGTAACAATAACAATTATTACAGAATAAGGTCCCAATTCAACAAAATTAGTCCAGCTACTTGTACAAGTTCCACCTTTAAGGGTGACCTATAAATAAAAAAAAAAACAATCGAGGGTAAGCACAGATTGGAAGCATTCAGCACAGAAATATATTTTTAAAGGAAAATTTTATCATTTTCCCCCTTTGGAGAAATTTTCAAGACATTTTCTAGTTTGTTATAGATAGATCATCAACATATCATTTGGTAGCAGCCCAGATTCAGAAGTTACATTGTGACATATGTTGTCTATTAGGGCTGTGCAAAGCTTCAGTTGGTAATTTGATTTGGAGGAAATTCAGCCTGATTCAGTGGCTGAATCTCCAAATCTGAATCAAATCAGGGGACCAACCTAAAAGTCTGAATCAATTCAAAGCTTCTGAATCTTAGGAAAAGATTCGGAGAGCTTTGATGATTTGGACAGTCCTCAGTAGTTGCAGCTGGGAGCTGCAGCTGACTCCAAGCTGGTAAGTACTAAGGGCTGGGGGAAGAGGGAGGAGGAGGGGATCATGGGGGGACCCCCTGCCAGCCCTGCTGACCTCCCTGCTCCCCATGGCTTCCCTGCCCATCCCAGCACTTAAAAAAAAAGCCCCGGTGTTTACCAGGTGCTGCCAGGTGTGTGTGGGGGGTGATCCCTGCTGCCCCCCACTGCCCCATGCTGCATGGGGGGCTCTGCCACAAGCCCCCAACCTCCTCCCCCAGCCCCACCCCAGGTGCCCCACCTGGGCAGCTCCAGCCCTTTTAGAAAAAAAAAAAAAGCTGAGAAAAGCCCCAGGACTCACCGCTTCTGCAGCAGCCTTGGGGCTTCTGGGACTCTTGCAGAGCCCTCCATGTGGTGTGGGGCAGTAGGGGGAAACAGGGATCATCCCCCACCGGCAGGAGCGGTGAGTCCAGGGGTTTTATTCAGGAGGTTTTTTGTCTTAAAGAACTGGAGCTGGCCCAGGCAGGGCACCCGTGGGGGGGCTGGGAGAGTGAGGGGGGGAGTTGTGGGGCTCATGCACCTGCTGAGCTGGGGCTTTTTTCTTCCAAGTGCTTGGAGCTGGGGCAGGTATTACCAGACTGGGAGAGGGGTGGGGGATGGGCCTGGCCTGGCTGATTCAGAGATTCGGAGATTCAGCAGCAGCCATATCTCCGAACAGATTCGGCTGAATCGAATTGAGACAGTGATTTGAATCACCGAATCGAATCACTGTCCCCCAAATCGGCTGAAACTGAATCTGAAGCGAATATTAGCCTCTTCGCACAGGCCTGCTGTCTATAATATCTTGTGTTTTACAGTACATCATTCCAGAATACCTTTGTACAAACCAGGATTACCAAGATCATTCATCAGAAAAGAAAAATTAATTTTATAAAGCTTACTTAAAACTTATTTCTGGACTGAGTGCCTCCCACAGTCTGCTTAATGCCCCTCAAATAAATCACAGCTTTTTCGATTGTTAATTTTGCTTGTCACTCTGAAAAGTTTAATTATCTTGCTAACTGCTCACTCCTGCGAAATTTTAGTTAGTTCAGTTTTAATGTTCATTTTCATATCATCTCTGTTGTTTCAAGGGTTGATTGTCTATTCTTTGTAGCTACATACTTTAAAGGCTTATATTAAATACAGTGTTTCAATAGGTAAAAAATTCTTAAAATCTTTACATAAATTATTTACCTCAATCAGTTGGAAAACTAGCTATAATTATGATGACTGGTTAATTAAAGCTTCTGCAGAACTTGACAACAATGCTAATAAAGCAATTGAAGAGGTGCGAGTAGTTGATCTTAATTGGAAGAGATGACATTATTTACAAGAATAAATGACGGTACCTAATCTCACATTCGTAATTATCAGTGATGGGCCAACATCAAAAGATGTTGAGGTTCCCTCCTGCTTTATCAGAGGCCCCCAAATATGTTTGCTTATTCAGAGCTTACATGACTTCTCCTGTTATCTGAATTCTATATGTAACAATTTTTCCCTGAGCTGCCCTCAGAATCTGAAACCATCAGCAGGACTAGTGGAGAATCATTCCTCTTATGGTTGCAATTGATTGTAATAATCAAAGGAATGCTAACAAAACTGGAGGGGGCATTTTCTTTCTTTGGAATCCTGGAAAAGGATACTGTAAACCTGGAATTGGGCTTGTAGGAATATACCTATGGGAGAAAAGAGAAACAGTGTTATGTCTGCTCTCATGATATCCCAAAATGCAAACCATCTATTTGTCCTCAGCCTTCCAGCTACTGTAACTGCTTATCACTTCAGGAGTTTATATACATGACACCATTACCATGTACACGTGATGAACATGTCACTTTGTGTGGCTTACTGGTATCACACTGTACAAATGCAGGAGTCTGGGGGTTTTAAATGAGTTTACATTGTTGCACACTAAACTACATCATGATGTAGTTTAGTTTGCAATGATGCATTGCAGTTATTAGTCAGCTTGCCTTAGTCCTTTCCTCTACGGCAGCAGCACTCCCAAGGGTCACCCCAGAGGGCTGCTAGTGAGCCGGGTGCTGCCTCAGCTCGGGGGGGGGAAAGAGTAGGATCAGGCTTGGTGCTGCCACCACAGAGGGAAGGACTGGGGCCTCCCACAGCTCAGGGGCTCCTCAGCCCACCAGCAGCTTTCCCCATAGCCATGGACAGGCTCCACCAAAAAAAAAGAAAAAGGAATCGGGCCCCTCGCTGTAACAGTGATAGAAACCCCTAAATTGAAATGGTGGGTTTCAATTAAAAACCCGCTATTTCAATTTAGGGGACATAGAATGCAACCCTAAGGACTAAACCCCCATCACATGTACAGGCACCCTTCCATTTTACATTGTAACTTTCAATCTGGCAGTTCTCTGATGAAGAATACATTTGGCTACTGCTCAACAGGAATGCAACGGAAATGTCACAAATCCGCATCCATACTGTACATATACACTATACTATGGAGTTGACTAATTAGCTCCACCGTAAACATCACAGTCTACACTGGTGCCCATATTAGGGTGCAGTAAATTAATTGACTCCCCTGTAGGTAGTACTATTCAGGACAAATACTATCTTATGGTGGAGTAATTTATTCTGCCACAATGCATATGTAGACAGTTACCAGGGCTCAATGGGGCGCAAGGGTGCTATAGTGCAGGAGCTGCCTGCTGGCTAGCCCCACACTGTAGCACCTCATGACTCAGCCAGCCCTGACACCACCCCTCGGAGCCTGATGCTGACCCCCAGAACCCCTGCCAGCCTGGGGCTGCTCTGCCTCGACCCAATGTGCTGCAGTTCTGGGCGCGCACATAAATACTGGGCCCAGGAGAAATAAACTTTGGTGTGAACTGCACCAGAGTTTATTTCTTTGCCTTAATTGCATGTGTAGATACACCCACTGTGTGCTTCACAGCTTCCAGGTACCGATACTGTACTTATGCTGGTTTCAGCACAGGGCCTCCTTTCTTCATGTACCTTTGGGAACAAAGTGCCTCTGATTCCTTTTCACACCCGCTACATGACATGACCAGCATATCAGGTGTGACATGTCCTGTGGTATAGGCCTTCCTCTTGGCTCAGTGGACACCACAGTAAGAAGATTGACATCTAATTGATACTGCCTGTATGAGCTCTTTCAGATTATAGTTTTAGATTCAGGAAAGAGTTAACAGGATTTTTTCAAGAAGTAGGTGAAATCTTGGCATTCTGCGTCTTACAGGGTCATCAGCTGAAATCTGATTTTGAGGAAACAATGAATTGCAGTAAACCTATGATTGCTGTATACATTCTTGTTTCTCTCCTTTCCAAGAACAAGCAGCATCTGAGACCCTGGAAGGAGCCTGTTCAATAACATACTTAACATTTTGAGTAATGAGATACCTGGAGTGCGGTTATTTCTTGTCATGTCCTGGTCTAAGAGTTTGTGTTTTGTGGTGTCAGTAGTAGCAGTTACAGACAGGGTAACTATAATTATCACTACTGCAATCACAACCTCTGAGCCACCTGAGAAAAATATTAGAAAAATAAATGTAGCTATTTAATGTTTTGTTCACATATTAGGATTGATATTTTTCCTACTGCTTTTCTGAAAGCAGGGTTTGCTTTGATCAACAAGCAGTTGATCCAAAGCAATGGTGGCAACATGTTCTCTTCTGGAAAATGACATGACTTTTCACCTTCAGATGACAGTATCTTCAGTAATGGGAATGTGGGTGCAGATCAAGAGCAAGCAATTCTGTTCCTTTTCAGTCTCGTTGATGATTTTGGTAATACTTAAGCTGTGTCTAGAAATCTCTGATGACTTTCTCATTGAAACCTCCTGCATAAGGATAACAGCATCACTTTGTCTTTCCTTATTCCTGGTTGTTCACCTCTTGCTTGATGACATGTAAAAAGCTGGGGGAGTAATGGTAGCAGTTCTGATGCTTGATAACCAGTGACATAGTAGCAATGAACTGTGACAAGTCTATTACAATTCATGAAGTATCCCTCCCCTCCCTATGCTCTTCTCTTTTTTTTCTGTCCTTACCTTCAGCAGTGATATACTTTGATTTGGCTACTAGCACTGAAGATGCGGTGCACAGATTAACCTAGGGTATCTAATACATGATCATTTTGGCTCTGATAGAAGTAATCCCTTAAAAGCTGGTGTTAAGGTGCAGTTGCTATTTTATGAAGAAAACGTCATCTGATTTTTTTT
>NW_005842101.1:455120-464969 GCF_000455745.1 Alligator sinensis | reverse complement strand
GTGGGGGGCGGGGGGGGGGGGGGGGCAGGAGGCAGAATTATCCTCTCATGCAAATAAAAGCTTTGCTATCTTGTGACCCAAATCAGCACGAAGATATTTTTGTCATCACTTATATATATGAATAAAATAACCGTTCCCTGAAACAGTTTCTGAGCAATATCAAGCAAACATCTTTCAATACTATCCAGCAGACCTATTCAGTAATTTGATTTGTAGGGAGAGGTGGAGTCAGAGATGTTGGTTTTCCGTAATCTTCCTATCAAACTCTCTCTTCTCTGACTCTTAATTTTCAATTGTTTCTGAGGTAGGGAATTTATTTGCCTTTCATCTATATATTTTTTAGTGATTTACATTATAATTACTAAGCATATTACTACATGCTATTTCTCCTGGGTGTTGAGACAGGTATGGTGTTATCCTGGTTACAGTGTGGAGCCCGTGGACTCCCCTTCTCTTAGGTGTAAATAACTGTGCCTGTTCCATTGCATCACATTCCTAATGAATAGCTTCATATATCAGTTATTATGTTATTGGCATTTTCATACTATGAGATAATGATATGGACTTTCCACAACATCTAAAATAGAGCGTATTACAAACAACCCTGCTGTCAACTGAACGTGAAAATGAAAATAAAACACTGGAGCCCTCAATGGCGGTGACATCTGCGAGTGCAGAGCCAATACTAACATCATCATGAAAAATGACAGTTTGTTCCATCCACAAAACTACTGTACAATGTGTTATACACAGTATCGTGACAAATCAGAAAGGAACAGCAGGGTAATAGCCTTAGATCCTAAAGGAAGTTTCTTTTTCACAATCAAAGCTGACATCATTTAAAATCTTTTCTTGTTGATTATTGTTATTTTTGTAACTCATTTGATTCATTTGCAGTCTGTGTTGTTTAACAGAAGAGAAATCAGCCAACCCAGTTTCCCAAGGTCTGATTCTGTGTTGCTCTGCAAATTGTTTACCATTTTTAGATAGTAACATTTGGCATACACTTTCACAGCATCATAGCAATGCAGAGCTTTAAGGGACCTCAGCTCTGTAATTTATCTCAGAGTTGGCTCCCTTCCCCAACTCTGTAATTCCTGCCCTTCCTATGTAAATTGTTCTGGTCCTGAACTATCCTTACAGTTAGATAGCCATTATCTAACCTGAAGCTCCCTACCTGCCAATTAAGTTAATTACTTCTTTGGTGAGGTGTACATTTGATTACCAACCTACTAGCCTTTTACCTATTTGTTATCATGCTGCCCTCTCCAGTTTGTCCACATCTTTCTTAAAGAGCTTTGTCTGAAATTGAATACACTACTCCAGTTTAGGTCTCACTACAGTAGTGGTTCTCAACCTTTTTTGACTCAAGGCACCCCTTCCTAGGCTCAAGGCATTCTGGAAATGTCAGCTCTTAGTTTTCACTTGATTTTTGACTAAAGAAAAATACTAGAGAAATATACGTCTGCCGCAAAGAATTCAGAAAGACCACAAGAGGTCAGAATGCTTTTAACACTCTGGATTCCTATGTCAAATCTCTAAGTTTACCTTGTGAATGATGTTCATATACTTAACAGTGCTAACATCACATGACATTCAATGGCACCCCTGAATGGATAAAAAGGCACCCCAGGGTGCTGCAGCACCCTGTTTAAGAATCACTGCACAAGAACTTAGGAGAAACATATAAGTACCTCCCATGTCTTACAGGCAACACTCCTGTTAATACATCTTAGAATGACATTTGCCTTTTTGGAAACTGCAGCCACTTGCTGAATGACATTCAGTTTGTGGTCCACTATAAGCTTCAGCTCTTTTTTGCTCTACTGCTGCCTGGTCAGTTCTCCTCCATTTTCTAACTGTTCATATATTTTTTCCTGTGTAAATGTAGTTATCCTTATTGAATTTTGTCTTGATTTCTGACCTCTTTTTGCAATTTATCAAGTTCTCTTTGAATTCTGATTTTCTCCTTTGCAGCTCTTCCCAGATTGGTGTCACCTATGCATTTGTAAGTATATTCTCTATTTTATCAGCCACCATTAGTAAAAATATTAATGACTTAGACAAGAGAGGTGGGAGAAAATTCAAAATCATACCATCAGGTGGAATTATTTTAATTTAATTTTAGATATAGTTTAATCCAATTATACTGTAACAGCAGTTTAACATTTACATATCTGTTGTCAATTATGCTTTCTTGATTTTTGTGACATCCTACAATGCTTAACACATGTCCAGGAGCCATACAAGTGTGTTCCATGCCTAAGGGTTAAGTTTAATGGTACAACAATGTTGAGCCTAACACAGTTGCATCCATTAAAAACAGTATCTATATTTTAGTAGGTGATAGCAACAGACATAATACTTGTCATTGATTTTATAGGTTGAGTTTGTATCATAATATATTGACATCGTACTTTTATACAAGACTTGCTTCAGGGTGTAGCTGCATTCAGCACTGAAAAACAGGCTAATAAAAATTGTAACAGAAACAGCTTTACGACCCTCCATTGACTTGTGTTTTACATTATATTATCTTATTGCAGACATCTGAATTAAAGGTTAACAAACACTATTTAATGGGTTGTCGGAATGAATGTACAGTAGGTGAATACATGCCTAGCAATGTCTATCAGTTATCACAGTGTACATGCATTGTGATTTGGGTTAAGACAAGACTGTAAATGGGTGATGGCTCCTGACTGACTCTTTTTAGTAGCATGAAATAGCACATTTTGTTATACTTCCTCCAATTAAGTGCATATCTACCATTAAAGCAATCTGTCATGATTTTAACAATGTCATTAACTTCTACAGTGTCTCACAGAGGCTTTGTTCTTCTTTCAAAATTAGCAGCACATACATTTATATAGAAACTATGAAATGCAAAATAGGGAAAACAAGTTTAAGAAGCTATCATCTGTAAATTATATAAATAATAAAAAGTGGTTACAGAGGAAATGTGACTGCCTTAAAAAGAAAAAGTACAAAGTACTTAATCTGCAGAAATTGTACAGTAATAAAAATGTACTAACCCTATAAAAATATACATTATTTTTCTCTCTCTAGTAATTATAAGGAAATATGGTTTACCATACTATAAAAATGTACCAACCCTATAAAAATATACTAAATTATTTGTCTATCTATAGTAATTATCAGGAAATATGGTTTACAGTAGAACAAAATGTACTAACTCTAAAATACATTAAATTATGTTTCTATCTATAGTAATTATTAGGAAATATGGTTTACAATTCATAAAAGTAGCATTTTAAATATGATAAGGTTGGCTGTGGTACTACAAAATCAAAAATGAGACAGTTTTTTTCCCTTTATGTTCAGACAAATGAAACTAACTTTGATGGTTCCAGTAAACAGAGGTAGAACTATTAAATATTCTACTATGCAATGAACAGTTAAAACAAATGGTAGATAATATATGAACGCATAACATTTTTTCAAATGGGGTTATTTATTTCCTGAAAGTTTCACATTCAAATTAGCAGTACTATGTCATGCTGATAAAGTATCAGCTCTAGCAGTTTTCTTTGTTAATGCTGCACTATATTTTTCTAAATATAGTTAAGCTGTTGTCCTTTTCAATCTAATTTTAAACAAAATAAATCAAGCATCCTATTTAGTTAAGAACTATATTGTAATAAATTCATCTACAGTAAAAATTTTAGTTCCTTTCAACTAAATTGTGGTAAACATGCTACAGGCATTTTAACTGAAAGTGCTGTTGTGCCAGTAATGATCAATATTAGGAATACATATTTTTTAAAGTATCTAAATGACTTAGGAGCCAATTTCACAAGTGACTTAAGGCCAAGTTTTTTAAGGTTTAGGTACCTAAATCCCAGGAGTGAGGTGCCTAAGTATTTCAGAAACCTGGCCCTAGAAGCACATAGGACCGTAAGTCTCTCTGAAGGTCAGTGGGACTTACATTCTTATGTCAGTAAGTCTTACTGACTTTCAATGAGGCTTATGTTCCTAGGTGCCTAAGTCACTTTTGAAACTGATACTTGGGCATTTTGACAATGTTATCCCTAGTTACAATTGTGATCATACTCACGGATTTACTACTATTTCAGGATTCTTTAAACATTTTTTTAAAGGTAATGTGATTCTTCTTATTGTGATTCTTCAATACAGTTTCAAGCAGGATTCAATGCTGTTAGGAGAGTGAGCTTTGGCATTATTTCTTCAGCTGACATTCACTATCAAGTGTTCTTTTTAAAATGTACCTGTTAGTCTTGCAGCACATATACAATTTGTAATGCCCCATCTTAATGTTCTTCTGAAGAAACACAGTGTTACTTTGTAGTTATGACCTGAGTTAACTTGACATAAGAGGGAATCTAAATGAAACAAAATATAGTGCAGATGTATTTCAGGGCTTTGTTTCTCACTGTGTCTCTGAGAAGGATACTCATGTATATCTTACACAGACACCTGGTGTGTGATTTTCTCAGAATCTGTATTTAGAAATTGGCTGTCTTAAGCCTGCAATGATTGTTAGGAAAAATATGGTACATTTCAGCACAGGTCAGAATAGTGGGCCAAATTTTGAGACTAATTAATGCAGCTGTAGGAGGCATGCTAGTTCTCAATGGACATGCAAACTGTCAAACTGGCTGTGTTTTGTCTTGGTGACTATTGCCTGGTGCTAAGGAGAATACGTAGAGAGATGGCACTTTAGAAATGTGGCATACAGTGGGGATGAACACATGCAAATAAACTCTCTGTTCCCAGTCTAAGACATAGCAATAAACAGACATAGCAGTTCTCTTGAGGAGGAAAAATCTTTTGTCCTAGGTATAGGTGGATTTAGGATTTTGAAAAGGGGGGGAACCAATGGTGTTGTGCACCATCACATATAGCACAGCACATATATTTCTCCAGATAAAAAGAAAGTAGATGCTTTACTAATATGCTAGGGGCCTAGGGCTAAATTATTCAGTTTAAGATTGAAGCAAAAACAAATATAATTATTGCAAGGTGCATTAATTTGCTCTAGCATATGTTATGTATAAAAACACAACAAACAGAACAAAAATAATCAAAAGGTGATTTTTAAGTCCTGTTGTCATTAAAATTTAATGTAAATCTCTTTCAGATTCATAAAACAAAATCTAGCCTTGACTGTAAGTCATTTCCACCTCTGAGTTGATGTTTGCCTCAGTTACTGTTTCCACACCTGAATTAATATTTTTATATTAAAGAGTTAAAAACAGTATGAAGGGTTATGAAATAGGAGCTAGATTAAGAGGCATCCAAATGAACAGATAGTAAAACTGCAAAAGAAAGGATAGTTTAGTTAGTGGAACATCAAAGCCATTCAAAAGAGAGAAGGTTACTAACACCTGTGGAATGAAGAATTTAGAAAGCATCAGGTAGATGATAATGAGCCAGGTGATTCCCTCACTGCTGCCTGAATAGAAATGTTGCTGCCAATGCCATGTAGTTGGTTTTAAACTTTGGCTTGACCAGGAATCAAAGTGTGTTGTGGAGGGTGGGGATAACTGCACCATCCACACCTCCTGGATCTGCCCCGGTCCTGGGATCCAGGACAAAATGGATAGTGTGTCAGTCCATTCTACCCAGGGGTAAAGGTGGCAGGAGGTGATGTGGTGCTAGGTGATGTGCATCATATCACCTCCTGGTGCCGAGATTAAAGAAAGAGTGGAGCCCTGCCTCCACTGCCCCACTGGGTCTCAATGGCCTGTAAATGGAACACACTTACCTTTACCATTCCATTGTCCCGTTTTAAGTGCCTGTGAACCATGCTACCACTTTTTTCCTGGGACAATGCTGTGTCTTTAAGTTATTCATAGCTCATTATGGTATTTTCCAGTCATTCTAGGCAAAAGCCTGTTAGGCTGTTTGCTCTTCCTGGGTACCTTCTGTCAGAAGAGGGGTAATGTAATGTATCTTTACAGGCCAATTAGCTTAGCTTAACTTCTATTCTGAGGAAAATCCTAGAAACATTCATTAAAGAGGATATATGTGACAAACCTGCAGAAGGCATGATACTGAATGACAGCCAGCATGGCTTCATTGCAGGCAGGTCTTGTCTGACCAACCTCATTTCTTTCTATGATCAGGTGACTCGTCACCTGGATGAGAAAAAAGCAGTTGACATCATATACCTTGACTTCCAGAAAGCCTTTGACCTGGTATCCCATGAGCTACTGATCAGAAAACTTGAAGATATCGGGTTCAACTGCGGGACCATCAAGTGAGTACGAAACTGGTTGCAGGGTAGGACACAGAGAGTCCAGATGAATGGACTGGTGTTGTCCTGGTGAGATGTGGGCAGTGGCATACTCCAGAGGTCAGTACTTGGCCCAGTGCTGTTCAATATCTTCATCAATGAGTCATCAATGAGTTCATTAGAGTCCTAATGAACAGATCTGTGTTGTCCTGCCGAGAAGTAGCCAGCGGGATCAGTGGTTAGTCCAGTACTTTTCAACATCTTTATCATGACTTGGATGAGGGAGTGAAAAGCCCATTGGCCAAGTTCATGGACGACACCAAGATATGGGGTTGTGTGGACACACCCGCAGATAGGCTGCAGATACAAGCAGACCTAGACTGGCTGACATGTTGGGCAGAACAGAACCAGATGAGTTTCAATGTAGAGAAATGCAAAGTGCTGCATCTGAGAAGGAAGAACCCCCAGCACACCTATAGGCTGGGCTGGGCATCACTAACCTGACCAGGACTACAAATGAAAGGGATCTAGGGGTAACAATAGACCCCAGCATGAATATGAGTGGGCAATGCGATGCAGTAGCCGCTAAGGTCAATAAAACTCTGCCATGCATCAATTGATGCATCTCCAGTAAATCCAAAGAAGTAATTCTCCCACTTTACTCAACATTGGTGTGGCCGCAGCTGGAGTATTGCATCCAGTTCTGGGCGCCACACTTCAACAAGGACGTGCTAAAGCTTGAGAGAGTCCAGAGAAGATCCCCCTGTATGATCAGGGACTTACATGGCAAGCCATATGAGGGATCTCAGACTCTTCAGCCTAAAGGAAATAAGGCTGATTGTGGCTTACTGCTGTATCAGAGGCGTACAGCAGGGGCTCGGTGAACAACTGCTCACCTGGGTGCCCTGGGGGAAAACTAGAAACAACGGCCACAAACTCCTGGAAGATCGTTTCAGGCTGAACATTAGGAAAAATTTCTTTACAACTAGGGTGTCCAGACTATGGAACAAGCTCCCTCCAGAGGTGGTGCAATGATCTACCCTAGAGGTCTTCAAGAGAAGACTGGACAGTCACCTGGCTGGGGTTGTCTGACTTTCCTGCTCATGCAGGGGTCTGGACCCGATGATCCTGTGGTGTCCCTTCCAGCCCTATGAGTCTATGATTCTATCTTGGAAGGGCTGGGTATGTAAAGGGCTGTGTTGCTCCTCTTTTGTCCCTAGGTTTTAAATTGGATGAGTCATGACCATCTCAAATGAAATGTCTCTTTACGGCCTAAGTAGACCTGTGGAAATTCAAGTCCCTCTTCTTATACCAGCTGGAGATCTAAAATTTATTGCACTGTGTAATAAAGTATCACATTATTCCAAGAATACATAAAAATAAGATGGAGTCATAACCACATGGCTGTGAGATGGTATCATTGGGGAAGATTTCCATACTTCTTAAGCAGCAAACGAGTGGGAAATTCTCAGATTGGTCTCACACATATTCCCTTCCTTAATGAAAAGTGGAGCATTTAGGAATCTGTTTTTGAACATGCATTTCCTTTACCATTTCCTCCATGTTTACATTCCACAAACTGAAGAGTATTGTCTGCATTCTCCTCTGCTAGGACAGCAGCAGAGGGCTTCCCTCTCCTGCTGTAATAACCCTTATGTGGTATCTGGCTATAGCTAAGTACCTGATTCAAACTGGTGGGAAGGAGCTCAAGACAGATCAGTAAGTTCGTCTCATGAAGGTATCTTTCAGTGGGGCTTTTGTATTCGTAGGGCCTAGGCTCCTCTTCTTCGGCTTGGAAACCTTTACAATCTCACTTTTCTTTTTGCTTGTGAAATGAGAATGCAGTCAAAGCAGCAGGAGAAGTTATTACCTACTTGGGAAGTTTATAGGTTTCCTGTTCCCTGAATGAGTGAGTGGGACATAAGCAGCACCTTTTGTTGGAAGAATTACCCAGTGACATATAGGAACCCAGTATTGGCCTCCTTTCTACTACAGGATCTGTCTCCAAGCTGGTTCCTCCCCTTCCCACCCTTCCCTTCCCACCCTCACCAGGCAAAAAAAAAGAGAAATCCTGCTCTCCCTTGTTGGAATAAAAGAGGATAACCTGCCATGTCCCCTCCCACTCAGAATCAAAGGGAAACAGAATGGCGCTTTCAGTACCTTGACATAAGCCCAGAAAACTTGAGGAGATGTGCCAATAACTTCACAAAGGCCTATTCCTTGGCTTTGGTCCAGCAGGATCTTGCAGAAACTTTGGCACAAGTCCAGGCAGAGATCCTAAGCCTGTAATCCTAAAAAGCCTGTGCCTTTACATTGCCCTGGCATGCAAAATTTTCTGAGCTTGTGACTTCAAAAGGGGTCTAAGACTTGACAGGCTGTTGGGCTGTAGGGATGATATATTAGAGCTGCTGGGCCAAAGACCTTAGAGAAACCTCTTTGCATGTTAATGGTGCTGACCCAGTGGCCTCACAGCAGTCTACCACTTCACATCAGACCAACAAACTGGAGGTACTGAACTAATGACTTCATAGCATATTTTCCTTTGATTCCAGACTACCAAAACAGAGGTACTGGGTCAATGACCTGGGTTCTCTGCCTTGACATCAGCTCAGGCTACTGGAGCAGCTGAGCCAATAATCCTTACAAAAGTCAGTGCCTTGACATAAATCCACAAAGCTAAAGGTGTTGCATCTGCATCTTTTCACCTAAATGCCACTAGAAACACTGAATGAGTGAGCACACTCAGGCTTGTACCTTGATATAAGTTGAGTACCTGCTGAGTGGAACTGTGCAGAGAAAGGTAATCCTGTTTCACAGAGGAAACTGATGCATAGTTTTGCCCTGATTAGAAATCAAAACCAAAAATTTCAAAATTCTCCATAAAATAGAATGGGGCTTAGTGTTGGGAGACTGCACATTGCTAGCTTCAGAACTGCATGCATTAGAAGACCTAGGACCTTGTCTTGGGGACAGTTTATGTAGCTAGATTTTCCTGAGTTGCAGATGCTAGAAGGCTTGAAGTCCTTGACTATGCAGAAGTCTATATGGCTGGCTGCCCCATGCACCCTGAAGACCTTAGAATCTCAAGGAGCTACCAGGAAGCTAACAGAGAGTTAAGTGGGCTATCAGACACAAGGCAGCTCTGGAGTGGATTTCAAAACCTTCTTGGAAGGGGTGGGGGCAAGGGGCAGGGGGAAGAGTTTCTTTTGGGACTGCTGGAGCTTTAAAAGTGGGCCATCTTGACAAAATATTCTGATTTTATCATCTTGACCCATTCCACCAAAACAATGTTTGCTGGATTTTTTTCCAAGAAGCTCTATTACTGATCTTATTAGAGTTATACATGCCTTGCTTTACCTTGATATCATACCAGCAATCTATAACAATTTTTACCTTCATAAAATTACAGAAAGATAAAGGCCTTTAGCCAGTAAACTTAAAGATGCTTTTGTCTTGCCATGAGCACAAAAAGCAAGGCTGTGGAAATGGAGCTTTCTCTCCTTTACAAAAGCAAGATGATTATCCACCTTTTTTTGTTTCTCCTGGTCTCTGCTTTTGGACAAAATGGCCTTGAAAGTTACTTCTCCACTCCTGGTTGTCTATAAAGGGAGTGTGTGTATATTTCCCTA
>NW_005842101.1:432803-455106 GCF_000455745.1 Alligator sinensis | reverse complement strand
AGTTCCACTGGATTAAGGACACTGTCAGATACATTTATTCACTTGTTCTCAGTCTTTTTCCTGGAACTGTGGCTTATCACCAAGGATCCTGGTTTTCTCTGAGAAAAAAATCCCCACTTTTCAGATTTAAAATAGTAACCCCAAATCCACATTTTTGAATGATTAAACTGAAACGCCACTATATCTATATCTATATCTATATATCTATCTAGATATCTAGATAGATATAGATATAGTTTCATAGTTGATAGGGTCGGAAGGGACCTGAGCAGATCATCAATTCCGACCCCCTGCCTTGGCAGGAAAGAGTACTGGGGTCAAACGACCCCGGCAAGGTGTTCATCCAGCCTCCTTTTAAAGACCCCTCCAGGGTAGGAGTCAGTACCATTTATCTTGGTATATATATATTGGAGGGAGGCTTTCCCAAAAAATTAAATAAATAAATATATATATTTATATTTGTGTGTGTGTGTGTGTGTGTGTGTATTAGTGATGTTTCATTTTAATCACAGAAAATGTGAATTTTGGGTTCCTTTTATAAATCTGAAAATTGGGGATTTTTTTTTTATCGGAAAAAACCAAAATCCCTGCTTATCATATATGATGATACAGGACTTGAACAGGAGTTAATTGGTGGGAAATTTGCACTGCTAGAAATCTTTCCAGGAGAAGAAGCAGTACAGGCATTCATCCTGCAGCTGCCTCCTCTGCACCTTCCCCAGATCAGAGTGATCCCGGTCTTGGAAAGTGGGGAACAGCTGCTCCATTCCTCCCAGTGCCAGGTGGATGCAGCCCCTACCTGTTTTTGTTGCCAGCTGGGGGCCATAATTTAAAAGGCAGCAGGTCTGGAACTGAGCTTTGTGAAAGCCTCCCAAACCTGGTTTCTCCTCCTGCCACTGTAGCCTCCGCCACCCAGCTGGCAATCCCCAGTTTGGGGGAGAAGTCAGAGAGCAGAGACTGGTCTGGCAGGGGAGGGGAGGGGAGGAGAGCAGACCCCACTCTGTTCCTCAAACTGAGCAGTTCACAGTTTGGGGAAAAGGCAGCAAGCAGTGGGTGCTCCCGAGACTGGGAGGAGAGCATACAAACATTCACTCTTGGGAGACAATTTCTCTTGCGAAGATCTTCCAGGCTGACACCTGGAAGATCTTTTTCCTGGAGAGGGCGTGTTTCCTCTGGGAGAGATTGAATGAACTCTTGTATGCTTGTCATTCTTAGGGGAGAGGTACAATTCTCTCAATAGATGAATCCTGTATATGGCCATAACATTACTTGAATTCAAACCTATGACTCCATGCCACAAGCTGAATTGGTGAGCTAATCTTCCTATTTGGTTCTACTTCAGGGTGTCACAAAAATAGTAAACCTGCTTCTTTTAAAATTAATATAAACCACCTAGTCCTATTGTGTTTTGACACTGTGGTCCATTAGTTGTTGCAATCAATTTCAAAATAACTGTTCTGGAGCCAGTAATTCATAATTGGAGAAAACATGTTTAAACATAGTCTGCTTTTGTTATGAACTTTTCAAAATGGCTTTTCTGTGGAGTGTACAACTCCTGAACCAGATCCATTTTCTTACTGGCCAATAGGAAGAAAGGGATCAGATAGGTCATCTGTCAAAATATTGCTACTGATTATGACAGACCCAGGTGGGACTTTTACCTGGCTATGGTGGTGTGATTGTTTGGAGTGGGTGGAGGAGAGCTGGCTATGTGCCTGATCACTTGAAAAAAATTGTATTTAAAGAACAGTACAAGTACATGCATCTTGGACAACAAATCTTTAGTTCTTCCCATCTTAACCTGTGAAGAACCTGTGGCTATACAAGGGATTGCATTAGTAGGGATAGGAGTGATGTTGTAGCTATGATGGTTGAGGAAATAGGCAAGAGGTTAGGATTTTTGTGAGCGATGTTTTTCATTGAACCAACTGTCCAGCTGAGATTTAGACAAGCTTTTGAATGTGTGCATTTTATATTTTTTGTTTAACTTTATTATGTAAATAAGAGGGTCCACCTCCCTTCTTTTATTTGCACAGTGGGGTTAAATCTGCATCAGAAAGCTTGTCTAAAATTATCTCAAACACACAGTTGGTTCAATAAAAGATACCACCCATAAGTATCCTTGCTTCTCACATTATAGGAATAACTTATAGGGCTTACCTTCACCCAAAGTTAAAAAGGAGCACAAAGAAATAACCATAAATTTTGAGAAAGTGAGCTCACATTTTCTTAGCTCTTTGAACATGGTTTGCTTATGACCATTGAAAGAATCATTATATTGAATGTAATGGGACCATGGGAAATGGCATAATGACAGCAGAATATATAGAGATGCACTATGTTTTAATTTTTATTATTAATCTATTAATCATGTGTATATAGCACCATAAAGGGACATGTACATGTCCACTTTCCTGGTCAAATGACTGACTTCAGCTGTAATACATTGCTCTATTGAGGATTTGGTGTGACAGTCAATACTAAGTGATTTATGATCAACTTCAAATAATCAGGCATCATGTCTTATTGATTGACATGCCCAGTGTCTGGCAGCATAAGAAATTATAGGCAATGCAAATTGCTATCTTCCTACAACTTCAATTAAGCATTTTTATGTTGATGTAATTAAACTTCAGTGGCATCTAAAATTTATCAAACAAATGATGGAGTTAAAAGGATGTTCCATTTTACTAGCATAAAATAGTTTTCAAATTGCGTTTTGTAGCTTTTTATTCTCTGACCTTTGAGGAAAATTTGGTAAAAGTCCCATATTGTTTATTTACTGGATTTTTATTTTACACAGTTGTTAAATATTTTTTTAAATTGCCTACATTTGATGAGATAATATTTTAATTTCCCTTATTGGATTAATAAAATAAATTCTGGTTTTGGGTTACACAATTAATAAAATATTTAGTAATTATAACATCTTTTTTGCAAGCAACTGACAAATACATGCAAATGGTCAGAGAGTCATTAGGAGACTAGAAAAGCCCCAGATTTGGCCACATAAAAAAAACCTTAGTGAAGGTACTAAGACAGGCAGTCAAACTGTCTTTTGCAGACCTCCTGTTTTCAGAACTTGCCATGGGCTGGATTGAAGTATAGTGGGATATGCCAGTTTAAGAAGGGGTAAAGCCTCAGTACTCTGAGCAGATTATCATAACTGAGGCAGTCCTATAGGGCTCCAACCTTCAGCACAGACAAGAAACAGGATGGCATGAACATGGCGTATCACTACCTTAACCCTTAATCTCCTGAAACAAAAGTTCTGTGCTACATGTCTTAGAGACATAACACAACCTCTTACACACTGTTTCTAGCTTCTGTATGCACTCAGATCTAATAATTCAAACTTGCTGGTGAAAAGAATAGGACAATGGCTGCATCTATACGAGACACTAACTGCACAGTAACCTAATAACACTGCACAGTAGCGTGCCAGTCAAAAACCATGCTAATGGACTACTGCATGGTGTTATTAGGCTGCTGCACAATAAACATCACAAAAAAATGCACTGGTGCTACTGCAGGCTAACTGTAGTTACTGCGCATTTAGATAGTGCTTCATTAAGCAAGTACTAAACTAAATGCGCAGTAACTACTATGCATTAATGAATGTGTAGACACAGCCACTTCCACTGAAACTCTCTCATATAGTGATTATAATACCATTTTACTTAAACAGGAATATTTTTTAAGAGAAGTCTGTTTTGTTTGGTAATGCTTTTTATTGGAGAAACTCTGTAGTTGGGAGAGATGGTAGACAAGGTTTGGGAGACAAAACACCCATCCTCAGTTCTGGAAAATAATCAAATACAGCCTAATAATCAGATACAGCACTTTTTCTCAATGTTCTATTATTTTATTTATTTTACTATTTATTTAATAGATTTATATGCCAGCCTTCCCAACAAAGGTTCAGGGAGTCTTCCAGTATGAGACAGAAACAGCATGTAAAAACAAAGGGAAAAGAACAGGAGTGGCCAATCTATGGCATGCATGCCACAATTGGCACAGCCAGCTTTTGTGTGTGGCACATGGCAAATCGAGTAGAGGGCAGGAAGCATAGTAGCTGATAGCAGGAAGCAGGAAGCAGAGCAGAAGATGACTAGGGAGCACAAGGAGCAGAAGGCAGAGTGCAGATCTTGCAGAGGAAGGGACTCAGAGTGGCAGACGAGGAGGGTGTGGGACTAATGTGTGGCACACCTTCCAAAAAGATTGGAATAGAATATGAAACAAAATTTCCTTAAATAGTATTCCAGCCTTGCTTGTTAGCCTGACTTGTTAAACACTGGTCCAAACAGAAAGGTTCCCAAAAAATGTCTAGGATTGGCTCTAGCAAGTCTCAAAGGGGTTAGAGTTCCCAGTCAGTATATGACTACAAATATATAGACATTTTGAGAAGAGAAGACCAGGATTGTCTTTTTTATGTAAAGCATCTTTTTAATTCTTACTTTACAATACTGCTGGTGACATCCTACACATCCACTCTCATTGCCTCATTAATTAGTTATTAAGCTTTTTCCAATTTTTTAGTCATTTTCATACCATTTTGTTGTTGAGTGGAGACTGCCCACTTTGGAAAGCAGGAAAGTTGGCTACGGTTTTAGTGTTACATTCTTTGTAAATGTTATTTTTCCTTTTTAAAAATGATCAATAAACTGAAAATTATCAGTCAAAGAGGTAATGGAGAATAATGGACAGAGATATATGTTTTACAATTAAGAGTTTTACTCTTGGGAAATCAGTGTGATTATTAGTATAAGTAACACAAGCAGCATTTTGCAGTGGGATAGATTTGGTCTATATGTCAAATGTTACCAGTATCTGAATTATTTGCTCACTGTAATATTGAAATAAAAAATGCTTATGGTAGAAGAAAGCTTTTATAAAAAAAAGAATACACAGATATAAAGGCACTGGAAAAGAAAACTCATCATATTTCAGTCACTCCTGATTACATAACATTTAAAATAGTCTGTAAGCAGTAGTTTCTGTTTTTATTTTATAATCTCAAATCAAAGAGAAATGGATTTCATACATTAAAATAAAGGATTTTATTTTAGTAGCTGATTATTTCAGTAGTGACCTATAAGGAAATCAATAGTGGGCATAGCTTGTACTAGGGCATCAATGCCTATATCTAATTGTGGCTAAACATATATACTATGGAATGTTATTCTTTAACCGTAAGTCAATGACTCAATTTTTTTGGACTTGAGGCACCCCTCGTCTAATGGGAGGCACCACACATTTGAAACAAAGCCGAATGTTTTTAACAACATGGATTTCTCTTATAAATTTCTGGGTTTATTGTGTGAGTTATGTTTGCCTACCTAATGGTACTAACATTTGTGTGGCATCCAGTGACACCTGGGAAAGGGTTCTCAGGGCATCACCCTGGTTGAGAATGACTGCCTTAGTTGCTAAAGAAAAGTGGCACGCACAAGATACAGTCACAAACTTCATCAAACACCAAAACCATAGACAATTTCTATAGTTCAGCAGCAGGCAATGTGGCCAAGAAACTCTGGTAATGTGGTAAGAGACTCTGGGGCAGACTAACTAATGATGCAGATACTGATGCCATTGACATCGTGAAAATTATAGTTCATAGCTTGATATTTGAATCCTACTACGGCATAATACACCTCACTTGTGGCCGTGGGTGCTGGCTCTATTCCCAGAGAAAAGAAAGAAAAACAGTTATAGAATGAAGTGGCTTAGAAATAATAACCCCAGCAAGATGAAGCAGCAGTGCCAAAATACCATTGGAAATCTATGCATAAGGCCAGCTATGTGTTATTACTTGGAAAACATGATGTGTCTGGGGGACACTGAGAAGGTATAGGGAAAAATGCATTGGAACAAGATCTCTTATTACAGCTATTATATGACAAAAGAGTGTCACTTAAAAATAATCACCTTGATGACTGCCCAAGCACTATCATTTCTTGGGAATAGGTGGAGGAAAAAGAACAGAAGAATCACATTTTTCCATATTTAAAAGTCAAAATTATCTTAATTCAGCAATTCTGCTGAATTTTTAAAGTTTGCATATTTATTTTTTTGATACTTCATGTTATATATTGTCATGTAGCAATTCCAACTCAGTGAAATACATCTTCAACAAGAAGATCTCACCAGCAAGCTCTGATGCATTGCAAAATTGCAAAGTGGAGAGTTCTTTTTGTGAAGCCTTAAAAAAAAAAGGTTAACACGTTTCTATTGTTGTTCTTTCACAACCAAGTTATGTACATAAAAAGTCCGCTTGGTTTTAGTAAAGGCCCAAGTCAAAGTCCATGGAACTCATTAGGCATCTTCCCATTGATTACAGTGTGTTTTGGATCGGACTGTACATTTTTAACATGTTTTCACTTTGGACAAAATATAGATGCTTGTGTTTGCTCAGCTGATAATGCAATCTCACTTTTTAGAAGCATAGGCAATGATTTTTGTAATGCTGGTCTAATTAAATTCCCTAGCTTTTAAAGATTTTTTTTCTAGTGTTAGCCTAATTATTATTAAAAACTATCTTCTCTCAACAGTGAAAACTACTGTCTCACTTGTGTGGTAGATAGTGACACCTCTTTTGTGAAACAGAGATGTCAGAATATTTAGTTAATCAAGTTATCTGTTTGACTCACTTTAATTGAAAAAAATGGGCTGTAGTATCTGAAGGATAGCTTGCTTTAAAACTCTCTTTGTTGAGTGGTGCATGGATGCCCCCTCAAGAGGGCACTTTCTGGTGTGAGAGTAATAGAATAGGAGGTGGATGGGAGAGGGGAAAAAAGTGAAAATAAGGAATTGAACTGAACCTAAATTAGACTTAGGTGAACTCTTCAGGGAATATACTAAACCTTTAAAATCCACTTGGAGCTTCCCCTCTAATACCCAGGGGATACCTTACACCTTTTTCTCCCTGCCTCTCCTGGATGCGGTAGACTGACACAGGTTTGTGGACCTTGGGAAATTCTCAGGACAGTTTCTTTGGTATGAGCTAAATATGCTTGTACATCTAAATACATCATCATCCCTTAAAAGCCACCAAGGCCTCACCATACATATCTGTGTGTGAGCACATATGAGGAACGATTCATGGGCAGATTGTGGGGTTCAGCTAGACAGTCACTAGCTGTCAAATATGCAAAGAACCTCAGCTGTGTTTGCCATAATTTGATAGCCTGGGCTGAAATGTGTAAATATAGGTCAAACTTAAACAACTCTAGTAGTTTCACATACCTTTATGGTTCAAATGAAATGTTTCTTGAATCTTTACTGAAAAAGCCAATCCATGAATGTAACATATAGTCTATTTTTAAAAGTTTTTTTCTTTTTGTACCACTTATTGCAAAAAAATATTTATTGTGGATCCTGGTAAATATAGTCTCCTTTATGGTGATGGAATTTCTAGCACCAGAGAATGATGATGAATGAGGGCCAAACCACCAGTTTTAGAGTGAAGTTAGTGTTGTCTAAAGCTACTGGCTTGACTCAGAATGAAAGAGTACATTTAGGTCAGTTATTTCATTGTGGGTAGTAATGACATACTGCCCCACTAACATGCTTTACCCCTGCTCTGAATTACTCCTCAGGATGGAAGATAATGTCTCAATCATGCTGAGTTTGGGGTTCAAGTTTAAAAAGCTGTAGCTTACTTGCATGTATGAAAAACATTTGCCCGTACTAATACTGCTCAATTCTAGGTGTTAAAGCTGGGAACCATTCATAATCAGAGTATACTTCTGCACAGCTGTTTTCTGCTTACTAGGGCACAGAGCACCAAGGACAGGAGGTTTAACAAAAGCCTGTGAAAGCATGTGAGAAGACTACCACTAACTCTAATTAGCTTTGGCCCATAGAGACAAACTGGCTAACCATTTCATTTGTACATGGTATGTACATTACATGAATAATTTTACAATTTTTGTATGTGGGGTTGTGTTAATACAAATATAGGTGCATAGGTGTTCGTGCATTTTTGTGCATGAAAGTGAATAATCTAAGGCCCCTAGTTCTGAGCTTCTCTAGTGAGATCATTAATAAGATTCCAGTTTATATCAGTAACTGTAACTATATTTTCTTGAATCATGCTCAAGAATTTGATGCTCACAAAGTTATACATGACTTTGCTCAAAAGTGACTTTGTGCAGTAGCAATTCTTTATTTTAAGCCATAGGAATGGTCTTTTTGAGCTATGGCACCCTCAACGCCAGTTTTAAAGCAGCACATTTTTAAGTAGAAGAACTAACACAGTTAGCAGGAATTCATTTCACTGAAGCAATTCTCCAACCTTATGCTATTAAACCAGCCACTTTCTCCATTTCCTGTAAGTGATGCCAACTGCTCCTCGCTGAATGCTGTAAAAGGAATTCAGTTATTTAAGACTTGTGCTGTTCCATTACATGATAAAAAAATGAAAAACAGAAACTATGTCATTCGTTGTTTAAAATTCCTTCCTCAAGTATGTGGTCAGTGAAAACCTGCCCAGATGCTAGTGTATATATATGCATTTCAAATGTTCTTTCTGATGAATGGCATGAAGCCAGAGCACCTGCCCTGTGGGGGGAAATACACATGCATAACAAAGTTATTTAAGGAAAAATATGTAAACAGCATCAAGGAGAAAAAAGGCAGTATATTCAGCCCCAGAGCAGCCTGACCCTGAGAGTCACCCAGAGGACTGGTTAATAAAGAGGCCATCAAGTTGCTGCATAAATATACTCCTCTCCTTTTATCTCCCATGCTGCCGACCAACTGGCATGTATCTTCAGCAGCAAGAAATGATCACTTCTGGCACTGACAAGTCAGTATTAGGAATAAAAAAGATTTAGGAAGCAGTATTGCTGGAATAATAGTAAGGGCCACAGTGGACGCATCTACACATGCACATTTACTACACAGTAACATAAGTTACCAAAAATTACTGCACAGTTCAGGAGGTCATGTATATGTGAAGTCCAATACTGCACAGTAACTATGGTAGCATTATGCAGGTAGCAAATTTACACCCAAGTAATTACAGTGCAGTGATGGATGTGTAGATGTATTACTGTACAGTAATGTGGGAGCTTCCTGGCTTAGTCTGCCCAGCCACTAGGGTGTCAGCCAGAGCCCAGCTCCATGGCTCCTGCCTGGCCCTATCTTTTGCTGCTGGGCTGGGCTGCTCTCTGGCCAGCAGCACCAGCTCCTCCTTGGGGGGGAGGGGCCTGGCTGGGTGCCAGCCCAGAGGCCCACCAGAGGCCATGGACACTGGGTGGAGCTGGATGCTTCCTGGCATGGGGAGCCCCGCTCTGGGCCACCAGCCTTGCTGGCCCCAGACCCATGGTAAAGTGCTACACTGGGGGGTGGGCCCTCCCAGCCCCAGTCTCCACCCCACCCCTGCTCCTGCCCTTGATCCAGCCCCAAATTCAGCCCTGAACCCCACTCCTTGCCCAATCCACCCCTGGGAAGGGGACTGGGAAGGCAAGCAGCCTGTGGCCAGCTCCCAGGGCGCAAGTGGGGATAGGGAGATCAGGTGGTACCCACCTGGGACCAGGCCTTCCTGGATAGCTTACAATGATCCATGGGCACCCTCATGTGGCTGAACTCCAATCTGAGGCCAGGAAGCGCAATGTCCCTAGAGCAGTTCATCTTATCTCTAAAATGTTGCAAACTCTCACAAAAGCTTTCTGTCTCTTGCCTCTGCAGGGCCAACTTCTGGACACGGGGGAGATGCCACAGGGGCCTGCATGACTGCTGCCACAGCCTCACTGCCTCACTGGCAGATATGTGACCAGAGGCTGGCACTGCTCCCCATGGCCACAGGGGCACATAGCAGACTGCTCTGACTTGTGCAATTGACCTCAGCCTAGATTTAGTCCCATGTAGACTCCAGTCCTATTCCTGCTTACTGCACAGTAAGTTAGTGTGCAGTAACTTTAATGTAGAATAAATGCACATGTAGACATGCCCAGTATCTACCATGTGCATTACAGAATGGTCTTCATAGTAAAATGGCCCTGAGATAGGACTGGGCAAAATGTATCAGAAAAAATAGATCATTTGCAGTTGCATAATGACCAAAATTATTTATAAATTTAGCTCAGCATTACAAAATAGTTTCAACTGTGTGGAACAAAAAATCAGTACTTAAATCACGAAGAAGGTGATGTCTTGTCTATTTATCCATGGTCCCAGTGGTTACAGCACTAACTAATGCTAAGGGAAACATGGATTCAGTTCTCACTTCTGATTGGGGGGAAATGACTCCATATAATTCACTTTTAAGGAAAACACCATAACGGCTATGATATAGTAATTTTTGAGTACGTTGTTTTTAGTTTCTCTTATTGATGTTTCTTCACCTTTATAAAATACTTAAATATTCACTTGTTCAGATATTGGAACACAGGTGCCTCACCTCCCAACTGAACCTTCTAATTACCAGGCTGGAGGGTGTTCTTTCACTTAAATTCTCCTGTGAATGCTTTGGAGTAGCACCAAACAGGACAGAGGAAGACCAGCATGGATTGGATCTGAGAGATTCCTACCCTAGAGGCTACTAAATGGGAGATAGGGTTCAAATCCATTTGAGAAAACTAAATCTGCATCAGTCACATCCTAAATGGGTGCCCTAATCCCTGGAATATAAACTAGAAATATGATACCTTCTCTTTCTCCTATGTTTTTCTTAATTTAGTACCTTCCAGTGCCACCCTCCATTTTTGATTTTATAGGGAAGTATATGCAAACAAAACTATTTAATCTGTGGTTGAATGAAACATTTTATCTGACCCCACATGATTTTATTTTAGTTGTTTTCATCTTGGTGAAAAAAATGAAAACATAAATTGGGAGTCAATTCTAATTGAGATCTTTTTCTGTTCTTTCATTTCAGGCACTGAACTGAGAAAGCAATTATTTGCAGAGCCTTACTCTGCATTAGTGGACATATCATATTCAGGGTGTGTAAACATTACTGAATGCAGTGGGGCAGATCTGCTGATATAAATTACCATTGTTCCATTGAAGTTAATTGAACTATATTCATTTACACTAGGAGAAAATCTGGCCCAAAGACTCTGACTCCAGCAAGTCACCTGGCTTTTACAGTCTCTACAAAAAACCCAGAGGTGTGTGCTTAAACTGAAACCTTAAAAAAGTTTTCACCCAACAAGGACACTCCTTCAAAGAGATAGATACATGTTTGAAAGAGCCACCCAGATACCATGTGAAGAACTGCTGCAGTACAGAAGAAAACCCCCCACAAATCGTACACCACTGGTTATGACATATCACCCCTCCCTCAAACCCGTACGGAAAATCCTCAAACAATTCCAACCCATACTAGAAAGAGACCCATACTAGAAAGAGACCCTGCCAACACATCTCCACCACCCCCACAATCACTACACCTCACAACAGAGCCATCAGCATTCCCAGATCTTACAGCTGTACCTCTGGAAATGTAATATATCTCATCCAATGCACCAAATGCCCAGATGGAAAATATGTAGGTGAGACCAAACAACAACTACGCACCAGAATGAACGCACACCGGAAATCTATCAAAGACAGGAATACGCAATTACCTGTGGGGGCACATTTTTCACAAGAAAACCACTCTCTCTCCAATCTCTCAGTCCTGATCCTCAAATGAAACTTACAAAACACTTCCCAGAGACGAGCCTACGAGCTCCACTTCATCAACCTCCTGGATACTAAAAATCACAAACTAAATATAGGCATTGGATTTATGACACATTATAACCTGCCTGACAGCTGACTTACCAGATACTTCTCCACTATTCATCTCCCTTCTCTCCCCCACACCCAGCCTGTCTCTCACCTATTGACTCCTCAATCTACATTTTCACTGACTGCCTGTCTTGTATGCATACCAGCACAGCTTCTGGCTTTTTTACTTTTCATTCCATCCAGGAAGAGTACACACCAACTGCTGAAACTTCCTTAGCCTGACGAAGGGTTTTTTAACCCGAAAGCTTGCTTAAAAATTGTTCTCCAACTACTTAGTTGGTCTAATAAAATATATCAGGTTCACCCAAAGAACCCTGTCTAAACTGAAACCTTGTATTTCCATACCCTTGTGTGTTGTGGGGGCTAGACATCAGAACCAGGCCTAGAGCCAAATTTTAGTTTCTTCTAGCTAGTAATTGCCCCAACCAGAATCCTGGATCCATATGTTTCTGCACCTTGAGTCCTGGAATCCAAATAGCAGCTTATGGCCATCTGTATTTAAAAACAAAGTGAAAATTGTCATGCCAAGCTATCACTCAATCTCTCATGGGATTTCCTAGGTTGTGAGGGGAAGGTAACTTTAAGTATTTTAAAAGAATAAAATAATCACAGGTTTATATGCAAAATATTCCAAATGGCAAAAGGGAAAAGAGCATTCTCTGCCTAAATGAGTCTCAGTTTAATTTTAAAAAATGATATATTTTAGTTTCCTAGCTGTTTCAAGTCACCATTGTCTTTCAGCTGTATGACAACATACCACCTCATCCCAGCATGCATGATGCTGTGCTGTCAAAGCTGCCCTGGAAATCACTAGAGCCTAGGGGAACAGATAACTAAATGCTTCTTTTCTACACAGTTTTCCCAAGTGGTGTATCCCAGCAAAGTGGGAGAGAGCCAGCCATGATGCTGAAGGAATCTCATGTGTATACACAAAAAATAATGCTAGAATCACTTATGTGCTGAATGTCTTCCCTGTATGTTGGAAGCAGAATAGATTAGTAGGTCCAATACATCCTCTCTAATTTATAACTCTTCCTCAACACTACATTGTGTAATGATTATCTACCTCAAATACAACAATGTGCAACCCAAATATCTAAAGCTAGGAAATTCACAGCTATGTCCAACAAATTTCAAACTAGCCAGTCAACAGCTTATGCAGAGCATTCACATCATTCAGTTACATTAATTTGTAATCATAATAATACACACTGAAAGAAATGCCCCACTAAATCACCTTAACTCTGCCTCTATAATGATGCACATACAAACTAAAAGAAATCTGAAAAAAAATTCTATCTATAACAATTACAGTTGAGTTATAAAAATGTAACTGTAATTACAAATGCAAAATATTTTACTCCTAGTTTAGCTTGTGAAGTGGTTCATCAAATCCTGGCCACCTTTAAATGAATATTATAATATTTTATTCAACACAAAACTCAGCAGCACTATGAAGTCAGCATCAATACCAGCAGAAAGACTAGTGGGAGTGGGGGAAGAAGTGGTGAGGTGGTGAGCAGGCCTCCCTCTCCAGTAGATTCTAAGAACAAAGTCTTGAGTATATGAAAACAGCCTTCTGGAGGTAGCGCTAGAAGAAAATAAGGGAACCTACAAGTAGTAAGTTCCTGACTACAGATAAGTGCTCTTCCCCAGCTGTTGTATAAGGTCAAAAATGCATATTGATCCATGTATGTGTGAGGGTGTGGAGAGGGGAGAAGCACAGGGAAATCCTTAAAATAATGTAGCTAATAATTTGGGGAATGTTTCTAGGGTTCTAGTATATTTAACAATGGGAAAGCAAGGTTTACACTTCTTTTCGTTTGAATATTGGTTTATTTTAAATTAAATGTGTTTAATTTCAGAAGTTTTGTGATGACAGGATAGTATTGAGATGTATACAGAAATAGCAGTGCTATACTTGTTCAATTAAATTTCCTTTACAGAGGTTGCAGTAGGGTATTTTTAAGACTTGACTGAATTTTCTTCTGTACAATTGTAAAATTTTACATAATTCTGCCACAACTGTGCACATAGTAGCCAGGTTATACCGATCTCTCCTTCAGAGTATCTGACCTGAATAAAACTATATTTCATCTTCATAAAGCTTTCATGTGGATCCTAGGCCGATATGGAAAACAAAATCTAAGCACATGTTCTGTGGAAAAGCCATAAGGGAGAATGAAATTAACATAAATTGAAAACTGTATCAGTGGAAATACTAAGAATAAAACCGTATCAAATTTCACTATTGATCCATATTTTTTCAGGTCTAACATAAAGGATTTCAAATGAGAAAAGAATAGGTAGAAGATAAGTTCTGTGGGATAAACCTTGCTTTAAATTCCTCCTGAAGATAACAGGTGGAGACTTGTCACTAGTTGCTCATGCAAAGCACGTGTCAGTGGCCATGCTGAGTACCACAACATATCCAGCCTTTGGATACTCACATCAACGTACAGGGGCAAAAACTAGCTCTTTCCCCCTAAAGTCTCCTAGCTTAATGCATGGGGCTGAATGAAAGGGGAGAAAGTCAGAAAAACTCCCCTAAATAAATTCTGCCTTGGTAGTGGAAATGAGTGCATAATCTCATAAACAGATATTCCTGGGCTCATTCTTTCTCCGTCGGTCATTACCCAGCAGTTCTGAAAGTTACAAAATATAGCTCTGTGTGAGTTGATATATGGTGCTGGTTTACATGAATGGTGCGTTTCCCTGGTGGCTGGGCACGGCTGCATTGGTGGCAGCGGAAGCACGGTGGTGGTGGTGGTGGGACCCCAGTGGTGGTGAGGGGGAGCTCCTGCACACACCGCTGTCACTGTCGGCGGTGGGGGGGAGGGCGGGCTGATGACCGCCAACCAGGGGTTGGCAACCACCCACAGGTGCCGCCAGCAGCATCAGTCAGGAGTGATTGTGGACCACCCACAGATGCTGCTGGTGATGCCAGCAGTGGGGTGGCAAGCAGCAACCACCAGAGGCACTGCAGACAGTGTCGATGGCACCTTTTTGCAGGGGATGCACCGCCACACTCAGGGGATGCATGTGCACCCGTGTGCACCCTCTACGTGTTGCCTCTGCTGATTTAACTTCCTCTTTTAGGGATTGCTAAGGAAAACTGTGCTGTATGAGGGAGAAATGAACAGGGTCATAAGCAGAGGTGGGTAAAAGTTGTCATTTGAATATTTTATTCACTTAAAATGCAGACTGTATTGAGTAAAACTATTCACAAATTCATGTTGAATTTGTAGAATTGTTTGAGCTGAAAAAAAATGGAAATTTTGATGTTTTAATTTTTGGTTTGAAACTCACATTTCATTTTAAAATATACCAGAATTTAGCCTAAAATGGGGCACAAAATTAATTATTTGGGGGATTTTTCATTTTGACAGGAAAACTAATTTAACCAGTGAATCAGTTTTTCACACAGCTCTAGTCATATTCTTGTCAGCAGACTCTGAGGTTATGAAGATCTTTGTTAGAAGGCTGAGTTTATGACACCATATGCTCATGGACTCTGCCATTTCATCATCCCCTTCACTTTTCTGTCTTCGAGGAGACCATGTTGACAGAATACTACACAGGGCGAGAGAAGATCTAGTCTCTTTGACCCAGGAGCATGGAGCCAATCCAGCATTCTTTCTGTTTGTACAAAGATTATTGAGTAATTAATTTAATACTGAGACTTAAAATGCTTACAAGCCCTTCACTACCATTTAATTTCAGATAGTGGAACAGCAGCTTGCAAATGAACTGGAGTATAATTGTAGTGAGTGGTTGAGTCACCTCTGTTTTCTATTTAAGAGTTACCTCAGTACTGACTTGGCCTTCACTAAAATAATGGAAACTCCATTCCAGTTAATCACCACCTAATAACTTCAAATGTAATCAACCAGTGCATTTTCAATGAGTTTTAATTTTATTAAAAGATTTTGTAATTTTTCTAATTTTTAGATAATGGAATACAAGAAAAATCAAGACTCACAAAAGTAGAGTTATTAAAGGCAATCATTTACATTAATTTAAAGTTATAAATGAAAACATTTGTCTAAAATTCTTCAAGTGATTCACCTCTACTAAGAGATTATGTACTACCAGTTTGAGGACAATATTCGGGTGTCTTCATACAAACAAAGATATTGAGTCCTCCTGGCTTTAAGCATCAAACCTGACAGCCTGAACTAGGGAGTCATACTGAAAGAGGTTGGGTTGATTTATATTTCATGAACATGTGACCTGGGTATAGGGATAGTTTCTTTATGCCTATCTTGGGTTACAGGAATGTTTACAGCAGGCATATGTTGGTTTAATCCAGTGGTACTAAGTTCATACAACAAAGCCACAAGTGGCTATTCAACTTGGCACCTGCAGTTCATCACAAAAAACGTTATAAAAAAATTCTTTTTCCTGCGTGCATATACATAACTTTAGTAAATGCTTAAGAGGTTTAGCACCTCTAAAGTATTCTCTCCCGTTGGGCTGCACCAAGAAACAGAAGCTAATAAAATATAGTGGAGTTTTTCTCCTATTCTTTTATACAGGAATATTACTACAATTCACTTAGGAATCTGCATGTTGTTAAGACTTTTTGGTTAACACCGATCACTTGCATGACTTCTGCACCAGTCAGAACTGAATTTCTCTGAATCAGTCTAATAGCAAGACTGCTAGAAATTAGCAAGAAGGCAATACAATGCCTCTAGATAAACACAGTGAGAATCTTTCAGTGCCTGAACTATTAGCTGAAAAGATGCTACTTGTAGGCTGTAGCCAAAGTTATACAATTTTTTATACAGAGTTTAAAAGACAAAACATCAAAAAAAGCATGAAAGAAAGACTCTGCTGGAGGACCTGAAGAAGTAAAACCTTCATGACCACCTATCATAAGGGAGTAGCACTTTATGTAAACTAAGTATGTATATAGACCTTTGTCATTTTAAACCCCTTTCTGTCTGATGGTATAGAGAAGTGTAGCTTAGGGTCTGGTCTTAACATTTCAGTGTCTCAAGTCTGGGTTGCTTCAGTAAAGCCAGAGAAGGGGAAGAGGTACAAGTAGCCTTATAATCATGACAGCAACTACCAGTGCTTGCGCAATGAATTATTTCATTTTTCAAAAAACTGCCTGCTGGTTGCCTTTAGTATTTACCAGATATGCTGTAAATAGGTACAATTTTGCAAATGATTAATGTGTGTGTATCACCATGCTATAACAATGTTTTTAATGAAAATATTGTTAAATTTAAAATAAAATCCAGAGAAGATTTGAAAAAAGAAAAATGTAAGAAATGGAAACCATTTGCATGCTTTCTTCTGCTAAGTACATTAAAAAAGCAGGAACACTGTTATTCCAAGGTCTGTAGTGAATGCTAATGAGGCCAATATGCTACATTGCTTTAAAGTAAGAAAACGATCACTTTATAGTGCCTTTTGTATTACTTTAAGAAGTGTTGAATAAGGTTGGAATAAAATTAGCAAACAAAATGTTTCAAGTAAGTGCTGAAATATTTAATAGCTCTTTACTTTAAAAATAAGCCTTTTTGGCCCTTATTCATGGTGTACCTGAACAAAAACAAAGTCTTATACATATATTCTTGTTGCTGGCTCTGTATTCCCATCATTCTCTACATATACTTACATAGAATCAATGGCATTAATTGTTAGGGACTTTGCTCTAACATATTGTGACAGGGTTCTGACATCATGTTCAATATGCCAACTCAGTGGTGTAAAGCTGTTGCCGTCCTCGGCATTACTCATTTTCCCTTTACTCTCGGTTAGAAGCAATTCAAAAGGTACAGACTGACTCCACCACCTAAGGTGACATGATGTGGAAAGTCGCCACCACCAGCTGATGTGGATTTTATAACAGACCCCAGTTTCTCAAATGCCGTGGTGTTGTTTAAACTCTAGTGACAGTGACTGAAACTGGTGTATTGCCTTCTGGTAATATTTCTATTGGACAACATGACAAGTTGAATTACTGCTGTATAACAAATTCTACATACTACCAGAGCTTTTAGAAAATTGTTTTTGTCAGCTAAGAAATTATTGATTGACTAAAAATATATTTAAAGTCAGGCAGCAAGACAGACTGGTGAAAAGGTTAGCTATGTTGTACTTTCCCAGAAATCACACCTTCAATTCCATAGTGATCAGCACTAAAATCACGAAGCTACCTAAAATTTCCATATAATAATCCTTGTGTACAGAATATTTTTAATATGTTACAGCTGTTTGTAGAAAGACAGAAAAGTAACAAAACTTTTTAATGAACTAACATGGCTTTAGTGAGTCCATAGGCTGTTGTTCTAATCTAAAAAATTACTCATTAATATAAAGGTAATATGCAAGATTTGTTTTATGTAGCATGCCAGTAGATGCAGTTAAAGGAGAAAAGAGTATTTTACAGTTCTACACAAGGTAATAAATGTCAGACTCACAGAGATACAGTTATAACTTTACGAACACCCAGAGCAGTACTCACAAGAAAAACCTAACACAAACACAAAATGAAAAGACATGTTTTCTAAGCACAGTCAGGGGACTAGGTTTAACTCCATATGTAATGTAGGTACAGAAGGTTTAAAGCTAGTGGTCTACTGGTAAAATCACTGTAGTTGTACAGCTTAATGGGGTAGCAAGAGAGCATAAAAGAAGCATAGGGTATAAGTCTGTTGGGTTTTCTTCCTTTGATTCACAGAGAATGGTGCAAATGCTGAGCTCTGTAATGAGAGGTAAAGACAAGGTGAAGTTTATTTACACTTTTTTACATCACATGCAACAGCTCCCTCTTTCTTTAGCAATGTCTGTAGTTATAGAAATCTTAGGGTTTAGTTAGGACACATATTTATGCCCTCCCCCCAGATAATACTTCAATAATTCTACATCACAGAGGGCACGTCTATATGTTCATTAATGCACTGTAGTTACTCCACATTTAGCTTAGTACTTCCTTAATGAGGTAGTAACTGAATGCCCTGTAACTACATTATTGCACACTAGTGCCAGTGCACAGGTTTTTTTGTGACGTTTACTGCATAGTAGCCTAATAATTTTGTGCAGTAGCTTATTAGCGCAGTTTTTGACTAGCATGCTATTGCGCAGTGTTATTGGCAGGGATCATGGTTTTCTCTGATATAAGAAAAATCCCCAATTCTCGGTTAAAAAAAGTAACACCAAATCCACATTTTTCTGTGATTAAAATGAAGCACCACTATATAAATATCTATATATTAGTAGTGTTTCACTTAAATCACCCAAAAATGTAGATTTTAAGTTACTTTTTTAACATAAAATTGGGGATTTTTTTTAATTGGAGAAAACCAGAATCCCTGGTTATTAGGCTACCGCACAGTAAGCATCTCGTGTAGACGTGCCCAGAATATCACTAATTTTTAATTGCCTTCTGACTAGTCTGGTGACAGCCTGAAAGGCAGTTAAGAGAGTTAAATCGGGGTGTATGACAAGCACCACTCTAGTTCTTAGAAAAGACAATCTTGTACATGGAATGAATATGCCTGCCTAGCTCCAGCTGTCAGAAATATTTCCATTTTAAATCTGTTACTGCATTTGCCTCTTTTGTTTGTGCATTGAAGCCTGATCCTCTGCTTCTTGCACACTCAGAATTACCTTTAAATCTGATGGAATTTTACATTGCAAAGAAGGCAGGATTGAGGCTTCTTTTCATTGCTTTTATAGTATCTTTGTCCCTCCCCTAGGGTTCTCAGAGGTTTCTGAAATAGTATATGCTGAATACGAAGGCCATTAGAACAGTTTGAGGGGAATGTCTCTTCTGACTCTTACTTTTTCTTACCAGCTAAAAGTTTATTTCATTGCATATTCTTCCCCCAGTTATTTTACCTCTTTTAACAACATGGTAATATCAGGATATCAGTGTAAATACACATGCAATTGTCAGTTAACCTTATGCTATTATTTTCAGAGTGCCTGCGGCAGTGTATCAGTAGTGTCAGAAGGAAAATAACACAGAACAAGGCATTTCCACATTCTTTTCCATGAGCCAAGACACAAAATGGGCTCATTATCAACATGTGGTTGTCTGTAGTTCAATATTAATATGTCTTCAGCTATCCAAAAAGCATAGAGTATTTGTGTAATTTGGTAAAATGTAAACATGCATTCCTGGAGGAACAATGTGCTGCCAAGCAAATGAGATTTTTATTTCTTTTTAATCAAGCATGACAAATTTTTGTGTGAAACAACTTTTCAGAAAGTCATTGGACCAAATTCAACATTGGTGTAAGCTGTCGCTGCTCTGCTGACATCAAAGGAATTAAAAGCTGTTCATGACAACTTTACATTTGACCCAGTGTTACTTAAAAACGATCCAGGAAATATGAGTTAGTGTACTTGGCTGGAGGGTCAGGGAGAGGACATTCTGGTCACATCTACATGAGATGCTATGTTGCCACTACAGTGCAGTAGCAACAAGCGAAATGACCCATGCGGCGCCAGGACTGCACAGTACTGCTTTAGCAAATACTAAATGACTGAGCGGTAACAACTGCGCAGTCAGGTGCATGTGTAAATGTGCCCCCTGAGTTTGAATTCTTACTGTCCTGCTGATTTGTTGAAAGGACTTACTTTAAATTCTCTCTGAAACTCAGCCAGTCTGGCCAAATGCATCCTAGTGTAACTCATGTATGAAGTTGGCCTTCTGTGTCAGCTTCATCACCTGTAAAATAGTGATGATAATACTCACTCACCTCACAGGGATGTTGTCAGGATTTGTTAGTTAATGTCTGTACAATGCCTTGAAAATGAAAATGTTAAATGCCATGTACTGTAAGTGCTAAGTATTATTAAAGGATACTAAAATTGCAACTTATAGACTTATTCTTCTCCTGATTCATGTGCTTAACTCCAGCTGTCATTAACAAGATTACTGCGTCTTCCACAAGAAGAATAATACATATATGGACTTAAATACTAAAAGCCTTATCCTCTTCCCATGGAAGATATTGGGAATTATGGGAACAACTTGGAAACAATGGGTGCCTGTACACATGCGGGGAGGCTGCTCTGATGTGCTATAATTATAGAACATCAGAGTAGACTCGATTAATTGAGTCTGCTTGAGCATGCTAATTAGTGCTCTCCAGCTAGCCTCTGTGTCTCATGTATCAGCATCCCCATGCTTCAGAATAGCCATTTTGAAGCTCGGGGATGGTGATACATGAGACAACATGGGTGCTTTAATTAGAGCAGCACCCGCCTCCCACCCCTGGAGCATGTGTAAACACACCCTGGGAGTCTGGATGTTAAAACCCCTTGTACTGGACATTGAAATGCACTCTCACAGACAACCTGTTTACAATATTTATATGAAATGACTAGGTAATTATTTTGGACTTACAAGACCTAAATTGTTTGGAAAAACTTCTGAAAGCATCTCAACATTTAGATGCTCATTTGAAAAATACCAGAACAAAAAACATTCTGTGGCTTGCTTGTCATGAGTTAAAATCCTCCTGTTTAAAAGAATGAAGCCAATTATTCTTTTCAGCACGTGTTTAATCATGACAAATGCCTGTTTCAAATAATTCTATACATCTTTAATTTCAATGCATTTTTTCCTTTTGTTTTCTTTCTCTATATATATTTTGGATTGTGGATTCCACTGCCTTTCAGCTGTTTTTTATTTAACCTGGATAGTGAAATAGGTTGTATAACACATACCCAGTTTAAAGCCATTGACAGACTCTTACTGTTAATTTAGATGACTAGAACCTTCTAGATCGGGCTGCTCAACCCCTGGTCCTGTAATCTGGCCCCCAGTGCCACCTTATCTGGCATGTCAAGCTCCCCACACAAGCTGCCTTACATCCAAGGATTTCATAGATTTCATAGACATTAGGGCTGGAAGGGACCTCGGAAGATCATTGAGTCCACCCCCCTGCCCAAAGGGCAGGAAGTCAGCTGGGGTCATAGGATCCCAGCAAGATAAGCATCCAGTTTGCTCTTGAAGGTGTTCAATGTAGGCGCTTGAACCACCTCCGGTGGCAGGCTGTTTCAGACCTTGGGGGCTCGGACAGTAAAGAAATTCGTCCTTATGTCCAGCCTGAAACGGTCTTGCAGTAGTTTATGACCATTCGACCTCGTCATCCCTTGGGGCGCCCTGGTGAACAAACGTTCCCCCAGATACTGGTGGTCACCCCTGATAAACTTATAGGTGGCCATCAGATCACCCCTGAGCCTGCGCTTTTCCAGGCTAAAAAGCACCAGGGCTCTCAGTCTGTCATCGTAGGGTCTGCTTCCCTGACCTCTCATCATGCGCGTGGCTCTTCTCAGGACTCTCTCAAGCTTCTCCACATCCTTTTTGAACTGTGGAGCCCAAAAGTGGACGCAGTACTCCAGCTGCGGCCTCACCAAGGCCGAGTACAAGGGGAGAATGACGTCCCGGGATTTGCTTGAGAAGCATCTATGGATGCAAGCCAGCGTTTTGGTCGCTTTACTAGCCGCAGCATCGCACTGCAGGCTCATGTTCATCTTGTGGTCAATGATGACCCCCAAGTCTCTTTCTTCCATAGTGCTAGCCAACATA
>NW_005842101.1:430180-430615 GCF_000455745.1 Alligator sinensis | reverse complement strand
GTGGTGTCCAGACTGGCAGGCATGGGCTGGAGTGTGGCATGGGCTGCCCTGGTGGGAGTGGATAGGGCTCAGCCCCATGTGGAGTGCTGTGCCATATTTTGCCCACCCCTGAATTAGAGTCTTTAAAGAAGAGAGTAGATAGTGATTATTTATTCACCAAGGCGCCCCCGGGGGTTACAAGAAATAATGGCCACAAGCTAGCAGAGAGCAGATTTAGATTGGACATTAGGAAGAACTTCTTCACAGTTAGAGTGGCCAAGGTCTGGAACGGGCTCCCAAGGGAGGTGGTGCTCTCCCCTACCCTGGGGGTCTTCAAAAGGAGGTTAGATGAGTATCTAGCTGGGGTCATCTAGACCCAGCAATCTTTCCTGCTTATGCAGGGGGTCGGACTCGATGATCTATTGAGGTCCCTTCCGACCCTAACATCTATGAATC
>NW_005842101.1:420663-429894 GCF_000455745.1 Alligator sinensis | reverse complement strand
TCAGCAGGGGTCCAATGTTGCCCCTGCTTTTCCTCCGGCTCCCCACATATCTGAAAAAGGACTTTTTATTGTCCTTGATGCTCAAAGCATCCTGTGCATTCAGGACAGATCGGGTGTTCTGGACAATGTGGGGCCTGATCCTGACTTGTCAGAGGATGTGTAGGGCCCCTGGAGCCCAATCCTGGTTTTGTGCCATTCATATGGTCTGCCATTCATCTGACCAAATCACAATTACCACTGTTCTAGCTTATGCATACTTGATCCATGATAAATAATGGAACAGTAATAATTCTTAGCACATATGATGTGTAATAGCTCTCATAGTATTTTACAAAGCCAAGCAAGCATCTTAATCCCCATATTACTGATGAGAAAAATAAAACACAGAGGGCATGTCTACACAAGATATTTACTGTGCAGTATACTAATTAGCTGCACAGTAAACATCTTGGTGTCTACAGGTGTGCCCCTGTTAGGCTGGAGTAAACTAATTTACTCTTGAACAAGATAGTACTTGTAAATACAAGTACTATCCTGCTGTGGAGTAAAAAAGTCTACAGGAACTCATGTGTAGATGTTGCCCCGGCTGTCTGGGGCATGAGGGTGCTTCAGTGTGAGGGCTGTCTGCTGACTTGCCCTGTGCTGAAGCACCCCTGTACCTCAGCCAGCACCTCCACAGCATGTTGAGCTGGGGGGAGTAGCCCCAGACTGGCAGGCTGACTCCCCCTCGAGGCTCCCTGCCAACCAGGGTGCTCTGACCCAGCTCAACATGCTGCAGTCCCAGTTGCATGTTCAAATGGCAATAAACTCTGGAGCTTATTGCTTCAGAGTTTATGGCTTTACATTAATAGCACATGTAGATGTGCCCAGAAAGGGTGAGATTACATGCCTAAAGGAGAAGGCAGGTCTGCTGCCTATTGACTGTATCTTCTGTATCAGACTGCATAGTGAAGTCAGTGGAGCCACAACAGGATAAGATAATTGTTGCTTTGCTGTTTCTACACATAAGAGCTTGATTGACTAAATGTATTTTTAAAAATCTATAATTTTTCATCTTAAAGATATAAATAACCATCATCTGTGAAATTATGTTTCTGCAACTACTAAAATGTAAGAAGAAATAGGCTTTGAAACTTACAAATATGAATGCTGCATTTTCTAAGTGACAGTTTTGTCATGAGAAAGGTGTGACTCCACAAAAGGACTCACACCTTGCAATGCCTTGTGTCTAGGTATCCTGCTACTTAATTAAATCCTCCCTCCTGAGATAGGTGGTGTCCAAGATTATCAATTATATTATATCAATGGAGGGAGTTAGGTGCCTTAGAACAGGATTTACAGATAGCAATGAGCTGAGTAAGGAGCTGTCTGAGCCAGCCAGTAGGCAATGTGATGAGAAGGATGGCACTTGGGCAATGCTCCTTGACAGCAATTATCATTGGGTATTCTGGAACGATTTTGCTACTGAAACTGTTCCATTTTGAATAACTAATTAATATTAATTGGAGCAAGAAGCCTTCAATCTGAGACCCTTGCATCTCAAATGAGTATCCTCACCATGGCAAGCTTCACTTGGTGATGGAGGTTAACAACAACAAGGAGAGGTTCTATAAATATGTTGGCTAGAAAAGAATGATGAAGGAAGCTGTGGGTCTAGTGTTAAATAGCCAGGCTGAACTCTTAACAGAAGATGCAAAGAAGTGGGAGCTACTCAACAGCTTTGTCTACGTCTTCACAGCAAAATTAAGTTGAAACCAGAAAGACAGCTAATAAGAATTATTTGGATAAGGAAGGAGACCAGTTGAAGGATAAGATGCATAGATTCATAGACATTAGGGGCTGGAAGGGATCTCATGAGATCATCAGGTCCAGCCCCCCTTCTCTAAGGCAGGAAAGACTGCTGGGGTCAGATGATTCCAGTGAGGTGTGAGTCCGGTCATCTTTTGAAGATCTCCAGGGACGATGACTGTACCACCTCTGGGGGGAGTCTGTCCCAGATTCTGGACACGTGAACCATAAAGAAGTTTTTCCTTATGTCTAATCTGAAGCCATCTTCTATCAGTTTATGACCAATATTCCTAGTTTTCCCCTGGGGTGCCTTGGTGAACAGATGTTCTCCTAGCCCCTGGTGTTCACCCCTTATATACTTAAAGGCTGCCACCAAGTCCCCCCTGAGTCTTCTCTTTTCCAGGCTGAACAGATAACCAGGGATCCTGATTTTCTTTGCTTAAAAAAAATCACAAATAACACCCCCCCATCTGCATTTATCCATAATTAAAATGGAACAACACTATATATATAGGTATCAGGAGAACACAATATTTTATTGATGTATTTATCATTTTAAAGCAATTTGGAAACCTACCAGTGCCTCAGTCACTATAACAAAATACATTCTAAATAACTATATATTTTGGCGTTTGATTTTGGCTTTTTTATTATGGAAAATCAGAGCTCCCCCTTCCTTTTCCCCTCACCAGGACGTGGGTCCAGCTGTGCCTGTCCCCCCTCTGCCCCCACTGATTTGTGGCACTGATATGCCAGTGCCCTGGCCATGCCGTTCCCCACACTCCTGACCCACAGCATCCCCAGACTTGCTGGTACCCCTCACTCCCAGGCCACAGCCCCCCCAACCCTGGTGCCCCTTATTCGCCAACTGGTGTCCCTCACTCTCTATCCACATCCCCACTACCCCAGCCTTGCTGGAGGGGCCCCCAGCTGCCAGAGCCTCAGGACCTGGGCCACAGCCCCCTGCCTCCTGCAGCAGCGCCCAAGCCCCAGCTGCTACCTGCAGGAGGTGGCTCTTGCTGTGGTGGAGTGGAGTGCAAAGCCTGGCTCCCCCTCCCCCATGGGTGGCATGGCCTGAGTGGGATCGGGGCGGGGGTAGATTTGGACTGCCTGCTTCCTGCCATATTGGGTCCTGCCTGCTGGGGGAGGGCAGCAGGGCGGAGAGCCCAAGCCCACAGTGGGCAGCCCATAAGAACCCTGCCCCCACCCCATGCACACATCTGGGGGCACGTGCCCCTCCATTCCTCCCCTTGTGGGAGGGGATGTAGGCAGCCCACATCTGCCCCACCACGATGGTCTCCATTCAGGTCATGACACCCATGGGGGAGGGGGAGTTTGGCTTTGCACTCCCACAGGAGGTTTGCACAGCAGTGGGGAGCCAGCCCCCCTGCTGCCTCCCTGATGAGTTGCCTGTGGTCCCATCTTGCTCCCCACCCAGGCCTGCAGCCGTGCATTCCAGCACTGGGCCCCAGGCCTCATGCACCACCTGGGCTGGGCAGCAGCACCAGCCCTGCTCATCTCCCTCCTTCCCTCCCTCCCTCACTATGGGGGCCTCAATTCCCCACCCTGCCAAACTTACCTGAGGGGAGCTGCTCTTCAGGCTGCCTGGCAGCCATGTGCATGTGTACATGCGCACATGAACATGGTGCCCCCTGCCTGACCACCCTCCTCCCACTCCCCCAAGCTACTTGCAGCCTGGAACTCTGCCAAAAACATGAAGATAAGCCTAGCTCCTTTCACTATTCTGCTAAGGATACCAGAGATAAAAGATTTAGCTATCAAAAATAAAAACTGAAAGCTGAAAATGTATGGTAAACATTACACTCTCTCAGGAATTCTGGGGCCATAGGGTTAGGAGACAGCTGAGCAGAAATTTTAAAGATTCTGCTGGCACCTACAAGTTGGACTTGGGTGCCTGAAGTACTTAAATGTATTTTGGTATCTAAATGTATTCGTGAATGCATCTAAATGCATCTAGCCCAAAGTGCATTTAGTTATCACTGTTTATTGCCAGTTGACAAAGATTTGCATAAGTATAGTCAGTCTTAGTTTTTTAAATAAAATTCTGTACACTTATAAACACAGGACTTGCAACATTTTCACAGTCAGAGTGAAATTTGTTGTCTGCAATTAAAAAAATAATAATTTCACACGATCAGTATGGCAAAACTCACATGCCTCTGGGACAACATAGCTTTGACTCCATGAGCATACACTACTGTGAATAGAATTACCTACCTGTCAGTCAGTCAAGGTAGTTTAAAATACCTGTGCTCCTAAAGCCTATGTGTCATTATAGATTTAACAGTACTAGCAACGTTCCCTTTGTCAAACAATGAAGCAATATGACTAATTAACACTCACTAGGGAATCTGAAATAATGATCCTTCTCTTTTCCTAGAGCCAATTACCCCAAATATTCAGATTAGCTACCTACTATCTCTCTGAAAGAAATGTCTTGATTTCTTTTTCTTTTTAATTTAAGGCATTATGTATCATGTAGCATCATGTTATATGATACTATGTCACATCCTGACAGCTTACAACTAGGGATATGCTGAATTTATTGGATAGTTAATACTTGCCTGAATTAACAAGATAACCAACTTTCCAGAGAAAGAAAATCTGGGAAATTGCTGCAGTACCTCCTTCCTTAAAACCAGAGAGAACATGTCTGCTTGATTTAATCAGCCATAGTATTTCACTATTACTTTCCACTAAGATATGTTTAAGAATATATTTGTATTTAGAAATATGTATAATGTACACAATATATACAACCTGCTTCTACTCAGATACATGAAACTGTCCAATAATCTAATGTAATTTTATGATGTTACAACAAGCCTTGCCTCAAGACGATATTTCCAAGAATGTCACTATAGGGGAAAAGAAAATCAAGTTCTTGGAGTATAACACTCTTACTGGAAATTAATCCCATCTTTGTTAGAAAGTAATTCTAACACTGATATTAGAACTATTCTAGTGCTGTAATAGAAAATGTTATCTCCTATATAAATGGATACTGTGGCTAGATCCAGAAAGGGACTTGTATACTCAAGTGCTGAGCAACTCACTCTTAGGTATCTGGCTCCTACAATGAGAAACAAATCCCATGTTAGTTGTCTATGGTCACTTTAAAATCCATAGGGAAAGTTAAGTGCCTCAGGATGGCATCTAAAACTCCCAGTATCTTGAGAGAGAAGTCAACCAGAGCTAGCCAATAGAGAATCTGAAGGCAGACATTGTCTTACATCATACCCCTGTTGTTTAGGAACCTTAGGGCTGTAAGGCGATACCTCCATCCACTGAGGATTGAAGGCCCAGAGTCCTCTCCTAGAGGTAAGTGTCTATGCCCACTGTTTCAAAAATGGAACAGAGGTCCCTTTTCTTTTTCAAAGATGGCAAAATGACTTTTCATAAATCTTGTTTTTTTTTCCCTTGTGGAAGAGGGGTGAAGTGTACTACTTCCCACAAGTAGCTTTAGTAGTCAATTTACTGCCTTGGTAGGTCAGGAGTATGGATTCCCCTTGGGCATGGGCAGGAATTGACTGTGGACTTATTTTCTGGGTGTATGTTCCAATCAGTAGACTATTGTGTAAAAAAAGGTGGAGGGGCTTCCTCCACGCTAAAAGGATTCCTATCACAGCATTAATTGTGATCTCAAATGCCTTACAAACAGAGCATGGGAGGGGAAATAGTCACAACATGCTTCTGGGTAGGAAGCTTAGACGTGAATTGGTAGAGAGCTACTCAGTACTGGGAAACTCAGATGCTTCTGGATATGCACAGAAGCAACACTTCAGGTGCCTGGGGATCTCTACATCTGAGATACTGATAGAATTTGAGTTAGGCATTTTCAGGATAATAATTTTGGATTTAGGTACCAAAATTCTGCATAACCACTTGAGTACCCAAGTCGTTCAGTGGATATAGTTCCTAGTTATGTTATTGATGCACCATGCCATCACAGTGTTGGATCTGGTGTTAGAACCTAATTAAAAGATACTGTCTTGAAAGTTTTAGTGTACAAGGCTCCAATTTTCTAATATCCAGATATAACAAAACACTTAAGCATGTGCTTAACTTAAAGTAGGCAGATAAGCCCATTAATGCCAAGTTTAAATGTGAGACTTATTTTTTTGCATTCTTGTTTACCGTATAGGTATGTATATATACATAGTACAATATATGGGGTAAATGTGTTGGTTCAAAATCCTGAGCAATTTTAACTGGCTCAGATTGAGATTGAAAGCAAGATCTGCATAGCTAATACTTAAACCCTTGTGGGCTTAATGCCATAATAAGTTTCTACTGGAAGCTCTGAAAGCAAGTATTTGAAAGCACCTCTGATATTTTTAATTGCCTTCTACTTATGGTTAAGAAAAATTGACTGAGATTGACAGAGGTAATGACACTGAGGTGGCATGTGGCTGTAAAGTGAAAATCAGTTTAAAACAAAAAACAGGTAAATAATTTAAATATTTGGCATCTGGATGGTACTTTCATGCCCCAGCTAATGTAGAGCTCTCCATTAGGGCTGTGTGAAGCTTTGGTCCCTGATTCGATTCGGCGGAGATTCAACCCAATTTGGTGGCTGAATCTCTGAATCCAAATCGAATCAGAGGACCCTCTAATCTCTCCGAATTGAATTGGAACCCTCTGAATTGAATCGGAGAGATTCGGAAAGATTAGGAGATTCAGACATAGACACAGCTTTACATGCCTCTAGGTAGCAGGCGGCTCGTGAATGCTGTGATGCTGGGGCACATGCAGCATCCCACAGAAGCATGGGGGTCTCCCCAGGGCACTCAGCAGCAGACCCAAAAGTGGACCAGAAGCACTTCCAGTCCACATCCAGGTCCACTGGAGAGCATGTGCCCGCCCCCCCCGCATCCCCCTAACTCAGTGACTGGTGCCTTCTGGGTCTGGGAGGGGCACCCAGGTTCCCCCCACAGCTGATTGCCAAGCCAGGGAGGTGTAGGGGGCCCCCAAAGCATGCTCCCTGGCAGACCACTCCAGTACTTCTAGTCCACTTCTGGGTTCACCACTAAGCATGTAGAGCCCCGCCTCCCCCGCCTCCTGTGGGACGCTCCATCCACCCCAGCATCGCAGCATTCACAAGCCATGCTGGTACCTTGAGGTATGTAGAAAAAACATTTAAACCTGTGTCTTTGTCCAAATCGCTCATTCTCCGAATCAACATCAAATCTTCAGATTCGGATTCAGCCAAATCAAATCAGGGACAGTGATCCGAATCAACGAATCGAATCCCTGTCTCTGATTCAGGCCGAATCCAAATTGAATAGGGCCTGCTTTGCACAGCCCTACTCTCCATCCATACCCACTGGGAAAGCAACATTGTATTATTTGGAAAAAAAAATACAGTGCTTTTTAAATGCTAACTAAATATTTTAAGGGTAAAACATAAAGAGAGTAGTTCTAAAGGCTCCTATAGATGTTTGGGGAGCCTGCTCTGACACTCTGGAAATCCAGCATGTCAGAGGAGGCTCAATTAATTAATCGAGTCTGCTGGAGCACAGAAATTGATGCACTCGAGCAGCCTTCTGCATCATGTGTATCAACATCCCCACTTGTCTCCGCGCTGAAAAAATGGTGGCGGGGTTGTCACGGGGCACCTCGCTGCCCCGCTCCTAGAGAAGGGAAAACTGCTGGGGAAAAGCCCCTAGCATGGATAATGAGCTCAGCTGTGAGTTGCCAGGACAACTCCAGATAGATTGACTCACAACTAATGAGAGTCAGCTGCCTGTAGGAGGCAGGGCCTGGCCCTTAAAGCCGAGGGCTGAAGCCAGGCTGGCAGTTCCCTGCCAGAGGGGCAGGAGCTCACGTAGCTAGGATGTGAGTACGGCTTGAGCAGACTGAAGGATGGTGGCTCTGGGATGCAGGAACTATGTTGTTATAGCCAGGCAGCCTTAATTTAAGTTATAGCCAGGAAGCTTGTGTTTTGTTTTGGTAGTGTTTGTATTATACCGGAGTTTTGGGTGAGGCTGTAGGGGTTGGAGGAGGCCTCATAGGGACCCCTGAGGGGTGGGGCCCCAGCGCCTGAGGAGGGCGCAGTGTACTCATAAGGGCCCACAGGGTGTGGGGCCCTAGCGCTAGTGAGGGTGCAGTTTCCTTATCGGGGACTCACAAGGGAGTGAGGACTCCGGCGCCAGTAAGGGCACAACTTGTGGGGTGTGTAAACCCCATCCCGGAGAGGGGCGCTTTGAGAAGCCCCAGCATGGGCACAACGAGCCCCAGGAGGGGGCACTACCAAGAAGCCCTAGCGTGGGCGTGGTGAGCCCCAGAAAGGGGGGGTGCACTTTAGAGGAGCCCAGCGTGGGCCCAATGAGTCCCAGAGAAAGGGGGGGACTACTGAGAAGCCCAAGGTGGGCACAGCGAGCCCTGAAGAGGGGGAGTGCCTTATTGAGAAGCCGGGGACGGGCATAGCGAGCCTGGTCACAGGCTAGTATGGCAGCAGCCCCCAGACAGGGGTAGGGTACTGCGGTGGACCCTGACGGAAGGTGTTAGTGGTACAATGCCCCAGGAAAAAGGCAAGGTGCTGCGGTTGTCCCTGAGGAGAGGGGATAGCAGTGCGGTGAGCCTGGGTCAGAGAGGGTAGCCGTGCGGTGGGCCTAAGGGACCGGAGGCTTGGCTGGAAGTCTCGTAGCGGGCCACGTGGTTGTAGAGAAGGCCCAGGGAATTTAGACCCGGGGAGAGAGTGACGAGGGTGTGGTGTTGCGGTTGTCCCTGAGGAGAGGGGATAGCAGTGCGGTGAGCCCGAGGAGAGAGCCCGGAGTGGACTAGATCGCAGAGGAGGCCCGGGAGAACGGGCGTGTATTTTGACGGACCAACGTCTGGTACATCTGCGAGGCTTGGGGCGTGGTATTAGGGGTTGGTAGGAGCCATGCGTAGCCCATAAGGCTAGGGTGCCCCAAGGCACCCATGGGTGCAGGATAAGACCCACGGGGGGTCCAGGAGTTTACGTGCCCAAGGAGACGCAAGGCAGCCTCCCTATTATATTTACCAGCAAGACTTGGTAGGTGAGAATCGAGGGTGCCCTTGGGCCGAATTGGCACGGATAGAGGGCCTTAAGGAGATCACGCCCCTCCTATAGGACCCTGCCATGACAGGGGTGATTTGAAATAAAACACCTTTAGTTCAAAGTGCCTTGCTGCCATTTTTTCAGCATGGGGACTTGTAGGAATGCTGATATAAATGACATGTGGGCACTTTTAATTAGAGCAACTTGCTAATTAAAGCGCCCAGTGCCACATCCCAAAACACATGGAAAAATGTCCTTTGTGACTATACATGACACATTTAAACAATTTGATTAAAAACAACTAGCATGCCACTTTCAAACTAGCTTTAATTTTACTTTTTTATCTATGCTGTTCCCATACCTCTCCTCAGTGTCCTATGGTTCTACCAGCGCACCTC
>NW_005842101.1:408649-420653 GCF_000455745.1 Alligator sinensis | reverse complement strand
TCCTGCTGCTTTGTCAACTTTGGGCAATATGTTTGTTAGATAAGCAGATTTTTACTAGGCATTGATTTAGTTAGTCTGTAAGGTACAAATCTACCCAGCCTTCTGTCTTTCAAATTAACATGGCTAAATACCACTTGCTGGCTTGTGACCATTTTGTTCACTAGCTTAACAATGAAAATCTCTAGTAGTAAGAGTTTAGAACATCCTATTGCTTAAATTGTATCATTAGCATTTCACAACTTAAGCTTTTCAGAACATATTACTTATACAAGAATATGTAAAGGATATGAGTTTAGCCTACTTAGAAGTTTCCTGATGCTAATGTATTATGCATTGCAAGACATACTAATACATATTTTAATATCCATTTAGGGACATCTATCTATCTACGCACCTGGCAGAATCACCCAGGACAGCCTGTTCCTGCTGCATGACTTGCTAGCAACCACAGAGATCTTCAACCTGAATCAAGAGATGGCCTTCTATTGGATTAGCCACAACTTCTTATTCCAGACTTTTATGGTACTTGGCATTAGGCCCATCTTCACCTCTACTGTTCACTTCTGGTACTGAGACATCTGTAGCCTAAGGATGAACAAAGCACTGTGTACCCTGTTCCCAGAGTACAGGGACATTGAGTAGGGCTATCCCCTCTCTAGAATCTTTTACACTGCAGCCATTGAGCCACTGTTCCACATTCTGTGGCATTGCCTGACAGGCCATTGGCCTTCACTACAGCCACTGACCCATCAGTCAAGGTTGTCACCAACATATCCCACAGATACGACTGTTTTTGTGAGCGGTAAGGATGACGTACACTCACTGGTAGATTGCCAGTGCACTTATAAGCACACCTCCTTGGTCTGTATCAATTGAGCCAAAAGCAGTACCCTTCTACTGGGCAACTGAGCCAGTAGGGCTCCCCATCAGCCCTACCTATGCTGGTGGCATGATGGCTCCAAAACCCTGGGTGTTTTACTAGGTCTGCCAATCTGTCTAGTCCAAAACTGGGAACGCCTCACTGAAGAGGTTAAGGCATGACTAAAGCAGAGAAATTGGTACCTACATGGCATCTACCTGTTCATTAATGCACTGTAATAATGGCAGATTAAGTTTAGTACCTGTAGTAACTAAGGTAATTTCACGTGCTGTAATTGGTGCTATCGCACAGTAGCACCGGTGCACATTTTTAAGGTTATGCTAATGTGCTACTTCTACTGAGCATTAGTGCGACTTTCATCATAGCGCACTAATTCACTTAGTCTACTGCACTTCTAGCATCTCATGTAGACACACCCAGCTTCTCCTACCACAGCTGGGTCCTGATCATCAGCAACCCAGCAACTTCTGCTTTGTGGCATGGGTGTCATCCTAGACTTGCCAATGACCCTAATTAAGAAGCTTCAAAAGCTCATTGTGGGCTTCTTCTGGGATGGTTGTCACTGGCTCCAGTAACCTATCTTCTACCTGCTCACTGCTGAAGGGGAACAGGGACTGATTGACCTGGTGAGCAGAGTAGTTGCCTACTTCCAACAATCTTCAGTGTGTCATGCTAGGCCATCAAGGAGGGTGCTCTGTACAGAGAAAGATGGCTAGCTAGGCCAAAAAGTGAGACTGTATGAAGGAAGCTGGAGGAAGGGAAAGGAAGTTTCAATCCTTTGGTTATGATGTAAGATTGATGAATACTTTCATGCTCATCTCCTTGCGGGGTCAAGTGTACTTTTTATCTTTTGGGGTTTTTTGACATTTTTATAGTGAAGTTCTAAAAAGTTAAAAAAAGTCTGTCTGTCTGTCTGTCTTTCTAGCTAATAATAACAAAGCAGAATTCCTTTACAGTTTCTTTGCATACCATGGTTACAGGAAACTGTTCACTGACTGATGTTGTAAATGGAATACTGATTTGTTACAGCTTCTATCTATTGCTAGTGCTCCTGCTGCTCTCTTTTCTGTCTTTAGATACTTCCTTTTTAGACAATGAAAACAGAAGGAAAAGAAAGAAATATTCTTGTTCTATTCATTCTCTTTCTTCAGACTGCAACACTTGAACCATATTACCAAGACTAATGTGATAGATTATGTGGGACTGATATTGAAACAAAAGTAATAATGCGAAATGGAAATTTCTTTCCACACATTATTTTCCAGTATACTTTAAACAAATAGTTCTATAAAACTTTTCAACAGCTCTTTGGCATGAATGATCTTCTTGTTAGGCCACTTTTGTTCAGAGATTGTGTGTATAACTGCTGTAACCCACTGACAACATGTTTAGAAACCAAGAAAGGGACAACCAATTGTTCTAGTCTCTTCCCAAACTTCTTGTGTGCATTGCAGTCCCATCAAATATTATCACTGTTTTTGTAATTGTCTCATATTGAACTAGAAATAACTGGAACTCCAGTTAGATTTTTATAACTACAGAAATGTTCATGGGCAGCCTTAGTTCATGGAAAGGGGGGTGAGGTAACAGTAACCTTAATCTTCCCTCCCCCCTCCCTTACCGTTCATGCTCAATGACACATTCCCTCCCCTCTTTTCCTGTTCTCCCCTCCCCACACTCACCACTACCACTTCTGCTGCCCCCAGATGAGGCAGGGAGGGGGCAAGAGCCGTGCTGCCCCCTCTTCAGCTGGGTTGCACATGGATCCAGCCATGGCTAGCGACAGTGGTAGCAGTAGTTCCCTTTCTCCCTATCTACTTCCAAGATGGCAGGGAAAAACCCTGGGAGCCAGAGAGGGAAGAAGGACCCTCCTATTGCTGTCTTTGTCCCTGGCTGAGCCCAGCTCCACAGGCAGCCCAGTTGGAGCAGGCAAGAGTGCCTCTGCAGCCCCTTCCCCTCCTCCCATCTGAGAGAATTGTTACTTACTTCAGGGACTTAAGACAAAATTCCCTGCTGCTTCTCCCACAGTGTGGTTGACTGAAAGAGGGGTGCATCCACACTCCTGAACCCCCCTACTCCCTGGATCTGCCCGTGAAAATGTTTTTAAGCAAACACAATAAGTTAACGAATAGCAATAACCTAAAATAACCATAAGGCATCCATGTATATAATATTGCACTACTGGCATTTTGATGCCAATTGCTACCTGAGATTTCATTTTCTGCAAAGAATAATAGAGCTATCATTGTTAACTGAATATCACACGGGCTTTTTTTTAATGAAAACTGATAAATGAAAAAAATGAAAACAGATAACTATTTGCTGAGCTGCAGAAAAGTGAAAGTCAAGTTCTCAAATAAAATAGGAGTTGTATTCAAGAATAGAGTTCCTGATCCTGCAAGATGCTGGAACTCCCTCACTTTTACAGCCTATCCCAAAGGGCCAGTTTATGGATAACCCTTACCAATGACTGTTCCCACAGAAGTTAAGGAGATGACCTGTGTAAATGCTTAACAGTAAATGTTTCAAAATCTAGCCCAAAATTTACAGTTGCAACTGCACACCTCTACATGTACTTAGCATAGAACCTTAACTGGCAAGTTTTACTATTTGTGAAACTCTCCCTTCTGAAATCAGTCAAAGTGTAGCCATTTTTATTTTGATAATGGTTATAAAAATTGCTTTCAGGCTAGGTCTTTGCTGTTGCTTGCCTGCTAGGCAACCATATTTTATCTGGGCATTATTAGAGGAAGCACAGTTCAGCTGCTTTTTTATATTGTAGAAACATGGCTCCTGCCACTAATAAACAGAGAAATGCCAACCGTAATTGGAAAAACCAGTAGCACTTTTTGAGACATGAGTATGTTTCTTAATGTGGAAATTTCAAGTTGTGAACCTTGTTAAATGGCATTTTTGGCTGTTTAGTTTCACAGCTGCATTAACTTCACTATTACTGGTCCTTTGGCATTATCCTCTCAGATTTTGTTTTTTTGCATATTCATTGCCATAGATACATTCTGGTCTCTTAGTAGCAGTAAACCAGTGAAGCTGCTACATAGTTTAAATAGAGAAAAGCCGGCAGTAAAAGAAATACGATGGGATTTTGCATCGTGTACTTTATTAGCATATGCTGCAGCCTGATTGGGCACACATGGACTGTTGGAATTAGAAGCCTGTTGTTGAGTCAGGAGGATCAGGTGCTCCCATTACTGACTCTAGTTAGTGAGAAGTGGGGACAAGGAAAACAAGAAAATTCAGTGTTGATTACAGCTATTGTTGAACTCCCAGTCTCTGGCCCTGCCATCTCTACTGCTGCTGCTGTGATTATAGTGCTTGCCCCTTCAACCTCTCCTGCTCAACATAGTTACTTCTACAATAGTTGAGGGCAGTCTTTCCCTGTTGGCTTTCATTCCCTAAGGTGTCACTCCTTGTGGGCTCTGTTGACATGCACAGGCCAAAGCCATTTATTTTATTTTCCTGTGCAAAAATATAAACTGTGTGACAGAGTTTATGCTGCATGTTGTCATCTTGTGGAGTTCACTGCTACTGGGGGTCAATGAGCAAATACTCTAGCTGGGGTTTTTTATAGAGATAAATACTTTTTTTTTCAGAATTATTAACATAGGTGTTACTGCAGCTGAGGTAAGTGTAGAGATCCCCTGCTTCAGGATAGAAGATGCTCACCTGTGTGTGAGGGTCAGGAGAGAGAATTTTTTCTCTCTGGACAACACTGCAGCATCTGTGTGAAGAGTAGTAGGAGAGGCCACCACTCTTGAACAGGTATGTATAGGTCACTTGAGGTAGGATATAATACCTGAAGAAAATATGTTTTAGAGTAGACCTGATTCACTTCTGTACTGTTAGGAACCGATGCGTGTCCAGAATTCTGAAATAAGAACAAAATGTGTGGGTTTTTTATTTGCTTCTTTTGAATCGCAGTTGTATGCTGACTACTAACATTTCAATAAAAATATTTAAAAGAAAATGCTGCCCACGGTATGGCTAACAGATGGAGAGGCAAATAAAGTCCTGATGATTTCAAGTTTAGGTGATTTATCTTGCTAAAGGATGAATATTTAGTGCAGGTAACCACTCCAGTTGGATTGATACAGTTGTTGTTTCAGTGCTTGTCCAAATAGCCTTTTATGTTGCAATCAAGTAATAGATACAAGATTGACAAGTTACAAAGAAAAGGAGCTTTCAGTCAACAAACAGACTAAAATCCATTATTGTGGAGTGTACACTGTGTCCTGGACCTGTAAACACATCTTCATTGATCCCATAGAAAGATAGAAATATCTCCACATGTATGGTTCAATCAAGCCCCTTTTCACAAAGGCAAAGTGCAAACAATATTGAAAAAGCAGAAAGAGACTGACATTACAGTCAAACAGTAAATAATGGTTGGGCTCAGGAAGCCTATCTATAACATTTCAAACTCCTGTCAGCTCAAATGAAATGTATAACCTCTCTATTACAACCTTAAGAAAGATCAAAATGCACATACTGTACATTCCTCTTATTGTCATTCCCTCTTTACCAACTGACCAAATCAATAAGAAAAAGAATCTCATTTTTCAGTTTTGCATTTTTATGGATGACTTGGCGTTGGACAAATCCTTTTAGAAAAAGTGCTGTTCTTCATATGTCATTGTATTCATATCTCTCTTTTAAAAGTTGGCTAAAAGTGTTTAGAATGTTAAAGAACGGGATTCTTTTTATTTACATATTTATTTATTTCCAACATTCAGTATTGTGGCTTCTGCAGAAATGAAGGCAAAGAAGACAAAAGATAGGATAAGAAATTGTCCTTTATATTTCTTTTGTATCTTATTTATACTGAATAACTTGCATATTTTAAGGCATTGCTTGTAAATATTTAGGACTATTTTCCAGCCCAAATCTGCACACAGTCTCCCCTCCCCACATTACACATGACCTGCAATAGACCAGTTTGCAGATAACACTTAATCTACTGAAGTCCCACTTAAACTCTATCTTGAGATCTTAAATAGAATCTAAGAGACTTTAGCTTGTCCTTCTGCTCAGGTGTGAATTTTTTACATACTGCTCCAGTTGACGGTAAGAACCAGACTGTGTCCTATGATTAAGCATGATTTGAAGCCTAAAAATTTAGCGGCTATTTAAGGCTAATCTCATTCGTCCAAATGATCATATAAATAGTATGTGTCTGAGCATTTAAAGGGCTTGACAAAGAGGTTTTATTCTAAATGAGAATCAGACCTTGTAGCTAGAGATACTGGAAATCCACTTTACAGAAAACTAGTGATGTAGTATGGAATTATGATAAACATTGAAAATACTCTGGAGTTCTTTCTAGCAAACTGGCCATTTTTTACTGAAATCCTTGTGGGACATTGTATGCATGTCCCCCATTTCTACAGTTAGGGTGAGAGGATTCAATATGAATTCTTTTTCATGAAGTCAAGGGAAAAATCCAACCTGTCATCTTTTGATAATTAAATAAAAATACAAGTCAGAAAACAAATAAACATTAAGGTGAATGTTCACTGATGACAAAACCTTTGGATACCTGTGACTTCTATATTGCTTCTCTTTATTAGAACCCAGAAATAGTGGAAATCTCAGAAAAGAGATAGACTTGGAATTCTAAAACAATGTCTTGCAGGTTCATGTTCTTTCAGTAATTGATATGAGTTTCAGATAAATATCCACAATGAATTCCTGGGTCCACTGAAGTCAATAAAAGTGTTGCTTCTGACATCCCCCTGCACCTGCCAGACCAGAACCTTGCCAAAGCGTTCGAGTGCTGTGGCGTCCTCACTAGTCCCTGGCGCAGGCTGACCATGGGGAGCAGGGCCCCCAGCCTCAGGTACATCCTGTCCTTCCAGAGAAAGGCATTCATGCTCCTCAGTGGGGGCCTCCAGACCCTGCCTCCCTCCATGACCTTTGTGGCTCATGAGAGGTGATATGTGGTCTACTTCTCCCAGGGTGAGACCGCATGCCATCACTGTGGCAGCAGCTCCCACCTGGCTGCCCAGTGCCCGCTGGGGTAGTCAGCTGGGTCACCAGATGCTGCACCCACGCAGGGAGATGGTGCATCCACCTCTGGTGCAGGAACCTCATCAAGGGGTGAGGCTGGGGGCTCCTCCCAGTCCCCCTTTACCCCGTTCCATCTGGAGGGATCAGCGCCTCTGGCAAGAGCATGCCACCCAGGGTGGGGCTGGAACATCCTCCCAGTCTCCTCCCACCTCTGTTGGGGATGAAGCCCCACCGAGTGGAGGGGCTGGGGACTCCTCACAGCCCCCTCCTGCCCTGGTCCCCTCTGGGGCAGCTGGTGCCTCAGGCACTGGCACCCCACTGGGTGCGGTGAGCATGGCCTCTTCTCAGCCTCCCTCCACCTTCCATCTGCCTGGTGGCACTGCCCCCCCAGTGGGGGACCTAATCTGATGGAGGGGCTGGGACATCCTTCCAGTCCCCCCCATCCTAATTTGATCCAGGGTGGCTAGTGCCTCAGGTGCTGGGGCCCCATCAGATGGAACAACCAAGACCCCCTCTCTGCTTCCCTCCACCCCCATCTCAGTTGAGGTGGCAGGCCCAGAGGCGGCAAGCCCCAAGCAGCCCAGCCCACCCCCTTTGGCGGAGAAAGCCTAGAAAAAGAGGTGGAAGGGAGCTTCTCTAGGAGCCCCAGCCCCTTTAAGGCCCGCCTCTGCCAGTGCTGGGGAGAATGTAGCCAGGGAGCCTGACCCCACACTGCCTGCCCCCCTCCTGGTGACCCCACCACCTCAGGCCATGACTGAGGATGTCCCAGTGGCACAGGGAGCACCAGAGGAGTCTGGCAACCCCTTGCCTCCATCCCAGCCCATGGGACTCATGAGTGGCAGGGGGAAGATGGAGTGCCTGCCTCTCCAGCATCAAGCACAGGAGATGGCAGAAGAGCCTGCCACCCCCACCCCCCTTGCACACCAAGGCTGATGCTAAGGAGATGGAGTGCCTGTCCTCTGAGTGCTGCAAGCAGCCCCAGGAGTGGGATGGCATTTGCCCCCCGAAGCAGATGGGGATTGATCTCCCAGAGATGGTCCTTGATGGGGGCCTGCTAGGGAGCCTGGCCATTGAGGGCATGTTCATTGGACTCACTGGCAGGTCCCCTCCCAGGGTGAGGCCCCACTGGTTCTTGGTCAGGAATATCCAGCTCTTGCTAAAGGACCCTGCCTCTGGGTGGCCCCCAGCTGCGGAGGCCTCCTTGACCTCTTGGAGCAGACAAAGGGCCAGACGAATGTAGCGGAGAGTATCTGTCAGTGATGCCCAGACCAGCGCAGTTTATCCGCGCCGCCAGTGATGCAGCGAGGCTCATGCACTGGGATCCAGGCACACATCAACATGCCTTCTGTCTTGAGAAGCTGGTGACCTGAGTGAGGAAGGTGTGGGGCTGGGATGGGGCCACAGAGTAGAATAGGGCATGATAGGTATTCCCCTGTCTCTGTGGCCTTGTTCTCCTCTATCGCTTGCTCTCCCACCTATACCCTGCCTATCCTTCCTCTTTTCTCCTGCTCTTGGTTGCTACTGCAATTGCTTCACTGAATACCAATGGCTGCAGGGACCCAGTGAAGTGGACAGCCATCCTGGAGGGTTTATGGCAAAAGTGGCTGGTGATTGCCTTCCTCAAGGAGACACACAGTGTCATGTACAATCAAGCCGACTGGCATGCTGCCTGGAGAGGCCCCCTGTTTCTGGGCCACATACCAAACTCAGTGTCGGGGTGGCAACCCTCCTGTTGCCACAGCTGCAGTATGACTCGGTGGTGGCATGAGAGGTTGTCCTCAGCTGGCTGCTAACCATCCACGGCACCCTAGCACACCAGAGCCTGTTCCTCATAAATGTCTACACGCCCAGCGAGGGGAGGAAGAGCATAGCCTTCTTAGACTCTGGGCAACCTCTTGCATGATGCCAGCAAGAGCAATGACCTACTCCTTATGGGCGGGGACTTCAACTGTACCATCAATGAACAGCTAGACCAGATGGGGCCAGAACTGCACCTGCCTTTGGCCTGCAAGCTACAGGCCATGCTGGAGGCGGCAGACCTCATTGATGCCTGGTGGGTCCTCCATGCTGACACGTGCCAATACACCTGGGCAAAGATGAGTGCCAGTGAGATCACTATGGCCCACCGCGACCACCTCTACATTGCCTGGCACCATCTGCCACTATTGCGTAGCAGCCACATTATTCCATCAGGCATCATGCCCTGGTCTGCTGCGAACTCAACCTGCCTGGCAGGGTGCACACACAGACCTCTTACTAGTGCCTCAACATCAGCCTGCTGCAGGGCACCCACTTCCAGGATTGCTTCCCCCACCTCTAGAGGAGCTGGGAGGCTGCACGAGCAGACTACTCCTCCTGGCGGCTGTGATGGGACATGGGGAAGATCCAGGTCAAGGTGTTCTGCCAGCAGTATTCCCAGCTGGTGGCCAGTGAGATCCACCGCCACACCCAGGAGCTGGAGGAGGACATGGCAGAGCTTGAGGTGGCCCTGCATTCCTCAAGAGCCTCCAGTCCCACAGGCAGTGCCTGCAGCAGGTGGCAGAGGGCATGGCCCATGGTGCAAGGGTGGGTGCTTGCTGCCAGGAGCTGGCAGAGACTGATGCCCCGACCCACTTCTTCCTTGGCCTGGAGAGGCAGCAGGCTGTGGCAAAGGCCTTGGACTATCTCAAGACCCCCAGAGGATTTGTGGGGCTGCTCACAAACCCAGGTGAGGTGAGGGGGAACGCCGTCGGCTTCTACCGGGACTTGTTTGCGGCTGACCCCGCTTGTCCAGAGGCCACTCAGCAGCTGCATGAGGACTTACCACACCTCTGTGCTTCACAGGCTGAAGCCCTGGAGCATGAGCTCTCTCTGGAAGAGCTTGAGGCTGCTGTGGGGGGGTTCACCTCGGGCAGGGCCCCAGGCCTTGATGGACTGCCCGTGGAGTTTCAAAAAAACCCTTCTGGCCCCTCCTTGGGCCCAGCCTCCTCTGTGTCTTCCATGAGAGTCTCACCGACAGGACCCTGACGACCAGTTGCCTTCGGGCAGTGCCAACCTTGTTGCCCAAGAAGGGGAACCTTGGCTGACTTAAGAACTGGAGGCCAGTCTCCCTTCTGTGTACAGACTATAAGATCTTGACAAAGGCACCGGTGAACCTGCTCTGCACTGTCATGGCCTCTGTCATCGGGCCCAAGCAGAGCTACTGTGTGCCGGGCAGGACCATCCAGGACAACCTGTTCCTGCTGCAAGACCTGCTCATGGCTGTGGAGCTCTTTGGCCTGGATGTTGGCCTGGTCTTTCTGGACCAGGAGAAGGCCTTCGACTAGGTCAACCACCAGTACCTGCTCGGTACCCTTGAGGCTTTTGGCTTTCGGCCCCTTTTCATTGTGGTGCTCCGGGTCCTGTATCACAACACCTCCAGCCTGCTTAAGGTGAATGGCATGCTGTGCGCTCTGTTCCTGGTGTATTGGGGCATCCACCAGGGCTGCCCCCTGCTGGGCATCCTGTATGTCCTGGCCATCAAACCACTGCTGCACATTCTGCAATGCTGCCTGACTGGCTTAGCCCTGCCACTGGCACCGGCACCGGGCCCAACCACCGGCCCCCCGATCTGGCTGATAGCATATACCAACAGTGTGACAGACAAACAGTTTCCTGGGCATCCATGAGGATGTGCAGATCCTAGTGGACTGCCAGCACACCTACGAGCTCACCTTGATGGCTCACTTCAAATGGGACAAGAGCAACCCCCCTGTTCGGGGTGTGGGACGGCACACTGCCCCCAGACTCGCCAGGGGGCCTCGCCTGGTGCCGGGAAGGCCTCAAAGCCCTGGGGGTGTTCCTGGGGTGCTGGCCTTTGTGGCCCGCAACTGGGAGGAACTGGTGGAGGGGGTGGAGGCCTGCCTTCATCGCTTGCGCTGGTGCCTGGCCACCCTTTCCTACCATGGCTGGGTCCTCATCACCAACTACCTGGCGGTGACCCTGTGGCACCAGTGTGCTGTGCTGGACCCCCCCACCAGAGCTGCTTGAGAGGCTGCAGTGGCTCCTGGTGGACCTTTTTTGGAACGGATGCCATTGTCTCCCACAAGCCACCCTCTACCTGCCCACTACTGAGGGAGGCCAGGGCCTGACCAACCTGGCCCGCAGGGTGGCTCCCTACCACCAGCAGTGGCTCCTGTATGCCAAGGGCCACCTGTATGCCAAGGGCCACCTCCAGCTGTGGCAGCAGCTGGCATGACGGTTCTTGCACTGGGTGGGGGGGCCTTGGCTTTGGCCAGGAGCTGTTCATGCTAGACCGTACCTTCCTGAACAGGGTGGTCCTCCCCCATTCTACTGCAGCATGGTGCAGTCCTGGTGGGCCACCTTCCACCTTTTTCCCCAGGCCAAGCACCTGCAGTTCCCACAGCTGCTTCAGGAGCCCCTGGTCTACAATCCAACCCTGCAGCATGCGGTGCAAAGTCTGGCCTCTGCCAGCCTCATGGCTGCCCTCCTCAAGGGATACACCACCCACCTGGGACACCTCCTGGACCCTGCTCAGTCAGGCTGGCTATTGGCTGAGGCCCTGGCTGCCCAGCTGGCCCTGCACTCCATCCACACTGAGGGCTGGCTTCTGCGGGCCATTAGGGCTGCCCTCCTGATGGAGGTGGTGGCCTCCCTGGAAGGCTACCTCCAGCTGCATTGGGCCCTCCCTTCCATGGACACCACCTTCCTGCTGCCAGTCATTCCACTTTGCCCATGCTGGCTGGCCCCTGATGTCCTGAGGACCCCCTGAGCATCCCTGCTATGGAACTGTATATATGTATATGTGTATATGTATATACAGATTAGTATATACATAGTATATATATATATATATATATATATATTATACATATACATAGTATACATAGTATATATAGTATATATTAGTCAAGGAAGCACTGCAGAGTAGGAGTTTTGAAATGATGGGAGCCCAAGAAAGGTGGCTGTGCCTTAAGGAAATGATCCCTCGGGCACAAAGCGAGACGATCCCCATGCGGGGTAAAAGAGGGAAAGGGGCCAGGAGGCTTCCCTGGCTGACCGCAGAAATCCAGGGCAGCCTAAGGGCCAAAAGGGGAGCACATAAAAAGTGGAAACAGGGAG
>NW_005842101.1:407994-408548 GCF_000455745.1 Alligator sinensis | reverse complement strand
AAATTGTTCTTTAGATATATAGGGAGTAAAAGGAAGGCCCAGGGAGGAATAGGACCCCTGCTAAATGGGCAGAAACAATTGGTGACGGACAGGGGGGATAAGGCTGAACTCCTCAATGAGTTCTTTGCCTCAGTGTTCCTAAGCGAGGGGCACGAAAAGTCTCTCACTGGGGTTGTAGAGAGGCAGCAGCAAGGTGTCAGACTACCAGCGTAGACCCTGAGATGGTGCAGAATCACTTGGAAGAACTGGATGCCTTTAAGTCGGCAGGCCTGGATGAGTTCCATCCGAGGGTGCTGAAGGCACTGGCCAACATCATTGCAGAGCCACTGGTGGGAATATTTGAATGCTCGTGGCGCACGGGACAAGTCCCGGAGGACTGGAAAAGGGCCAATGTGGTCCCCATTTTCAAGAAGGGGAGCTAGGAGGACCCGGGCAACTATAGGCCAGTCAGTCTCACCTCCATCCTTGGCAAAGTCTTTGAAAAAATTATCAAGGCTCACATATGCGAGAGCCCAGCAGGACAAATTATGCTGAGGGGAAACCAGCACGGGTTC
>NW_005842101.1:393090-407327 GCF_000455745.1 Alligator sinensis | reverse complement strand
AGAAGGTTGAGAGGCGACCTTGTGGCTGCCTATAAGTTCATCACAGGGGCACAGAAGGGAATTGGTGAGTATTTATTCACCAAGGCGCCCCCGGGGGTTACAAGAAATAATGGCCACAAGCTAGCAGAGAGCAGGTTTAGATTGGACATTAAGAAGAACTTCTTCACAGTTAGAGTGGCCAAGGTCTGGAACGGGCTCCCAAGGGAGTTGGTGCTCTCCCCTACCCTGGGGGTTTTCAAGAGGAGGTTAGATAACCGTCTAGCTGGGGTCATCTAGACCCAGCACTTTTTCCTACCTATGCAGGGGGTCGGACTCGATGATCTATTGAGGTTCCTTCCGACCCTAACATCTATGAATCTATATGTATGTATTTCTTTGTTCATTTTTTGTCTAGAGTGTGAGGGCAGACACTGTGGGCTGTCAGCCCAAGTCTCATTGCTTATGCCTGTCTCATTCCCACCCCCCCTTGTTTATTTACTTTGTTGCAATGTATACTTGTTAAAAAGACCACGGACTAGACTGTGTGGGCAGGCCTTGCAGGCCATGAGCCCAGGCTTTGTCCTTGAGGCCCAGACCTTCGGGCCAACCTGTAGTGTCTTTATTGCCCACAATTTGTCACCCTCCCCAGAATACACATTTCTAAAAGTCAAAGTCTTTTTCTCTCTTTTCTTTTTTTTTTTTTTTTGCTGCACAGTCAGATAATAGGAAACAGACTTTTTTTTCTGCAAGACACTGTTATTAAGTCACTCCCTGTTTGAAAAGGGGAAGACTAGAGAAAGGAGTGAAAAGTTACCCCTACATGCTCACTACCTTTATTATTAAAGAATATATCTTCCTTCATCTATCAGCTCTGATGACATGATGTGGGACTTAAATCTAGAAAGAATGCAGAGGTAAAGGTCTTCTATGATGTGACTTTTGTTACACACAGCATTTGCATTAGGGTTCTTCAAACAGAAATTCAGCAAGCCCATTTTATTTAGGTAGGGGGTTGTGATCAATTCAAAAAGACTATTATTTTAGTTCTGATGGGTAGTGAATTTTTTCCACCCCCTGGGAAATGCTGGAACCTTAAAAAAACTACTTATATTTTCATATCCTAGGGTGAATATGAACATTGTAGAATAAAGTTCATTTTAAAACAAATTGGATCATGAAGTGGAAGAAAAGAAAGAGGAGAGAGATAGGGTTTGTTTTTAAAAAGCAGAGGGTTAATACTGGAGAGTCTGGAGATTCTTTAGCAGAGGTGCTTTAATATCAAAGATCTGGAAGAAGGCAAATATTGAGGTGTCACAGTTTGCAGATGACAACATTATTTTGTTTATTCAAAACTAGAGAAGAACATGAAAAACTTCAGGAGGCACTAACCAAGTCATGTAAAAAGGCAGTTCAATGACAGTTAAAATGTGTTATTGATAAATTAAACCTAATGCACATTTGAAGGAATCAATTTTTACCTATTTGTGCACATGCTTGTGCAACTCTAACAACCAAGGAAAAAGACCCAGTCATCACAATTTGCAGCAAGTGACACGTTCTATGTATATAAAATATGCAGAGGTATTTGATGCAACATTGTTATGTAGTGATATGTTAAATCAGCAATTGATTGTAAAGTTTTTGCCTGCAGTTTAGTGCTGATGATCTTGTGATTAAGCTACACAAATGTTGCTTTGGAGATCTGAGTTCAATTCTCTACTCTCTGTCCAAGACTACCTCTCTGACCTTAAGCAAATCACTTAATCTCCCCTTGCCAGAGTTCCTCATCTGTAAAATTAAGGTAATAATCTTTCCTTTGTACTAATGATTTCTGCCTTGTCCATTTAGATTGTAAAATCTTTGAAACAGGGAGTCTCTTGTGCTCTGAGTTTGTACACTGGTTAGCATGGTGGGCGTCTGATTTCAGTTAAGGCCCCTGGGTGCCCCTGGCATTATTTATACCATACTGGGTGCTAGTATGGTATAAATAATGAATTTATAAAAAGCAAACAAAAGATTTGGATGATTAAGGAATTCCATAGACAGTCATAATTTAATGCATGATATACTGTACAATAACCATGTCTTTCTTGGCACTTAGCATTATTTATGCAAATACTTATGCATATATGCCTTTTTTTAAGGTCAGGGAGTTCTCTCTATTGGTTGCAGCCAATGGGTGCTGCCTGTGCACATAAAAGTGAAAATTAGTATACCTTTAGTGTGTATTAGCAACACTCTGGCTAAGTACAGACATTCAAGAAGCCTGAGGTGGAAGCAATCTAATGTACATGGGTTTCTGTAAATTGTGTAGGTTAGATTGGGAGAGAAAAGAACACACATTCACCCTTTACTGAGGCATATGTGTAGGCTTCCTACAGTGGTTGAGGCCAGCAGGTTGGAGGCACTCTCATACACCTCTCACCATGCTCTGTGGCTCCCCAGGCTGCCAGAGAACAGTGAACAAAGCTGAGTGGCTGGTCTACTCCTGCTTGACTGCCAGGTACAGGTGATCATGCCCCCAACCCCTGTCACCACTGACCCTACCCCATGTCCAACCCTGCACTTTCAGGAGAGCCATTACACACATGTACAAACACACACACAGACTCACACAAAGACATGTTTGTTCAGTAGAGTAACCCCGTCATAATCAAGTTACAAGAAAAAATGTACACATTATTTATAAATAAACAATTCTTCCTCAAAGAAGCTCTTTGGCTCCTCCTTAAACTAGCATTTCTCTCTGTTTGCAGCTGAGCTGCTTCTCTCTCTGAGTTGGGCACCATGGCATGCCCAGTAGCCCACCATTTGGAGCTCCAGCAAATGGCAAGTGGTGGCAGGAGTCCTGTGGTCCTAAGGCAATTTTAGATGTGTGTGCAACGCAGCACTGGGCACTTTTGAAAGTGCCCGGCGCTGTGTTGCATTCATTTGTATAAACAGTGAAATGCACGTCAGTGCTGAGAAAATGGCAGCGCACTTTTGATCTAAAACACATCAAAAGTGTTTTAGGTCAAAAGCACACCATTGCCATTTTCCCAGAGCTGATGCACAGTTCACCATTTATACAAATGCAAGCAATGCAGCACCAGGCATGTTAGCTCGCGTACAGGGAAGACTCAGTTCATAAAATCTGCTCTGACATGCTGAATTTCTGCGACATCACAGCATGAAAACATATGTGTATAATGCCAAGGTTCCTACTGATGTGTATAAATGCCCAAGGTTCCCCACTACATGTCATGGGGCTGCTGGATGCCTTTTGCCACCGCCTGCCATTCGCTGGAACTCTGAGGAGCCTGATCCTTCCTGTGTAGAGTGTTCCCCACTCCTCCCCCCTCACCACCTAGGGACATTGTATAAGGATAGAAAAATACTAAGCTACAGGCCCCTTCCCCGCCTCCCCACCTCTGATTGACAGCTGGCTACAGGCAGGAAGCGGAGCTTGGCAGAGGGGCTGTTCTGACTTGACTCTGAGCACCCAGGGACAGGGTCGGCTAGGTGCTTGGCCGGAGCAGCTGAGTGCAGACCAGCTGCTTGCGTGCCTCCCTGCAAGGCAGGGTTAGTGTTAAGCTGCGCAGAAGCCTGGGATGCTGGCAAACAATGACCTAACTTGAGTCAGTAGGGGATCTGGTACAGAAGTTCAATATACCAGTCTAATCTAAATCAATTAAGTTTGAGATCACATTGATCAAGCTCTATCTTAGACTTGGGTCTGCCCTTTTAAAACCAGTCTATGTGTTCAGTTACAGGTGTAGACTGGTTTCCGATCACTTATACTGGTTTATTTAATGTCTGTACCTGGCCTCTATGAAACTTTAAGTGCATCTAAATCTATAACACCCAGGCAGTGAAGCAGAACACAATAGTTATCACCAAAAAACAAACTGAAGTGGGATATAGTGCTTTAACTGGGAGAATGTTTCAGGGACAATCTTTACAGGAAAAATAAAACTGTATATTTTCTACAGAATTTAATGAAGAGAAAGTGCAAAGAACATTGCTAAATAGTGGACAAATCAAGTGGGGATTTAGAAAATTGCAATAGGAATACTGAATGAGCATTTGGAAATTTTCTTCATCAAGTGTGATATAATATCTTTTGAAGCTAGTGGGCATATTACTGGGTAAAATTCTATGGCCTATACTATTCAGGAGTCAGACTAGATGATCATAATGGTGCTTTTAATCTTAAAATCTATGCCTCTATTAAATACTTTCAACTTCTCTCTGTATTACACTGAGCTGTTTAAAGTTAATATTTATTCCTGGGGAGAATATAATGGTTGATTAGAACAATATTCCTCTTTTATTTAGAAGCTACTGTTTTTATTAAATGCAATTACTTTCTCCTATAGCTTTATACTGAGGGTAGCTTCAGATTGAGAATAGCTTTTGTGAAATGTAATCGCTTTCCCCAGTGGCTTGCAGGGTAAAGGCATGGCTATTAAATGAGGGGAGCTAATAAAGGATGGCAGCTTTTACTGAAAACCATATGGAAAAGTTAAAGCTGCTAACTAACTGAGGAGAGCTATTAATAGAGTGAGTCTTCCAAAGTGAAGCTTTACAGTAGACCTGGTTTAATGTTAGTTTTCAGACTGTGTTCTAGCAATGCTTTTGTTCTGCATCTCACATGCTTTGTACCTACAGCTTGTCAAGAATCTTTTGATTAGACATTTTTACATCAGAAAAGTTCATCAGGTCTAGGATAGAATTTCTGGGCAGAACAGGAGAGAAAATGCAAGAAACCAATCACACAGCACCTAGTAGCCTGTTTAGGGCACACACCTGATAGAGGGAGACCCAAGTCTGTGCTCTAAATTATGCAGAGTAGGGATTTGTATCTGGGTCTTCTACATCCCCTATGACATTTCTAAACACAGAGCTATTGAGTGGATCTCCTGCTGACCCAATGAATATTTAATTTTGTATTTAAAGTAGAATAGTTCCAACAGCAGAAACTGAAAAATCCCCGCCTCAGAGTATTCCATGGCTCTGCTCCTTCCCTTTCCTCTTGATTCAATCAACATCAAAATAAGAACAAATTTCATGTCCTCAACATTTTTTGCAAAATATCATCTTTCTTATACCCAGATCAATAGGGCTTAAAGTGATCACTGAATTTTCAAGACAAAAAAAAATAATGAAGGTGTGGAGAATGGAGGGGAGGTGCTTAACAGGTAAAGGGTATAAAAATAAGGATAATTTGGGGATCCAAATAAGGGTGAAACTGGACACAGTAAATCATGGGGAGTGAGGCTTCAGTAAATAAAGCTCATTTTAGGACAAGAATGTATTTTTAAAAATGCAAAGTACTACAGTTATGTTAAGTAGATCAAACTAGACCTGCCGGCTAGCCGCATGCTGAAGCACCCTCATTCCCGAGCCAGCCCCATTACTTTTTACATGTGTGCTGTAACAAAACAATGCAGCCACAGGGTGTTACTTGTGTTTAGCGGGGCTACCCTACAGCAGCATTAGTCTACTGCAACCTAATAGGGTTGCACATGTAGAAGGTGACATTTTACTGTGGAGTTAATTAGTCAGCTTCACTGTAAGCATCTCATGTAAACACACCCACTGAGGTTAAATGGGACAAAGTCCTGTCAATAGCAATGTCCTTCTTGCTTACGCTACTTAAGAACTTAATTTTTCTGAAGTTTATTATTTGACCATGAAAATTAATTGTGTTGCAGTGAATTTATTTGTAGTACTAATAGAGTAAGCATATGGATTGGCCATCTTTTAGATTCTACAGTGAAAAACTGCATTTTGTTTGTTTGTTAATTTGTTTTCATTTCAGCTACAAAAACATGTATTGTTAAAATAATATGCAGCATTGTCTCTCCCTGCTGTGTATGTGTGTTGCCTATTAGAATCCTATTTTACAAGGAGAATCAGTGGACATCAGGGTCTGAAACTGGATTCATTTTGAGGCAGGGAACTGTTTAATTATGTCAATACAAAATTACTGTATTATAAACATTTCAAAGCAGAAATGAAGCAAGGAATTGCTTTGCAATTTAGTTCTTTTCTGTTTCTTATTCTAGGTAATGCTTAGGTGTTTGCTTAAGTGTTCTGGTCTCAAGTCTTCTTGTTTAATCCCCTATTCACTCAGGGTCTGATCCAGTGCTTAATGAAGTTAAAGGATACCCACTGAAATCAACAGAAGTGTTTTATATAAGGTCTTCAAGGAACTGAACAAATACCATGTGCTATGGGTGAGTCATCAAAAAGCAGAAATAGTTCATTATAAAAATGAACGGTGCAATAATTACCGTAACAGATAATCAATCCACATACTAAAATATATGTGCATAAACATTTACTGAATTATTTTAAAAAATAAAATAATAAGAACCTGCCCCTGGATAGCTTAAGAAGAAAAAAACTGGCTATTTTATCAAATAAGCTATTTAGAGTAGGTAGTTTGCTCCTCTGTAATAATGATGTCTTAGACGATGATGAGGATAAAATTAGAGAAAGCAGAGACAATTAAAAAGTATTATAAGAAATTATGTGTATGTAATGTTGTAAAAAAACACATCTGACATTACATGAAAAATAGCATGTGATCATGCACTAATGAATGGATGTGAACATGCAGGCAGAAACAATATAATTTGCAAAACATCAAACGTGGCTGCTTCTTGATTTTTTTTTCAATGCTTATGTGTTATTGCTAATGTTTTAACATCATTCTTAAATAGAATATAGAAACTTCAATGAGGTGTTGCTCCACTTTTATATGTAATGCACTGTGCATCACATGATAATCAAAATGTGTGTACACTTGTTTGCACTGATATTAAATGCAGGCCTATCATGGATCTAAGGCAGTGGTTTTCAGCCTGTAGCCTGTGGACCCCTGGGGGTCTGCAGTCTATGTCCAAGGGGTCAGCAAAAGATGACCATGATCAATCAAAAGTATATGAATACCCACACTTACAATACAAAGGGGTTTACACCTCCATTCAAAAATTTTTATGGGTGTGTAAATGAAAAAAGGTTGAAAACCACTGACCTAGGGCAAAAGATTAATAAAAACAACTGGTGCTACAGTTGAATATACAGATACACACATCAATGGCAGATCCACTTGCACAAACAGCCAGTAAAATACATTAACATTTTAAATTCTGTCTTGTATTTAATGCAAAGTATTTTGAGGTTTCCTGGGTATTAAATCTAATGAAATAACATACAAAGGCAAACTAGTAGGAAGTGGAATGACTTACCAGTGTGTAAAGGAAAATTTTGAAAAATTCTTGGCAAAGATTTTTTGGTTTTTTTTAAATACTCTTTTAGGTTTTTTTATCCTTATCATTCTATTCTCTTTTCATCTTTTTTTTTTTATTGTATGGACTTTTTGATCAGCAAACAAACCTTTCTGCCTCAGATCTTGCTCAGTTTCAGTCAGTAACCTGTTCTTTATTGCTATGTGACATAAGGATTCATAATGGATTCTGGATTTTAGTTCTGAGCCATTGCAGTAAACTGCACAGTACAGCATGTTCAGCCTCTGGAGATAGATACTGACTTAAAGTAATTGATAAACCATTCTTACTGAGTGATCCTGATTTGAGACAGATAGCTCATGCACTGAGAAAGGGTAGAGTATTGGGAAACAAAGTACCAGAAAAATGGTGTGGATTTTCCTGTGTCATCCAAGAGCAATCTCCCTCCCGAAAGTCAGTGGTGCAATAAGAATTCTGAAGCTTTCCTTCTGTAAAAAATATCAATCATTTGTGATGGAAAAATGAATCAGTAAAGTTAACCTACACTGTCAAATTTGATTTATTCAGAGGTAAACAACATTCCAAGAGGATTTAGTGAGGCTGTGTTTGGCAAAAGGGTATGTCCAGGTTGTGGCATTACATAGATTGAATGTCCAAACATTTAAAAACTCTTTTTTCATCGGCCTGAATACAAAAACGACAGCCTTCATTTGTGACCTCAGAATGTCCCTGCTATTTATTATGGGCTTCCCATAGTTAGTTTAACCTTCCATCATCTGAGGTTAAATAAATGACAAGTTGTTATATTTCTGATTTTCAGATTAATAATGAGCTATTGAAGTATAAATATAATGTGCCAGATCTTCACCTGGTATAAATTCATGTAGCCATGTTGTTTTTAATGTGACTATGCTGAGTTATATCCACTGAAGATCTGTCTCATTATTCTGAACAGTAGTGTTTCGCATAGTTTCTGGCTAAAATATTTGATCAGTACATAACATCACCATCATACTTTTCCTCCTCAGCACTACTTCCTCTTTCAAATGAGTGTTTCTTCCTACTTATGCCAGATTTGCCCTTTTCTCATTTCTTTCACTTCTGATTATTTGAGAACATAATAATAATACAAACACATTTGTGAAGAGCAGATTTCTAGAACACTGAACTCTGCCTATACTATTGTGTATATATATTATAGGTTATGTATAATGTATATACCTATATACACATATCTACATATGGCTACACTTTGAAAAATGGAGGCCAGAGGTCAATTTTGCATTTATATTTATAGAAGCAATTACCAAAAGGGTGCATGCAAATGGATGACTGAATGCAAAAATGGCTAGCTAGGTTACTGACTAAAATGGATGGATAGTAATTATATGCATAGATGTCAGGGTGCAATTGCACTCAGACCTTTAGCTTCTTTTTCAGCTAAATTTGGCCTTTGAACTATTTTCTGGCCACTGTACTTCCTTATGAATTTAACCCTTCGCTGTAAGGGAAACATGAGCAGAACTAGTGTATATTTTTCTGATTTATTATTTACAATGTGCACTTAAAGTGTCCTAGGGCCTTTAGCAAAGATGGATTATCAGTGAAAACAGCAGCAATATTTACATACACACATGCTATTTCAGAGCTCCAGCATAATACAGCTTTGTGTTCAGTATCTCCAAACCACTCCTAGTTACCGATTCCAATAAGTGTTGCACAGTCTCAGACCACCCAAAGCCTATACAATTCCACTTGTGTAAGAGCATATACTTGACCTACTACTCAGAAATCACTGCCTTGATATGACCTTGCTCTTATAGGGATTTGTGTAAGCGTGCTTACACCAGAGACTCATAAGTATGTCTAGTAGGCTGTACAATGCAATGCCATGTAGAAGTACCTGACTTAAATCTGAACGAGCTAACTCGGGCACAAGAAGAAATCCAGCCGTGTTACTGTTATGTTGTGCTCAGGCTAATATACCTTGCTTTGTGGCTAGTTAATTATCCTGCACCAAAGAGCGTGCTGATGCACCTATACTGTTTCTGATAGCCAGGTTACCTCATTCAGAGCTAGCTTGGGTATGTTTTCCTGGCATTTCTACCATTTAAGGTACACTTCATGCCCATACTCTGGGGTTGTTGTGCTATAAAAGCCATTTACAACAATCACACTGAAAATGAAATTGCCTTTGAAACACCAGATGAAGAAATTTGATGGTTATTACTTCAAATATTTCCCATTCAGAGTGATTAAAGCATTAAGATCAAGCTATAGATACAGAGTAAGAATAACTCAAAATGATTTATAACTTTTGTACTGTATCTTGGCAATTACATTATGATATTTTGGTCAAATGATACATACATATACTAAATATAATTTTATTACATTTCTAAGTCTGTCCTAATCCATAAAACTCATATCCCTCTCACAGAATCATGTAACAAGTTTTATTGTTTCCTATTCCCTCTTTTTTTGTTAGCTGTATTATAAAAGACAGCTTTAAATGCTTTCTTTCTGAACATCAGTATACTGAATGCATAGCAAAAACATATACACACAAAAAGAAATATTAATTGGAACAATAGTTAAGTTTTCAATGTAAATGCCTGTGGCTGGTTTGTAAGAGAGTCACAAAATGCCTTCATTCTTCCTCTATAAAAGTAACAATTCCCACCAAAGAAGTTATTGGCATAAATACAGGCTTAAAACATACAGGTTTGCACCATACAGAAATACTACAGCAATTAAAATGCATGGTTCTTTGTTTCTAAAGGGTTCTAAACTGCACCTAAGAATATGTGGGTACATCTGTTTGTGTATAAAAACTCATTTGCATATTCAAAAATATAGGCCTTTTATTATTAGTTCTTATATAAACTCTTGTTTATTTTGGTGAACTGATCCTGCATTTTTGTTCAAGCAAAATTCAGTCTTGTTTTCAGAGTAGGGCCTACAGAAGGAATTTGCTTAAATGACAGACAAATACGCATAGGCCTTTGCGGTGATAGCAGGGTTTTATGTCCATGGGTCTATGTAAAGCCCCCTGCAGGTGTTACCCCGAATCCAGACTATAATTTTAGCCAGATCCCTCTGCACCTCTATCGCATGGCTCCCTGAGCACATTGCACTGCCTGTCCCACCAGACACTATTGTTTAATTTCTTTTCATTTGGGATGTTTCTCTAAGCTGCCAGTACAACAACAGCATAGAGTCCACTACTCATGATATCCAGGAAGATGCAGCCCGCACTGTGTAGCTACATTGCCTGAGATCTCCCCATATTTAGGATTATTGAAATATTTAAAAGTTAAGAGAAAACATTGTGGGGAATGTCTGCACTGGTCAATTTGACCCTTGCTGTAGGTCCTTAAAGGCTCTTTGCAAATGTAGCTTAATAAGTTCTATTTCCCTCTAAGCTGAGGGTAATTGTTACTCATTTTGCCTAGGGTAGAAGAATCCCAAAAGAACCGAGTATAGGAGTCCTATCAGGCAGCTTGCAACATGGCTGCAGGCAGGGTGTAAGTGTTTCTGAAGACTATTTCTTACATTGTACAGCAAAAGCAATAGTACAGTGCTCCATTGCATGTTACGGTATTTATATTGTCTTTGAAAGAAAATAATTTTGAACAGCCACAACAGTTTTTCAAAAATGTTTTGTACCATGAAGTGAGGAAAAATGTTTGCCATTAAAATGACATATTTCCCCCAGGTTTATTGTTCAGAGTTGTTATGATTGTTATTTATAAAATGGAGCATCTCAATGTAGTGCTTATGAAACTGTAAGACTGATAGCTTTGTCACCAGCCCTCAGTGGTGAAAGAACAAGTTAGGGACTAATTAGAAAAACTGGACATGTACAGATGCAATGCCATTAGCTCTGAAAACTTGCAGCAATTGGGGGACCAGATAATTGGAAAAGGGCAAATATAGTGCCCATCTTTAAGAAAAGAAAGAAGGAGAATCAAAGGAACTACAGACCAGTCAGCCTCACCTCAGTCCCCAAAAAAATCATGGATCAGTTCCTCAAAGAATCCATTTCTAAGCATTTGGAGGAGAAGACAGTGATCAGGAACAGTCAGCATGGATTTACCAAGGGTACGTCAAGTCTGATCAACTAGACTGCTTTCTATGATGAAATTATTGGCTCTGTGGATGCAGGAAAAACAGTGGACATAATATACCTTGACTTTAGCAAGGTTTTTGATACAGTCTCCCACAGCATTCTTGCAAGCAAGCTAAGGAAGTATGGGTTCTATGAATGGACTATAAGGTAGATAGAAAGCTGGCTGGATTGTCGGGCTCAATGGGTACTAATCAACAGCTCAATGTCTAACTGGCAGCCAGTGTGTACGGTGCCCTAGGGGTCGGTCCTGTGGCCGGTTTTGTTCAATATCTTCATAACTGATTTGGAAGATAGGATGGATTACACCCTCAGCAAGTTCACAGGTGACACCAAGCTAGGGGTGTGTAGTAAATACCCTGGAGGGTAGGACTAGGATTCAGAGGCACCTAGGCAAATTTGTGGATTGAGGCAAAAGAAATCTCATGAAATTCAAGAAGAAGAAGTGCAAAGTCCTGCACTTAGGACAGAAGACTCTCATACACTGTTATAGCCTGGGGACATACTGGCTAAGCAGCAGCTCTGCAGAAAAGGACCTGGGGGTTATAATGGACAATAAGCTGGATATGAGTCAACAGTGCACCCTTGTTGCCAAAAAGGCTAACAGCATACTGCCTTAGTAGGAGCATTGCCAGCAGATCAAGGGAAGTGATTGTTCTTTACTATTCTGCGCTGGTGAAGCTACACCTGGAGTACTGTGTCCAGTTTTGGATGTACCACTATAGAAAGAATGTGGACAAGCTGGAGAGAGTCCAGCAGACAGCAACAAAAATGGTGAGGGGGCTGGGGCACATGACTTATGAGGCCAGGGTGAGGGAACTAAGTTTATTTCGTTTGTAGAAGAGCAGACTAAGAGAGGATTTGATAGCAGCCTTTAGCTACCTGAAGGGTGGTTCCAAAAAGGATGGAGCTGTACTGCTCTCAGTAGTAACAGATGACAGCAGGGGCAACGCGTAGGGGGTACATGGGGGTGCATGTGCACCCCCTGAGAGTGCTGGTGCACCCCTGTCAGGCCATGCTCCCTGTTTAGCTGGTGGGCAGGGGGGGCAGGCAGGAGCACCAGTGCCCCCCCCCCCAAATACTGGCCGGGGAGTGGGGCCACCAGCAAAAGCAGGCCGCGTTTTGGTGAGTGAGATCAGCCACTGGGGGACCCCTTGCCCCCTCATCCAGTGGCATCGGCCATGGGGGACCCCCCTCCTAGTCAGCAGGATCGGCCACCGGAGGACCCCACTCCGGTTGCTGACTGATGTTGGGGGTGGGGCACGTGCCTCCCCTGACTCAAGAGGCACCAGACACACATGGATGACAGAACAGGGAGCGATGGTTTCAAGTTGCAGCAAGGGAGGTTTAAGTTGGATATTAGGAAAAACGTCCTCCTTAGGAGGGTGATGAAGCACTGGAACACCTAGAGAGGATGTAGACTCTCCATCCTTGGAAGTTTTTAAGGCCTGGCTTTTCAAATCCTTGGCTGAGATTATCTAGTTGGGGATGGTCCTGCTTTGAGCATGGGGTTGGACTACACCTCCTGAGGTCCCTTCCAACCCTAATTTTCTATGATTCTATCATTCTCTATGTTTGACTACAGTCAGAGGCACAGTGCTGTAGGAAAGTAGTCCCCCCATCACCACACACACACACAGTTCTACCAGCATTCCTAGCTCATGAGCCGAAGTAGTGCTTCATTTCTGGTTGTGGCCTTTCATGCAAGAAAATGAGAATTGAGACAAGACATCAAAACTCATTAGCAGCTGTGACCTGTATTAGGAATTGCCCCAGTGATAGTACTTTGGAGAGGAATAGCTACTGCACTATTCTGCTATAGAAAATCCCAGTTCATTTTCTCATTATAAAAAAAAATGGGGCGTGTGAGAGTCATAAAAACTGAGGACACCTATAGACATGATGGACCTCTGCTCTGACTTGTGCTAAGTGGCATATATCAGAGCAGACTCGATTAATCGAGTCTGCTGCAAGTCTACTGGAGTGTGCTTATTAGCACCCTCCTTATCATGTGTATTCAGCATCCCCGCATTTCAAAGTGGCAGTGAGGGCTCTTTAACTAAAGCTTCTCAAATGAGCTTTAGTTAAGCACCCCCACTACCATTTTGAAGCTCAGGACATTGAATACATGTGACGCTGTGAGTGCTTTAGTTAGAGTGACTCTCAGAGCTGCTGTAATTGAAGTGCCCCCCACTCCACCCTGGAGCAAATGTATAGATAATCTGAGTTATGTGCTATTGACTTGTGGAGCTCTGCTAATTTACACCAGTAGAAGAGCTTCCCCAACGTGGGTGCAAAACAAGATCTATATATGAGCCCATTGTCACTCACATTGTATCAGCCTCCTTATCTGAGTCTACAAACCCATAAAATAGTAAGGATCTGAGAAACCATTTGCTGTTCTATCCTTTCTCTCAGTCTGTGTAAGAGCGCACACTCTTTACTTAGCGTAGCATTTTGCTATATGTTGAATATAGTCTTGTAGGCTCAAATCCTAATCTACCTCCAAGATAGCTATTTTTTTCTCACAGTAATTCAAAGAATATCCATCTTGCCTCTGCAGTGCAATCCTAATCTACCCAGAGAGACATAGAGCTCTTCTTTCAGTGGACATCCCTGTACATACCCACAAACCAATCCTAGTCTGTTAAAATGCACAGCACTTTTATTCTGAGGTAGAGTAGATAGTCTTTACCTGTCCTGATCAATTTGGTTCCCCAAATTGCTCCTCTTCTTTTAGTTGGGTACACATTGCTCCTCTTCTTTTAGTTGGGAAATACTTTTTTGCTTATCACCATATTTGGGAGGGAGGGAGCTCACTCCCAGAAGACAGTGAAGAGGATGAAGGTGAAGAGGTCTTACCGCCTCCTTGGTAAGCGCCCCCCCACCCC
>NW_005842101.1:387846-389700 GCF_000455745.1 Alligator sinensis | reverse complement strand
CAGGGAGGCACGGCAGGGGCCCCGGGGCCCCCCCCCCCAAATACTGGCCGGGGAGTGGGGCCACCAGCAAAAGCAGGCCGCGTTTTGGTGAGTGAGATCAGCCACTGGGGGACCCCTTGCCCCCTCATCCAGTGGCATCGGCCATGGGGGACCCCCCTCCTAGTCAGCAGGATCGGCCACCGGAGGACCCCACTCCGGTTGCTGACTGATGTTGGGGGTGGGGCACGTGCCTCCCCTGACTCAAGAGGCACCAGACACACATGGATGACAGAACAGGGAGCGATGGTTTCAAGTTGCAGCAAGGGAGGTTTAAGTTGGATATTAGGAAAAACGTCCTCCTTAGGAGGGTGATGAAGCACTGGAACACCTAGAGAGGATGTAGACTCTCCATCCTTGGAAGTTTTTAAGGCCTGGCTTTTCAAATCCTTGGCTGAGATTATCTAGTTGGGGATGGTCCTGCTTTGAGCATGGGGTTGGACTACACCTCCTGAGGTCCCTTCCAACCCTAATTTTCTATGATTCTATCATTCTCTATGTTTGACTACAGTCAGAGGCACAGTGCTGTAGGAAAGTAGTCCCCCCATCACCACACACACACACAGTTCTACCAGCATTCCTAGCTCATGAGCCGAAGTAGTGCTTCATTTCTGGTTGTGGCCTTTCATGCAAGAAAATGAGAATTGAGACAAGACATCAAAACTCATTAGCAGCTGTGACCTGTATTAGGAATTGCCCCAGTGATAGTACTTTGGAGAGGAATAGCTACTGCACTATTCTGCTATAGAAAATCCCAGTTCATTTTCTCATTATAAAAAAAAATGGGGCGTGTGAGAGTCATAAAAACTGAGGACACCTATAGACATGATGGACCTCTGCTCTGACTTGTGCTAAGTGGCATATATCAGAGCAGACTCGATTAATCGAGTCTGCTGCAAGTCTACTGGAGTGTGCTTATTAGCACCCTCCTTATCATGTGTATTCAGCATCCCCGCATTTCAAAGTGGCAGTGAGGGCTCTTTAACTAAAGCTTCTCAAATGAGCTTTAGTTAAGCACCCCCACTACCATTTTGAAGCTCAGGACATTGAATACATGTGACGCTGTGAGTGCTTTAGTTAGAGTGACTCTCAGAGCTGCTGTAATTGAAGTGCCCCCCACTCCACCCTGGAGCAAATGTATAGATAATCTGAGTTATGTGCTATTGACTTGTGGAGCTCTGCTAATTTACACCAGTAGAAGAGCTTCCCCAACGTGGGTGCAAAACAAGATCTATATATGAGCCCATTGTCACTCACATTGTATCAGCCTCCTTATCTGAGTCTACAAACCCATAAAATAGTAAGGATCTGAGAAACCATTTGCTGTTCTATCCTTTCTCTCAGTCTGTGTAAGAGCGCACACTCTTTACTTAGCGTAGCATTTTGCTATATGTTGAATATAGTCTTGTAGGCTCAAATCCTAATCTACCTCCAAGATAGCTATTTTTTTCTCACAGTAATTCAAAGAATATCCATCTTGCCTCTGCAGTGCAATCCTAATCTACCCAGAGAGACATAGAGCTCTTCTTTCAGTGGACATCCCTGTACATACCCACAAACCAATCCTAGTCTGTTAAAATGCACAGCACTTTTATTCTGAGGTAGAGTAGATAGTCTTTACCTGTCCTGATCAATTTGGTTCCCCAAATTGCTCCTCTTCTTTTAGTTGGGTACACATTGCTCCTCTTCTTTTAGTTGGGAAATACTTTTTTGCTTATCACCATATTTGGGAGGGAGGGAGCTCACTCCCAGAAGACAGTGAAGAGGATGAAGGTGAAGAGGTCTTACCGCCTCCTTGGTAAGCGCCCCCCCAACCCC
>NW_005842101.1:376882-387836 GCF_000455745.1 Alligator sinensis | reverse complement strand
CACCCCCACCCCCACCCCCAGGCCCACTCTCTCACTGCAAAGTAATGATGGCCAGGTTTGGGGGAGATTGAGGGTTTATGCATAATTGTGGGACTTCCCAGACAGACTGGGCTTGTGACGGAGCATACATGTTGCTAGATATCTTAATGGAATACTTCTGACCATGTGCAGTAGGCCAAAATGGAAACATGTAAGGAATCTAGATGTCCTAGTAAGTTGGTGTTTATTGCACAGGGTGGATTAGGATCACATTTAGTAATTTAGATACCTAACATCTGTTTAAGTGCCATTTAGAAATTTTAGAGATGGTTTGTGCCATTGAAATTAAGGCTAAGAAGGGAATATTAGGCCATCTTGTCTGACCTTCTACATACCAAAGGCCATTACATTTCCATAAATTAGCTCTACAATGAGCCCAATACACTGCGCTTAACAGAAGCATAATTTGTGTTTGGTTAAAGTATATCTTCTAGAAATGCACTCAGTTTCAATTCAAAAGCATCAAGAGATGCAGTTTGTTCCCATAGTTAATCACTCATTGTTAAGAATGTGTGCCTGACTTCAACTTTGAACTTCTCCAGCTTTAACTTCCAGTTTCTGATTCTTGTTATGTCTTATGCAATAGATTAAAGAATGTCTAGCATGCTTTTCTGTGAAGCTATTTATAATCTGTAATCATGTCACCTCTCCATTTTCTTTCTGATAAACTGAACTGAATTGTTGATACGTTTTGAAGATCCCTTTGGCTGGGGAATGGGGCCTCTTTTCTGAACCCTCTCCAATTGTTCAAAACCCACCTCCCTGTGAGAGGGCTGTCAAGGAGACTGCAAAGAAGGCTGGGCTGCCAGAAGACAGTGACCTAACTTGAATTGATAGGGGAACTGGCACAGAAGTCCAATGCACGGGTCAAACTAGATCAATCTGATTTGAGTGTACCTCAAGCCTGGTCTAAAAATGGGGAAGTGAGGTGTCTGAGTCCTCTATGTGAGCCCTGCAACTTGGGCATTCCAATCTATGGGCCATGCTCTCATCACAAAGCACCCCATGATGTACACAGAGACCTGACACTGAACCCAGGAGAACATCTGTGCCCAGGCACAGCCCAATGCATCACAACCCTGGCTCCAGAACACTCAGCCAGGGACCCATGCTTGGGCATAGCACCATGGAACCTGACCCTGGCTCCTACACACCCAGCCAGGAAACCCCAGTCAGTCTGTGCCCTGGGACCCCATTTCCCACACTGCTGCCATGTGTCCTACTTCTCCAACACCTCATTGCCTCCCTTCCAAACATGCAGCATAACCCCCGACATCCTACCATTACAAGCTCGGTGGCTACTGCTGCAGCACAGCCCACAGGACCTATGGTCGGCCCTCACCCCACTTCTGCTGACAAGTCAGGCACCTGTGAAGATGCAATACAGCCCAGGGAGGTATGGTTTCACCCTCACTCCATGTGGCTATGACAGGGACCCAGGCACCAAGGGAAATGCAGAGCCTCTGTGGGGAAGAAGGAGGGAAGGAAGGGGAAGTGGGAGAACCCACAGTGACTATAGCTCATCTGCATAGTCACAACCCTCTCTCAGGCCATTGTAGAGAAGAAGCCCAGAAGACAGGAGTAGAGTGCAGGGATGGAAGGGTATAGGGGGAGGAGGGTGAATCACCCCACCCTGACAATGCAAAGTGCAGGACCTTAGACTGCTAAATGTTCAAGATGTTTCTGGCTTTCAGCACTGGGCAGATCAGTCAGCCTTTCCCCTACCCATTCCCCTCTGTCCTGGACTACATACAGCCAAGGCACCAGGCTCCCTGCCTCCTGGCCTTGGGTGATACTGATTAGTAGCCCATCTCCCATTCTATGGGAACATAAATCTGTCTCATTCACACCTCCCTGCCCTATCTCCCAGGGTGGGGCTCAGTTACTAGGAGAAGCCTCCTTCCAGCTCACCAAAGCAGCAGAGCTGAAACAGGCCTCGCCCTCCCCCTTGCACTGATGAAAAGGCACTAAAAGAGTTTGAGATCTGCAGGCACAGTGTAAAAAGCAGGTACAAATGCTGGAGATTGATGACCTGCTCCAGTTGGCAGTGCCACAGGCCCAAGTGGCAGAGAGGACTGGAGATAACACACAGCTATCTATGAGAACCACTGGAGTTGTAGTACAGTAGGAATGAGAAAAATTGCCCCCTGCCAAACAATCGTTCTCGCTTCCTTCCTCCCACCCAGTCCAAGAAAGGCACTGATGTGATGACAGAAGTCCCACATGGGAACATTATCTCACCCAATCCAGTCCCACTGCCAGGGTGACTCCTGAGTTGTGCACCTAGAGATGCTTGCAAGTAGCACTCCAGCACTTTCCTCCTCCCCTCTGATTTAATCCCTGAGTAAAGTCCATGGGTGCCAGGTGACTCCAAGTCTCATGGTGCAGGCAGTCACTGTACCAACCCCTCAAGGCAACCCCCATTCTGCCTCCTGTAATCATGGCCCCATCAGGGTCCCAGATGCCCTTACCCCTAACCCCTGAAAGCAAAGCAACTCACTCTCCCCTAACCTCAGAGACACCACTTGTGTGAGGGACAATGGCATGGGGAGGAAGCAATGCCAGCCAAAGGCCAAGGGGCCACACAGCTGCAGAGTTCATAAGGGGTGTCTGTAGGAGGCATCAAAGAATCAAGGAGGAGATGCTGCAAGGCTTGTTCATCACCTCCAAGCTTTAGGTATGCACAGCTGACTCCTGACACCTGGAGCGGCAGGACTGGCATGAAGAACTCTAGATATGGAGCGGTGGGGGGGACTGGACATGGTCAAGCTGGAGGTTGCCTACACCTGGACAGGAATGGGGGTCACAAGGACCACCTGCTGTTTTGAGGAGGCAGCCCACAGCTCTACAGAACTGGTAGAGTCACAGCACCTGGGGAGGGAATTTATTGACAGTCCTGCCCTGCACCTCTTTGCATCCACCTATGACACTTCTGACTGGCATCAACACTGCCTCTCACAGACAGCCCATAGTCATCCTGGCCAGGAATGGCAGGAGAGGTTGCCACCCAACCCCCATGCCATGCCCCAGTGCAGGAATTCTTCCTGAATGCTGACTGGGAGTGAATGTTCCCCACGATGCCCTGAGTAGGAGCTACCAGAGTGAGGCAGAGGGGACCCAGGATGGCAGGAGTGGCATGAGGGAGCTGGTAACCCATAGTCCAGGGAAGCAGAAAGGCTATTGGTGGGAGGGGAGTGGGACTGGCATGCCTGAGCCCTGATGCCAGGCCAAGCTGTTGCTGAGACTGCATCTGGAAACAGAACCTGCCAGCCCCAGCTTGTCCACCCAGCAGGCAGGGCATCCAGGGGAGAGCTCTTCTACTTCCTGCAGCCCCACTCCTGGCCTGGGTCCCACAGTAAGGGAGTGGCACAGCCTTGGTGGAGATAGGCAGCACCTGGGCTCAGTCTTGATGGATGACATGAGCCCCAGGTGTGGCTGAGGGTAGTGCCGGGGGGCGGGGGGGGGGGGTTATCCATAAACCAATTTGAATGGGGAAAACCCCACTGATGCTTATCACTGATGCTGCCTCCCATATCACAAACAAAAGAGGAGCCAGCAGCTGATCCCAGTCCTTGGGGCTTCCTTGTATCGCTGCTCATAGCATCCCCTTCAGGGTCTTGCTGAATAGCTCCACCAGCCCATCCGTGTGCACGAGAAGAGGTTTCTCTCTTCTTACTCCCCTCACCCTGCTACAAGAATCATTTGGTTTGCATGTTACCCTGGGATAAGTGAGATGCATTTTCCCCATCCCTACCACCATAGCTATTTCCTCATCTCTCAAACTTATTGCCATTCCGTTCTTATCTTTGCCTTCCTACCTCTCTTTTCCTCTTTCTCTGTTGCAGCCTGCTAATCAATTTCCAGAGGAACTGATACATAGGAAGAGTCTACTCCTGCACATTCATGTAGGAAGCATTAGCCAACTCATTCTCTTTGGTGACAATCTGCACCTCAGCCTACAGCTCTGAAAGTGCTTCCCTTATTGCTTGGCATTGTTACAAACCCCCTTGTTGGTGTTCCCTCCGTGGGAATGAGGGGAACAGGGAGTCAAAGAAAAGTCCTCAAGGATCAAGTGTAATCAAACATTAATTGGAACTACACAACAATAGCCCTGTCACCAGTAAACCATTGGTCTGCAGCTCATGGCAGAGTAAGTGAGGGGGCCTCATCTGGTTGCAGCCTGAGTTTTCTTCTTCTCAGGTACTGTCTCCCCACAGAAACCCTGCACTTGTCAGAGATACGAGTTTAGTGACCAATGTTAATTATATAATGCCACAAAAACATAATGTTGGGCTTAAGGTCCACAAATGATCCAATAAAATAAAAGGTAATGTATGAAAACAGCACAAGGGGTATGCCCAGACTGTTCTGCTCCCTAAGGATGAAAAGGGCATCTGTGTGGCCTCTTTAACTAACAGAACGTAGAATTAAACCTAGAACAAAACTTAAGATAAATATGTAACTGAAGCTGAGCAGTTCCCTAGAAGCATACGTACACCTGCACAGAGGAAGAACCTTTTTCCTAGGCCCAGAAGCACTGAGGACACCTGGTAAATTTTAGTAAATTAGATACATTTTTGAGCAGCTTCTCTCTAACTCCTTTCTGTAAAGATGTCAAGCAGAAATGTGTTTCTTGGTGGAAGACAGTATGTTAGAAGCTATGTTGTAGCCTCTGGACATTACCCTCATGACTGGCTATGGCCCCAGGATAACACTGATGCTTTTAGAAAAGGTCTTGTCCTTTGAAATATATAACATGATCTGCTGCTACAGCTCTTGATCTCCTTTATTTTGAAAGAAAAACCTTTGATGATACAAGGGAACAGAGCAGATCTTTCTTCAGGATCACAGTTGCTGAATAAAACTGTATGCCAATAACAGATGTGAGGGTTATTTAGAATCTCAAGTATTGGGGGAAACATTATAGAAAGATTGTACTTTATGTGCAGCGCAAAAATCAAGTGGATTGGACTAAGGAAATAAATGCCAGTCTGGTGCAAGACTGATCAAGCTATTATGCAAAAAGGAACCAGGCTCTTGGTACTAATTCCTTCATTTTTCCAAATAATCTTTACTAGCTGCTTTAAAGATTCTGTGGGTGGATTTTCAATATTTTCCATATTTGAATTGTCCAGGATCTTCTCTTCCCTACTTGGGTCCTTTCTCTCATGTGAGAAACTCAGAAGGCTCACAACATCCAAAACCTGTTTGTGACCCCACCTCCAGCCCATAGATGTGGTCACAGGTCTCTGGTTAAGTACCTCTGTCTTTTGCAATGCTTCTAGGCATAGTTATATCTCCTAGGAGTGCCATTCTAACTTATTTCATTTGGGATCTCGTGTAGGCTATATAAGGAACAAAAAAAACACTTTTTGCTGCATCTATAGACTGCATCTGTAGGAGGGTTTGCCATACAGTTCTACCAGCACACTTCTCAAGTGCAGAAAATATATTAATCTAGCTGGGCTCAGAATATAAAACAGGGTTGTTGCTTTTACACCAGGACAGGGAGACAAGAGGCAGAACTTCCCTGTTTTAAGGACAAAGCTGTGTGATGAAATGAGACCAGGAAAAATAAATCTTTTTTTTAATCATTTTCCATATTTTTACAGAAAGCCTGTAAAAATGAACCAAAAATCCAAAGGCTGGTTGTCCCTTAGCTTGGACCTTTCTAATGTTTATCTCCAGGTGCACTAGTTTTCACTTTGCCGTACATTGCACCAGTGAACTTTTAAAACTGCCTTTAATTGGAAAAAGGGTAAGAAAACAGACAACCTCTGCATTCATCAGTTTCTACTCCTTCTCTAAGGGATGATGCTTTGTTTATAGGACCATGCCCTCCAATTTATGGAGCCCTATCAGGGGTAGCACATTTGCAGTGCCAAAATTTACCATATTTTTAGAATTCTAAACTAGCAACTGGACTTTCCATTATGTCTTTGATGTAAAGGAACTCCTCCATGAATCTAATTAAGAAGAAAGGCTGGTAAATTCATAAGGCACTTCAATTTATGATCTTTTCTAGACAGCAGAAAAGAGGAAGCATTACTTTCACAAGAATATTAACATATGTAAGCAAGTTGTCTGTAAAGTCACACCAATGCAGCCTTTTGCACTACAAATTTTCTTCCCCAAAGTTACACATAAACTGCACAGTGTGACATTCATTAGTGCTTTTTTTTCTAAATTCCCTGAGGTTCCAGAAGTTTCCTTGAGAACAATGTTGATTATGGTCACCACACATGATATGGGAGTCTAGTTTAGCTTTTCCAAAGTCCTCTATTTTGTTATTTGAACATACACATGTGAAATTTAAAGGGATTATTTTCAGCATTAGTTCTGCATTTTTCAGCATTATCTCACTTTAGATAATATACTATCGCATAATGTCTAAATGGAATACATTGCCAGAATCTCAGAGAAAATGCTGTTAAGTGTTATACAAATCCTAAATCATTTAAATTTCCATTTTCCCCTAAACAGAAACTTAGAAATATTTAATGGCATTCACGTTCATTTATTCTATTCAGAGCTATGCATCCAAACCTATGTCTTCTATAGTATTTTGGATTTTTCAGTGACATTTGAGAAAGCTGACCAGAGTTTGGATAGATGAATAATCCCAGTTTAAGAGACCCAGCTGGCTAAAGGAGAAAGAAAACTCAGCTCTAATTTTACATCCATATATCAGGGTGCTATTTCATAGCCTGAGAGTTCAACTGTCAGTCCCCAAAATGCAGTGAGATTGTCAGGTGGAATTCAGCCTTTGAATATAAGAAATAAATGTAAAGTCAGACACCACTGCAGTACTCTAAACTGGAAAATGCAGCTAGCGTGCAATTTGCTAATGGTTTTACCAAGGCAGTTTTTATGACAGTATAGATCTCTTAATTTACAGTTAACTTTATCACATAATCTATATGTGCATATACAATGAGTTTAGTGTTTTCAGCCCAGTCCCTCATGGACAGTAATCTACATCACAAAGCCACCACACATAATTTACCTAAATTGGCAGTCTTTCCTCAAAAGAGTCTTGCTCAGAATTGACCTGTAGAAGCCTTGTAGCTGAATTGCCTTCACTCCACTTCCATTGCCCCTCTTTAAAAGTGTGGTCTACCCTGATTGAAGTTGAGGTCAATGACAGGGCAGTGTATAGAGCTGTTACTACCAGTATGTCCATTTGCATTTTCATTGCTGTGAGGATGGATATGCAAACTTATATATTAACAGTCCTTGACTGAGTGTATTGCAGGTGTTAAAAATATAAAATATGTTTTTTTTCTATTAAGAATGCTTGGTCAGAGCCTTGCAGCTGCTTGCTAAATATTGAATAACTATTATATAGTACTTTGTAATAAGTAGAATTTGTCCAGGGATAGAAGTGTTAAGAGTTCACAGTCCTCATTCTATGTCCCAGCAGAAAAGCCTTAAGACGGAAGAAAGTAAACTATAGCATCTGCATATTTGTAGTCATACATACGTTGAGCTACTTTACCAAGTTGAGGGATGAACTATAGACATGAAGAATGGCATAGAGGAGTAAAATTATTTATCCCAGTGTAATTCGATGAGTAAAAACAGAGAGGAGCAAATTTCAATGGGAAATTTCATTCGACAAAAATGAAAATCCTGGGCTTGCTGTTGAGGTATAAGATGAAGATCTCCAGCCTATAACAGTGACTTCTCAACAGGTTTAATAAAGCCCTGAGTAATATGTCACCATCTGCTTGTCATGTCACCTTGTGCTAGTAGTAAAGCACTGCAGGTAAATCAGGAGTTATATCGGCAAATGTCCCACAATGGGCATTTGGTAGGCTGACCATACGGAAATCCTGGAAATCCAGGACATCATTCAGGGATCCAGGACACTATCCTGTTCCTCCCTCCCCCCCGCACAGGTTGGTGGTGCTGGGGCTTTCTTGCCTGCCTCCCTGAAAGGCACTCCACATCTCTCTGACTCCCAGCCATCCTACACCTTCTACCCCTGCATTTCTTGAAAGCCCCTTATAATTCTAAATAGCTAGCCAGGATTGTTCCCTGAATCCCGGACTGTCCTGGCTAAATGAGGACATATGGTCACCCTGCTCTGTGAGGCCATCTCAAGTGGTAGCAAACCTGTCAAAGGAAACATACTGTATTTTAGATGCTCTCCCCCTCACAGCTACACAGAAAAATGGATGCACTGAAGAACGTAAATGTGTTTTCAGCAGCTGTAATACCTAATGAGGACTCACAATTACAATGTGTGCCTGTTTTGCAGAGCCACTGTTAGAATCATAGGATCGTAGGAAAGTAGGACTGGAAGGGACCTAATGAAGTCATCTATTCCAGCCCCCTGCTCAAGGCAGGATCATCCCTAACTAAACCATACCAGACAAGTATCTGTTTAACCTCCGCTTGCAAACTTCCAAGGAGGAAGATTCCACAGTTTTTCTAGGTAGCCTGTTCCAGGGCTTGACCCCCCTCACAGTCAGAAAGTTCCTTCTCATCTTCTACCTAAATTTCTCCTGCTGCCTCCTGAGGCCATTGCTCCTAGTCCTATCCCCTGCCACCACAGAGAAAACCCCATCCCTATCCTCTCTATAATTGCCCTTCAAGTATTTGAAGACTGTTATCAACTCCCCCTTCAGTCTTCTCTTCGCCAGACTAAATAACTCCAGTTGTCTCAGCTTTTCCTCATAAGTCCTTGATAACCCACAGAGCACTAATATGAAATGATGGTATTGTGCCGACTGTAGGTGAAATACCACCCTAGCTAAATTCCCATCTCTGCATATATAAAGAATCTGTAGTATAAAGTGCACAGTTCCTCTGAATTCACTGTGTAGACTAGCAGCCCCTATCGTGGGGTACTTGTAATTAAAGTTGCCTCAATGACTAATAATGAAACAAGAAAGCATCTAAAATCATCAGCATCTGTTACTATGGATAACAGGTAATAAATGAAAATTGTATAAATAGGATATTAAGAATCACAGTATATATATTCCATTGTTCCCCACATTATATATATTATATTGTTCACCAAGCTGGGGGGAATAGTAGATACACTGGAGGGTAGGGCTAAGATTCAGAGTGACTTAGACAAATTGGAGGATTGAGTCAAAAGAAATCTCATGAGCTTCAACAAGAACAAGTGCAAAGTCCTGAACTTAGGACAGAACAGTCCCATGAACCAGTGCAGGCTGGGACTGACTGGCTGGGCAACAATTCTGCGGAAAAGGACCTGGAGGTTACAGTGAGCAATAAGCTGCATATGACCCAGCAGTGTGCCCATGTTGCCAAGAAGGCTAGCGGCATACTGGGCTGCATTGGTAGGTGTGTTGCCAGTAGGCAAAAGGAAGTGATTATTTCCCTCTATTCAGCACTGGTGAGACCACATCTGGAGTATTGTGTTCAGTTTTGGGCACCCCACTACAGGAAGGATGTGAACAAATTGGAGGGAGTCCAGCAGAAGGCAACAAAAACAGTGAGGGGGCTGGAGGACATGACTTATGAGGAGAGGCTGAGGTAACTGGGCTCATTTAGTTGAGAGAAGAGAAGACTGAAAGGGGATTTAATAGCAGCCTCCAACTACCTGAAGGGGGTTTTGAAAAAGGATAGAGCTAGACTGTTCTTAGTGGTAGCAGATGATGGAACAAGGAGCAACGGTCTCAAGTTGCAGCAAGGGAAGTTTAGATATTAGGAAGAATTTTCTCACTAGAAGGGTAGTAAAACACTGGAATAGTTTACCCGGAGAGGTGGTAGAAGCTGCATCCTTGGAGGTTTTCAAAACCTGGCTAGACAAAGCTTTGGCTGAGATGATCTAGTAGGAGATGGACCTCCTTTGAGCAGGGGGTTGGACTAGATGATCTTTTGTGGTCCCTTCCAACCATAACGTTCTGTGATTTTATGATTCCTCTATGGAGAATACTCTATAAACCAATGATGCACAATCCTTGAGAACTCCTAGTATTCTGAGTCCATTAAATGGAAACAGGCAAAGCAGCTGCTCCTGGATACCTCCACTCTGGTTTCAGGTCTTATTGCTCTATAAACAGTGAAGAGTGAACAGACAAGCTTCCTGCCATGGTCATTCTCTGGCAGAAAGTTATTTCCCTCTTCACACTGGTTTCCAGCAGAACTAAGCATATCGGCCAGGTGCAGACATTACACTTTTTCTGGTTTAGGTGGCCACAAACAAGTCAATACACATAACAAAACAGAAGTTTCAGGCACATAGACTAGTTTCAAAATGGTGGATCCCAGTCTACTTACTCAGTCTAGGTTAGACTGGTTTATTGAATGTCAGTGCCAAGTCCACTCGCAAATCAAGGGAGACTGCTGTCTGCTGGCATCCCAGGGAACTTTGTGGCACCTCCTAATTCCCCCTTGCCTGGAGCCAGTGCTCAGATGAGCAGCGGGCACCTATCCAGCCCCACTCCTGAGCTCTCTGCTTGTCACTCATAGGCAGGACAGATGTGGGGGGGAGGGGGAGTGAGCCTCACAAGCTTCTGGTGGGGAGGTGGTGCCAGTGGCGCACGTCACATTCCTGGCTGGGTCAGCAGGACAGTGTCCCTGCCCTGTCCCATCTGAACCCAGGGAACATGCACTGCAGCAGCTCTGGAAAGGGCTAACAGGATTTCCCCTCCAGAGCCAGCACCAGATTCCTGGCTGAAGTTGCTTCTCTTTAGCTTAGTTGTGCATAGTTGTCCTGCTGTCTCCCCAGGAACCAGAGCCCCATGTCTACAGAGAAGCAGCTTCAGCCAGGAAGTCAGCACTGGCTTGGAGGTGGGGGGAGGTGGGGAGACTGTCCTGCCCGAACCCTGGAACCCTGCACCGCCTCCTCCCCCTGGATGTCTGCAGCTGCTGCCTGACAGATGGCGGAGGGGGAGGATGCAGGAACAGGATGGGTACAAAGGCGTGTGCTGGC
>NW_005842101.1:351000-376851 GCF_000455745.1 Alligator sinensis | reverse complement strand
AGGAATGCCCCCTGCTCAGCAGGACTCGTCTTTCCTCTGTATTGTCCAGAAGGCTGGGAGGCATACAGGAGCATCCCTCACCTTCTGGCCTCTACCAGTACAGTCATTTACCTGCCTCCCCCAAGAAAAGAGTGAATGTGAGTTCCATTCATTAATGGTCCAATCTATGCAGCTTAGAGAAGCCTGCATAGCTTGGATCAATTCCACCTCAGGCTTTTTGACTATCTGTACTTAGCCATTATGGACTCCTCTGTACTTACAGAAGCTGGTTGCTAGGGCATATTTCCTCTACTGGGCATATGTGATACAACCACCATGGTTGCCAGCTATCACCCCCTGAGCACGTTCAAAAGTGTCTTGCTGACCTTCCAAAGATGGCTGTGATATCTGCTTTTGACTCTACTGGGGAGGGTCCAGTTCCATTTTGAAAAGTTCCCTTTAACAGTACAAGTGGGGAGGCTACACACGTTCTTTTTAATACCTTCCCTTCTTGTGGGTCATGTCAGAGAGGAGAAAATGAGTGCTTATAAGCAGATTCTGATGCTGAATTTAATTTTCCTGTTTAAAATTCTATGTTGTCTTTGCAAAAGCTGTCATTTTATACTATATGTAGAAGTATGTAGATAAGTCCTGGCCTCACTGAAGTCAATGGTAGAACCTTTTTTTTTCCCCCACAGGATATGCAAACTGAAATTTGTATCATGTAAAAACAGAGTGAAAATATAATTTAACTGTCTTGCTGCAAAGTATAAGCTGAAGATACACTAAGTCATATGACTTCCTCTGGAGGTAAACCACAAGACTATTGTGTAGAATATTTACAAAACTCTTCTTGATCAATAACATAAGAATTACAGAAAATGCATTGTAAAAGTAGTAGGGGGAGAGGCAATCAGATCATAAATTGAATGACTTTGTTTACTTGAAATAGTCCCTGGCAAATTGCAGTCCATAGGAAAAAAAATCCATAATTTCCAACCATTTTGCACAATTGACAGCCCCAGGAGAGGTAAAGATTAAGGAACAGAAAGATTCCCTGCCCTGATAGCAGAGAAGACTCAGTTGTTTTCCGTTTGCTTACAGTCATTAGCTTGGAACTGCAGACTGTATTATTCAATTACTGTATATCTTTGGCAAATTATCTTGAGGTGTCTTGATATTTTAAAGCACTGCATAAACTGGAGTTTGTATTGCACCTGGTACTTGCCTATTATTGCACTTACCAAGTTTATTGTATGGCAGGATCCATGTGCAGTACTAGAAAAAAATCATAGACCCTGCCTGACATTTAATCCCTTGAGTGTATGGCAGGCAGTATATAATGTAAGTGCTTTTCATATGGCCTTATGAACAAGAATAATGGGCTATGGCACTCCATTTTTATTACTGGGACTACCTTAAAAGAAGTAGACCATAGAAAATATTGTGGTATTTCTTTAACAAAATTATATTCAAGATTGCACTTGTTTTTTATTGAACTGGGAAATATCTTTTTTGAATACAAAACATAGAATATCTATTTTCAAATGCAGCTTTTTCTCCAAGTCACCTCTATTTTCTTGTTATAAAATGTCTACCTATGTAGTAGCAAAAAGGAGTAAAATCTATTTCACTTTTTTTTCTAAGTTCTTGGTATTATAATATGGTTCATAATTACATTAACCTTTTTACTAGAACTAGCTGAGTACTGAATAGATTATCTACAAAAGTTATCTGAATTCTCAACTTCTGTTCGGTTTACCCATGTGAGCTTTCATTTTTATTCATTATTCACAAATATTTATGAGAACTGCATTTTGTTCCTATGAATTTTTAAAGGAATTAAAAAAAAATCTTAACAAAACAAGAGGCTACACGTATTTCTTCCCATGGGAAGAAAATGCGAGAACAATATATGAAAAATGCTTGTTTTGTTTTCGAATGTACAATTGGGTACAGTAAAGGAAATTATATAAATTAGAATATCATATGTATAGATTCACTTTTTGGGAGAATACACATACATGAATAAGAGAACTTGTTTATATTATGTACATGTGCATGTACATAATGACTGTGCGTTATTTGCTAATCTGATGTTCAAAGCATTTAAATGAGCAAAAACAGGCTGCAAAAATCATACCACTTGACTTAGATGGCCAATCACAATGACGAATGTATTTCAAATAGTCAAAATGGATATTTTGCAAATAACCTGTAGCTCTGAAGTATTTTCAAAGTCATGACTCAAGTGTATATAACTAGATATCATATTCAGTTTGTGAAAAGAGAAAAGGTCTAAATTACACTGAACATTATTCACAATTAATATTTCAACTAGTTATGATTTTTTTACAACCATCTGTTTTCAACAGCTTTATAGGATAACTATGCTGTATGATGAACAATGGCAATGAATGTTATTGGAATATGGCTGTGAACACATTCTGATCGTCTGATTTCAACTTTACAATGATATTGTGCCCTTTGAGAAGCTCCCATAAGTACAGAACTAGGAACGAAAAAACAAATAATTCCTATGCACATGCAAAATGGGTTGTACTTAATATTGCCCATTCTGGCTTAATAGTGTATGTGTGTTATTCAGAGATATGGGATTATAGTGAAGTATAGGGGACTGTAGAAAAATGGATACACTGAAAGTGTTCTCCAAAGTACTGAAGTTGTCCTTGCACCAATATTTTGTGGCCCTCTAGGTTCTTAAAATTAGAAAATCAGAGCTCAGATAGCATAAATCAGCTTATAGCTGCTGACTTATATGGGGCTGTGCCAGGGTATACCAGCTCAGAATCTAAACCCTTAGTACTGTAAAATCTGAACAGGGAGATATCATTATTCTAAATGTCATTTTCACAATAAAAAATTAGCTGCTGTGGGACCAAAAACTGTGCTTAAAAGGGCAGCCTCAGGAAAAAATGAAGGAAGAAGTCCAAATAGACTGTGGTACTTGAAATAGGAGATAAAACTGGAAAACAAAGAGAAGCAATATATGTACATAGAGTAGCAAAGAAAATGTGCTTCCTATTATTTTTTCTTTTTTGAAAAGTGTTATGGAACTCAATAGGAATATAGCCTATAGGTTTTTATGGGAGAAAAGTAGGGTTCTTCAGCCTCTGTTTGAAAAACCAACAACATGTCATGTAATTCTCCAGTGAAATTTCCAAAAAGTTTATTTGAAAATTCTGTGCTTGCTCTAGAACTTAATAGGTTGGTTCCAATATTCTCTCAAGTCCTGTAGAACTTTTCCATAAGGTTACTTCTAACTTTTCTACCTGAGAATATTTTTTCATGGTGAAATAAACATACTGTATAACAAACCAAAGCAATACCCCACTCAGAGCAGGGACGGGCATTTTGCACTCAGTGGGTGCATCTACACATGCACATTAACTGTGCAGTCATTTAGGTTACTCCATAGTAACTGAAAATTACTGCACAGTACAGGCACATGTCTATACATGCACACCCATACTGCACAGTAACTATGGTGACTTATGCCAACTTGGGCATAAATTTGATACCTGCAGCATGCAAGTTATCATGTGTGGACTAACTTTAGTCCCACATCAGTCCATACACAGTATTACTGTGCTTTAACAGCTGCACATGTAGATGCCGGCCTAAAAAATGCTTACTACACAGTAAGTTACTGTGCAGTAAATGCATGTGTAGATGTGCCCAGTGTAGTCCTTTTCCTTGTGTATTGAATCCCATTTCCCTGCATGGTATATACAATGTCACAAGGAAGTGTGATGGCATCATCGCTAGTCTTAGCTAAGATTACCTTCAGCTAGCTAGCTCATGTAATAGCAGGGAAGACTGCATGGACTTCAGTAGAGGTTACTCACCTGAGTAGGTATTATGTATTTCCAGTTGACTAAACTAATGCCTTGGCCACTTCACTGATTTTTTTAAAAGGGTAGCTAAATTATAGATAGTTTGTGTATGTCTATGCATGTTACAATCACACTTCCTGCTTACAAGTTAGGTATATTATAACTGGTCCTCTGTTCGGTGCAGTGATTGTCTTTTATGGGTGCATGCACATAGCACAGCAAGTCTCTCATGTGCTGGAGAACCTCTCAATACTAGGAGAATGAAATAATAATCATGATCACAACCCTTATCCTTTCTTATTTTACTTTGAAATATTTTTAATGAAATACCAAGTTAAGGAGACATACTATAATAGCAGGATGATGCCAGGATTTGTATTATTAGGTTGTCAATGTTCTTACTGAAAACTTGTTCTGCATTTGGCTATTACATAACAACATGCTTTAGCAGTTTGCTGATGCCCATGCAATTGTGGTAGAAGAAAAATGTGGAGAAATCGCAGAGGGGATGATATTAATATCATGTTTTTATTCCATTTATTCATTTATTTTGTGGAAAACTGGTCAGTAAAGACTAGTGAACCATTACATGCCAATTGACAGAGGAAACAATGAGGATTCTCTTTGGAGAAACAAGAATTCCCACAATGAGTTCTTTATTTTAAGTTAGACACTTAGGGTAAGGATACCATTATGTTCATTGTAATGCGGATGGCATGATTTGCATATAATGCAGATAGAAAAACCTAGCATATAATACTAATGAAATAGAAAGTACAAATCAGTTTCCCAGAAATGGAAATTAATAGAACAAGCAATAATGTATTAATTTCTGCAGGACAACTAGAGTAACACTTAAAACATTCCACATTACCAGATAAATACACCATTCATTTTCACAAATGGAGTCTGTTTCAATTCTCAGCTGTTGGATGATGATTTGACTTGGAGCAAAGGCAGGATAATTGGGTAACAGCTGAAATGTGCTTCATTTGAGAAGGGCTGAAAGATCCATTGCTGGGTTTCCAGGAGTGTGAATTACAATTCCAATAATATCAGAAGCAACTAATTCTATTCTTTAGAAGTGAGGACATAAAAGAAGTTTAGGTTTTCTTATTTCAGGCTTTAATTGAGGCCTAGGTTGTAACTCATTTTCATCCCTGAATGGGTGGTAAAAACATACACAGTAGGTAATTCACACTACCTCAAAAACTGTTGGTTCCATAAGAAGACTAATCAGGGTAAGCTTCCAGTAGCAAATTATCAGCTACAGATTAAAACCTTGCCTTGTGTCTGCTAAAAGCAACCTTTTTTTTTCCACCAACACACACACACGTCAATATTAGTAACTGTTGGATTACTGCAGGATATAAAGATTAGCAGCTTCTGCTTTGCTATATTAAAGATATCACCAAAAGAGTGTGAAATGAACAGCCCTTCAAAACAATATTAAATCTCAGGATGATACATGAAGCTGTGTGTGTGTGTCTGGTTCAAAATTATGCAAAACATTTTTAAAAATGAAGACTGTATTTGGTGAATTTTGAAACTGTGAGACAAATTGCCAAAGAAGCAAGAAATGTTAATACTTAAATATTGTTTGTGGAACTTAATTTGAATGTACCTATCAAGGGCCAGAAGTAAGGAGATGCATATTTGGCAAATGACAACAGCTCCCCTCAAGTCTGCCCCTTATCTATGCAAATTGCCACATTATTTTGTTTTCACATTTTCCCAAATCATCTGTTTACTGGTGACAGGTTGATACTGCTCTTCCACTCCTTGCAGGAAATGACCTGTCCCAGCTAGTACTCAATACCTCCCTCTCTAAAGGGGCATGTTAATCGGGAAACTAAATTCTGTTGCAAAATGCCTTAGAAACCCTTTGAAACCCTCCAGTTAATCTGTCTCTATCTCTAGCAATTTCACCATACAGACATAACAAGAAAATCCATCTCACGTTCCATCATATAACTGGGTGCATTTGTCTACTGGGCCCCTGGCTTCAATTCTCACTACATCAAGAATAAAATTCAGAAGTTACATTAAGTTTAGAGATAAAAGAAAATGTCTATTGTTAGTCACCCCAATGAGGAAAGGGAATGTGGAAAGGAAGACAAAGTGGTCTGAGTTAAGGATTTTGCATCAAATATAACTTGGAATTTCAGTCCTATTGTTTTATATCATAATCTCAATTCTATTTTAAGGTACATTCTCTCTCTCTCTCTCTCTTTCTCTCTCTCTCTAGCCACAGGCACCTTTGTCCACCTGGTGGCATCAGTGGCCTACCCTATCTTCAAGGAGGAGGTGGAGAAGACTGTCTTCCATGCCTTCCTGGAATGTCCCCTACTGTGGCCATTCTTTGCTGCACTCAGCACCCTCTTTGGTGTGCTGGACTTGGACTTCTCTGAGACTGTGTACTTTTTTGCTACCTGTTACTGAGCAGGTAAAGGCTTCATGACATGCCTGGCTAATTTCCTGATGGACCAGGACAAGATTGTGACATTGAAAAGCTGCAGAAACCAGCTCATGGAGGTTGGCTCTGACAGTTCCCTCCAGTTCTGCTTGTGGATTCAAGCACGTCTCATTTGAGTTTGAACATTTCACCTTGCAGCAAAACATGGACCAGTTTGTGTCCATGCTAAGCCATCAAGGGTACAGTCTGCAAGCTGGAAGCTGAACAGCTAGTTCTAAATGTTCTAAATGTGTAACTCCATGAACAGACAAGGTTCCTTGGGTAAATGTGATATCTTTTATTAGACCAACCCAAATGGTTGGAGAATAGTTATTAAGCAAGCTTTCGGGTTCAAAAACCCTTCGTCTGCCTATGTCCTTAGACCAACACGGCTACAACCTAAACCCCCTAACTCCATGAAGGATTTTGTGGGGAAGGGTTTCCAGTCTCTGGAGAATTCAGAGGGTTTTCATTACCAACAAGTATTTCATGCTCAGCCTTGAAGAGGGCCACACTTTCACCTTTCATCTTTATATTTTTATAATGAAAGTTTATTCCCACCCCCCTCTTTTGGAAGGTTGGAGATCTTTAGTTTATTAATAAAAAAATTCTTATAAAGTTGTAAAATGAGAAAAACTGTCATGGGAGATTACTAGATGTCTCTGTTACACATGGACTTTCAATTTCTCTTAGCCTATGAGAAATTTACAGCCTGAAGCAATTTTTTAATTATTTGTTTTATAGCGGCAATATTGAGGGAGGGCTGTTGCAAACCACAAGTGAGTTTGTTCTCTGCCTTGCTTTTTCCATCTGGACTCAGTTTATCATTCATATTTGTTTGGGCATTGGTTTATGGACTAAGCCTTTTGAACAAAAGGATAGTCTATGTACTTCTAGTGAACACTTTGTGGTGAGACTAGGATCTGGAGGATCAGTAAAGTGGGCAGCACCTGGCCAAAGGCTATAAAGCAGAGGGGAAGAGGTAGTCTGGCTGGGAAAGCTGGAGAGGTAGGAGCTCCCAGTAATCCAGTGCCAAGATGGACAGCTCCCAGTGAAGAGAAAATTTTCCTAGACAGAAGTCAGGGTGAAGAAGACTCCAAAGTGAAAGAGTATAAGACTTTAGGAAAACAGAGAAACTTGTGATTTTCAAAGACCAAGATAAAAGAAGCCTAGGGAGTGCATGACTGGAATTTGAGAAATGCCTATTGTGATGATAGTACTGGGCACCTTGAGAGCCCTGGGTTCTCTATCCTTGTTAGAGCAAGATGGGGCCAAGTTTCCCTATAGTGAAAGTGGGGCCACATGTGCCTCCATGGAGAAACTGGCCACTGAGACTGAGCCATAGATGGCATAAACTAGAGTGAGAAAAAGAAATGAAGAAAAAATTTTGAAGGACACAATGGTCTATGTTCAGGGCTTCAGGAAAACCCTGGTGAACTAGAGCAGAGATGGAACACTAACAACTTCATGATTTTTTTTTCTTGAGACCATTGTTGATAAAGTGTTAGAAAGTAGCTGGGGCATTGGTAAGTCCAAACGGCATGACTAGGCATTCAAAATGCCCATACCACATCCTAATAGCAGTCTTCCATTCATCCTCAGCAGATTCACAGCAGGTTATAGGCTCCCCAAAGATCAAGTCTGGTGAAGATACAAGCTGTTCTGAGCCAATCAAGCAGCTTCTGATGGTGGATGGTAATCTGATTCAGTGCCCAACAATCAATGCACAGACAGACTCCCAAACTTTTATTTTAATAAACTGGATGGGGGCTCCTGCAGGTGAAATGGGTCTGCATGTAAAGCCCTGGGCCAGGTTCTCTTTCAGGTTCTTACAGCGGCCAGAGAGTTTGGGCTCTGACATAGCATAAATATGTCCCACAGAAATTCTTATTCCTGGCTGTAGATTGATAGGACAGTCATAATCTTGATGCGGAGGAAGAGCACCCACATTTTTCTTTTCAAAGATGTCTGTGAACTCTTGGTATTTCCTGGGCAAATGGGTTTTGGGTTCTGGAGGTAGTACCTCTGGGGGCAAGGGCTGTACCAGGCAGGTCTCCAGCTTGGATTGTAATGGGGTCTGTTCCCCTGGTCTTCCAATAACATTGGCAGTAGTTGGCAGTAGTTGGCATTCAAGTGGACACCTTGAGCTTTCTAACGAATTAGTGAGTCATGGCACATGAGCCAGGGAAACCCCAGAATCAAAGAGTAGTGTGGGGAGTAAATGGCCCAAAGCATAGGGTTTCCATGTGTCCAAAAAGATTCATCTCAAGGGTGGTAGTCTCCCATTCCATAGGCCCTGAAGCCAGGGGTAAGCCATCTATGGTCTCTATGTTTTCAAGTTTGCATCAGCACTGTAGCAAGACTTATAGTCCTCATGTCATGGTCTTGTCTATGAAATTGCCCAGCAAGTGGTCAGAATGGGAAATAAGCAGTTCTGCCCCAGGACTCAGAGGTAGATAGATAACAGTTATTAGGGATTTCATGGGCTGGGTTTGTCACAGACTTCATGGGCTGTAGATGCTTTGGGGACTTTGAATGTCCTAGGACTTCACCAGGCCTAGGATCACTCATTTACTTTGACCCCCTTTCTCTGGGCACATGGTGTTCCCACCATCATGACACCACTCCTGCTGCTGGCAGTGTTCCTATTCTTCTGGCGTGGGGTGCCAGGGTGACCCACCCACTGGCATGGGATTGGGGGCAACCATAGCAAGGTGAGGCCCTGCTGGTGACAAGGCCTCTTTCTTTTCTTCTCTGCATTCCTGGAGGCAAAGGGCAAGTCCAGCTGGCCAGGTCCACAAAGATATCAAATTCTGAGGGGTTCTACCCAAGCCAGTTCATCCTTGATCTCTTCCCACAGACCCCACAGGAAATAATGGAATTGAGATGCCACATTCCATTGGGTGTCTGCTACATAGCAACAGAAGAGGGAAGCATAAGCCATAACAAAACCTTCCCCCTTATGCAGTGACTAGAGCGCAGTCTCTGCTGTCTGGGCTGGGTGATGGTCTCCAAATATGACTGTGAAATCCTTGAGGAATGGTCCCCAATCTTGGAAGGCAAGACTATTGTGCTCCACCAAAGGTATGGCCCACTTCAGAGCATATTCTGTTAGGAGACTATCTACTAGGCTCACCCTTTTTGTATCTCAGGGAGTAGAGCTCAGGTTGGGATGTGAATAGTATATGGTATTGCATGAGGAACCTGCAGAAATGCAACTGGTCACCATTGTACCACTCAGGTAAAGAGATGGATAAACAGAGTTCCAGGTGGGGAGGCTGATGCATGGAAACATTGCTGTAGAGCTGGTAGACCTGGGAACAGGGGGACTGATTCTCCGCCAACAACTACCAGACCTGGTCTTCTACCACTTTCTGGGCAAAGGTCATTGGTATCAGCTGGTCTGGCTTGAATAGGTCTGAGTGCACCAATACACAGTCTTCTCCAAGCTGAGCCCCCTTTGCCACATGTGGTGGTTCAGGAAATTTGTCAGAAGATGTAGAAGATGATGTAGTTTAATTAAAGGTGACTGACTGAAAAAAAATATTGGGTGGCTTACCCAGACAGCCACCAAACCTTAATTAAAATCAGATAACATCTTTTGCGGCTGTGAAGACTCTCAATATTTAATGTCTTCAAATGCTTTGTATTATTACTGATATGGTTGAAATCAAAAGTGCCAGGGTATGCTAATATAGGTCATTATTTGGCTTGTTCCTTACCAGCCAGAAGCAGCAAATCATTAGATTTCTAGCCAAATTTAGCAGGTCCACTAGATCAGAAGTTCCCAAATTTTTCTTATTGAGTGCCTACTTCCAGATTAACCAGTGTACCCCTACCAGTGTACACATTATATTTTAACCCCTTAAATGCCAATTATTATAATAATGAAATTAAATCATCCATTACACAATTTCTCTTGCATACCTCCTAGAGATGTCTTGTGTACCCCCGGGGTACTCATACCACAGTTTGGGAACCCCTGCTCTAGATTTTACCAGATTCTGTTAAGAATCCCCAATTCAGAGTGCTTCTGAAATGTCATTTTGAATGTCTTAAGGTTTGTTCATCTGTACTTCAAGTGAAAAAGAACACACGCACAAATAATCTATTTTATCTGGGTCTAAGTCTATCCCAGGCAAGCAAAAAAACATACAATATTTTAGTTTTATTTTCAAGGTTCCTGGCTATTCCCTATATGAGTTAAGTTGTAGATGAATGCTCATTAAATCCACTAAGATAACTGTTTGATGTGTTACTCAATAGATGAAACATAAAACTGTTCTTTAAAAATCAGTTAAATTGCTTGGAGGAACAACAAATTCATACATCAGCCCATTCTTTATGTTCTAAAGTGCAATTTAGAGGACTAAACTAAAGCAAATGTCATACCTTTAATTTCGTAAAAAGTTATGTACAAGTCTATTATTCAAAATAATCACATAACTGGGAAATTCACTGAACAGCTACCTTTCTGCTCAGCAGGGTGCCATTTTATAGACTTTAAAATTCACTAAGTTCAAGCAGCTTTCGTTCTCAATAATACATGTGCTAAATATGTCACATTAAAAGTGCTTTTGGCATGTAAATGATCCGTTTTCACACAGAAATGCTTTTAAAAGAATCCGAGCTCACTTTTTTGGAAATTATAAGTGCATTGAATTTCATTGTCCTACAGACCCATGCAGAGTTGATCGAAGTGAACCACAATGACAAACCAACCCTTGTCAGCCCTTATACTTATGTATCATTTGAACTGTCAGAAGTATATATAGTTCCGTTTGCTTCTACATATTTTCTACTCAGTTCAGAAAAATAAAATTTGGTGGTAGGGGGAGGGGTTTGTCTTTCTAGGCCTAAGTGTTAGCAAGTAGTTCTGCAGATAAAAAGTTAACATTTTACTACATGACTTGGAGTATGTGTTAAACTGATTTCCCCAGCTTGTTAATTTTTTCTTATAACTCTGCAGTACTTCTACCATTGCTTTAATGCTGAAAGATAAGGCAAATGTTTTACAGGTGATTTAGGGTGCTTATCCTCCAAAGAACGAATTCTGAATTCTTATGCATAATATGAATAAAACCGAAAGCATAATCTCTATCTCTTGCTGCTTCATTATACTGCTGCATACTGAACAGATTCTCCATACTATGTGTACCACAGAAAAAAGATTCTTTCATGATAAATTGATTGTACCTATTCTCATTCCCTGTAACTCCATGTAGAGGAACTAGATAATGTCAGCTATATCCTGCTTTTAAATATCTTTTGTTCTTTCTTATTAAAATAGGTAAGGCAACTTGAATGCTGTTTGGAAGTCATTACGTTATTTTTCTAGCTACCTATAATGCAACGCATGGATCCAGGGTTACAGTAGATACTTGTTTAAGAAAACACATTGTCAAAAATGCTTGACTTATTTTAAATACAGAAACAAAATTTGTGAGATGACTTAAACAAATTACAGTTGAAAAGATGGGTTGCAGGGAAGAAAAAGAGTAAGGATAGAAAAAAAGTATATATTAGTATTCCCTAAAGGTACTAGGAAGCCTTACTTGTGTTGGATCACATAACATACAAAAATATTCCTGCAGTTGGAAAGACTGTTTCTAATGCATAAAAAATTAAGAATTTTGACACATGAATGTGGTTTCTAGTGGCTAAGTCCTAACTACATTTCACCAGGTGCCTAAGAACTAAAATAAAAGAAAATGTGGTGCTTTCACTGCATTGAGTCACCAGGAGTTAGAGACCATGTGCAGCACTACAAAAGAAGGTGTTGTGAGTAAAAGGGGACTGAAGTCAGTGGATCTACACAGAGCATAAATCCACTGGTACTACAACATATGTGGGAGGAGAGGTGCAAAACTCTGCAGCCAATATTCCTGCCCATAATTGTAGTATCAACCATAGCTCAGCACTCCATGCCCTGCCACTGAGCTGGAAGTCAGAATCCATTTTCTTCACTCGCCAGAACCCAAAGAAGGCTTGGTTAGAAGCCCTTATTTTTCAGAGTAACATTCCTGTACTAGTACAGGTGCTTGGACCATTTGACCCTAGGATTCTATGATTGTCCTCTGAAGACACAAGAGGATATGTGCTCTACCACAGAAGTTACAATGTAAATACCCAAAACTTTGATTAAGGAAAGGCTTGAAAGAGCCATACAATGCAAATCAACATCTGTATTCTTATCTTGGAAATATATCATATTTCTTCTAACCATTTTCAAAATAATATTGTTGTATTTGTGTTATAATATAAGTGTTTTAACTCAGTCACATATGTTTGGAACCTTTTTTCTTTTCCTCTAAAATTTGTATAATTCTATATTAGCATTGGTTCTTGTATCGTAGGTGCTAGAAGTCAATAAGCAGCATGTAGTACTTTATACAATTTACTCCTATTTTGTAATCCAAAGATTGCTTAACCAGTTACACAGTTTCAATTCTAAACTAAAGTTTGAATGTGTCTGTCTATCCAAAACAGAAAAGCATGAACAAGATATTTCTTATGGAAATGTCATCTAGAACACGAGAGATGCCTCTGTGTTAGTGTAGGACTCAGTGCAGGTCCCAGCATAGAGACATGGGATCCCAGGAATTCCCCAGCTCCCACACTGCCCCCCGCCTCCTTGTTGGGACCTGAACTAATCTGTGCTTCAAGCAGAGGCATGGATCAGTATGGACTCCAGCATGAGGCAGCAGAGTTGCACGGGAGCCAGGTAATCCTCAGCTCCTTGTGCCTCGACACAGGGACCATGCTGACCCAAGCCTCCACCTGAAGCGCCAGTCAGCATGCATTCTGGCATAGGGTAGCACAGGAGTCAGGGAATCTCTGATACCCCAACCCTCTGTGCCAGGGCCTGTGTCAACCCTTGTTCAGCCAGCACGGGTTTCCATATGGAGGCCCAGGGCACTGGGGATTCCTCAGTTTCTGTGCCACTTTGTGCCTCCATGCCAGGACTTGTGCTGACCCATACCTCTGCGTGAGGTACAGGTCAGTGTAGGACCCACTGTCAGGTAGCAAGGGACCCAGGGAATCCCCAAGCAAGGAGAACATATTGCCCCTTGTCCTGCATCAGGCAGGGGGCCTAATACAAGACTTGTCCCGCCACATCTGTTTCCCTTGAATTCAGTGACATCTGCTTCTACTCTATGAGCCTTTCAGGAGGTTTCACTTCCTTTTAAGACAGATGATGCATCAGATCCAGTTTCTGCTTAGTTTTCAGTGGGAAGCTTTTCCTCCAAGTCTTGATAGACTGGAGTCCTTATACCAGGATCCAACTGACTTGTACTTTTGGCAGCTGTACTTTTGCACATAGCCCATAATTCATTATCTACAGATCACTAAAGCTGATCACCTCTCTCTGCATGACATTATTTGCATTTGTGTCCACAGGTACATTTCTACCCATAAGGACAGAGTTGCTTCTTGTATTCTGGAACAATTGGTTTCTTCCTAAGAAGACTGTCCAGATTTGTCCCATGAGGGCCAAAAGGATTATCACAGGCATGGATGTTGTGTCTTCTTATAACGAAAGTACATACTTAACTAGATACAGTTTCTCACAATCTGACAGACCTAAAATTGGTGTCACCTCCCTTGATACCACAGTGAATAGGAGTCTATATACACTGTTTTTCACATTGGATGCTAGCAATTCAACTCCCTTCCACCAGAATATCTGTTCCTGAGTACTCAGTTGTATTGATGTCCATTAGACTTACTTTTGGTCTCAATTTAAATTTTCTATATTTATATGCTCATAAAATATTAACCTAAGTTCCAGTGAACAAAATGTAAATGTAATAATTGTTCCTTACACTTCTGCTAGCAAAAACCAATCCATCTCATTGATGTGCTTGATTTTACCAAATCTATATAAAATGTTTACAGTATGCTCTCAACTATATGCACATGAGGTTTTTGTGTTTGAGCTCTGCAGCACTTAGCAAAATAGATCTTGTTACAGTTAAAACAGGCCAACATGCAGCACAATGTTTGGGACCATGTTGCCTTCCATGCTTGGAACACATCTACTTATTTGTACTCTCTCCCTTAGCAGTCTCCTTCCCAATGGAAAATTACACTTTGTGAAGTGGATTCCTACCAGTAGAAAATTCTACCTTGTAAGGTGACTTTCTGGACACATGCTTTTATGCCTACTGTATGGATTACTCTTTTTGCTACCTTCAGCTCTGCAGCCTGGGCCTTCACAGTTTTTGATGCCCTACCCATTTGAATAGATTTTTCTAGGTACAAATCTCCCTCATGCATGTGCCTTTCTTGTAATCAAACAAATAATCCTTTCTCTAATCAGAGATTCTGTCAAGTTCCCAAAAGCACAGTTCTTACTCAACCTATTTAGACTAGACATTAGGAAGAACTTCTTCACAGTTAGAGTGGGCAAGGTCTGGAATGGGCTCCCAAGAGAGGTGGTGCTCTCCCCTGCCCTGGGGGTCTTCAAGAGGAGGTTAGATAGGCATCTAGCTGGGGTCATCTAAATCCAGCACTCTTTCATGCCTATGCAGGGGGTCGGACTCGATGATCTATTGAGGTCCCTTCTGACCCTAGTATCTATGAATCTATGAATATTTAGTTCAGTAATATATTGGGCATATCTACACATGAATTTATGTGCACCTAAACTTAATGTACCCTAGCCTAAGGTGCATTAAGGTGATTTAAACATGCATCTACACGTGACTGCCTTAAGGCACCATAACGGGGCTCGCTGGGCCACCTGTTCTAGTCAGCACCCTGGACAGCCCCTGGAAGTCTGTGGCAGCAAAGCCAGGTGCTACAAACCAGTGTGGGCCAAGAAGGTGGGAGTCTCCATTTGATGCAGCTAGCCCTGGCTGTGGCCCTGGCTCCTCCCTGTGTTCCTGCCTCCCCAGTATCAGACAACAGCAAGCCATAGCTGAGCCTGTGTGGCCCTGTGCTGTTGCCAGGTACCACCAAGAATAAAACATGGCAGGTGAGCACCAGTTCTGGCAGCAGGAGTCATTGTCAGTGTGCGGTAAGTTGGCAGAAGGGGCAAGAGGCATGAAGGCTTCAGTCAAGGCACAAGGGAAAGCCCCACTGTGACTTCCTGCAGGGGAAGGGAGAAGCTCAGCATGGGCAGGGCCTTTGCTAATGGTTCCCTCAGCCTCTCCCTCGGGGCAGGTTTGCTGGTCAGACATTGCAGCCCTGCAGGGGCAGGCTGCCTCACTGCTCTCCTGCCATTCAGGTGCCCTTAGAAGCCCATGTTGGGGCTCCTGCCAGGGACAGTAGGCAGGCTGGGACTGTGTCTTCCTCCAGCACCTGGCATGACTTTCCCACCTCCATCCTGGGCAACCACCTGGCTTCCATCATGGACGCTGTGGGTGTGAGAGGCAGTGTCAGTTCCTGAGGGCTCTGTGCAGCTTCGCCCCAGCAGGCTGGGTACAACATGGGTGGAGGCTGGGCACAACATGGGCGAGGGCTCAGCCTTGGATCAGGTGGGCCAAGGAGAGAGCTGAGCTGTTGCAACCAGCCTTCCTGGCCTGCCCAGGTTGAACTGTGCAGAGCCCCAGGAGCTGATGCTGCCTCTCTCACCTGCAGCATCTGGCAAAGAGACCAGATGTTTGCCCAGGAGCAGACATAGTCAAATCCCACTTGCTGTCCCAGGTGGAAGCCCCAGCAAACCTCCTATGAGGGACAGGCATGGGGGAGCCATTAGCAAAGGCCCTGCCCATGCTGAGCTGCCCTCGTCCCCTGAAGGCAGTCACAGTGGGGCTTTCCCTTTTTCTTTGACTGGAGCCCTCATGCTTCCTTCCCCCATTGACAGGGACCACTGCTGCCAGAACTGCCATTCACCCACCGTGTCTTCATTTTTGTGGTACCCAGTGGCAGTGTGGGGCCCCATGGACTCAAATCTGGTGCACTCAATCACATAGTGTTAAGGCACATTATGGCATCTACACATGGGTTAAGATGCCTTAACTAATTGTCCCTAAATTTTATACTTGCTTTATGCAGGTATTAAATTTAGGCATGATTAGCCTAAAATCACCATTTTAAGGCACATTAAGGGTGAACATATGTAGGCCTGTGCTCTTAATGTGACTTAAAAATGTCTAATGCACCTTAAAGCATCACATGTGGATGCACCCACTGATCTATACTCTCTCCTGTTGTTTGTCTGTACATTAAAAAAATTTCTTTCAAAGGTTTCATTCTTTTTTGGCATACAGTACTCCTCAGGTATTCTTTCATATTACACTTAACTGCTGCATGTTTTGGCATTCTTCAAAGGTAAAGCTGCCATAAATAGCCAGGGCTTCCTCCCCCACAATATTCAAGAAGATTTTGATTTGATTTTGTCGTTTTTATCTTTTGCCCCTGCAGCGGCTAAGCACCACTCAACCCTTTAATTTTCTGCTATATTGTTCCACTTGCTCTCAGTTTCCAACTTCTTTTTCAGTTTGGAAGTCAAATTCTTGCAAGTTCTTTCTCATTCATCACTTCTAACACCATGTAGCAATCATTGGGTTCAATAACTACAGGCATACATGAATACGAAGAACTAACAACAATGACATTTATTGTAGAGCAGAAAGCAATCTCTGAAGACCTTTTGTCTCTGTCTAATTAACTAACCTACCTGAGGGACCATCTTCCAATTTCCAACTTGTGTAGACTTCTAAGTAAAGGAGTGTCTCTAAATTACAATTTCTATCACAACATCTACCTCCATGGTATTCTTTTGATCCAGTTCTGTGTTGGAAGCATATAAACTCTGCATAAATCCTCAGTGCCGTAGACGGAGTGATTGATACTGAGATTGGAGTAGGAGGACTCCCTCACCTTTTGCCAAACCGCAAGTGAATAGTGCACTCGCTTAGGAAGTAGTCAGTGAGAGTTCTAGGCCTCCTACAGTCAGGCGGGGTTGGAATCCCACTTTCCATGAAATGTATGGGCTATACAAGGCTGAAGTTTTCCTTCGTGCATCTTGTCGAAGATGGGGTACTAAGTTGAAAGGAATGCAAGAGTCTGTTGGAACATAAAGAGAGTATGGAAGAGTGCATGCGACTTTGGGTTTCATTTTTCTTCAAACAGTCATAAGATAAATACACAAGCAGCACAGGGAGCAGTGAACAGGATCCATGTCTTTCCCCATTCCAGGAAAATGCCACTGTGCTACATATTGCATACTCACCTTTTGGCTGAAGAACAATTAAATTCCTCTCCACCGGTGGACCAGCTTTAACAGGATGGATAGAGGATAGTCCATAGTTCAGTGGCTAATGCAATTACCAGTTGATGGGGGGATTATAACCCAGCTCTGTTTGCAAGGAAAGCCCCTAACCAGTTGGCACTGGTTAAAGGATGGATGGACTTTCATTTTCCTACTTCTTACTTTACTTCAGATTGATGTCAATGCTGCTTTCTTTCCAGTAGGCATCCTAATAGGACATCTCCCTTCTGAGGGAGCTGTATCCTGACATGATGGAAGCATATAAGATTGCCCAATAGAGAGTAGGAGAGATATATTCTGGGAAGAATAGGAATGCCCCCTGGCCAGAATGGGAGAGCTTTATGCCTTAATAGAACTGAAGCTGAGAGAAAGGACTTTAGAATAATAATTTCTAGACATTGACGTTATTTTCTATAAACCTTTTGACACTGTAAAGAAACAATGAGCAAAACTCACATGAAAGCTAATATTTCCCATCCCTGGCATTTGATGGTATCACATTTTCTTCATTGTCAAGACTAGCTTTTTAATAATGTAGGGAATAGTTTGAGACGATTAATTGAATTGATGGTGTTGCTGACCTTATGGAATAGAATGTTATAGCTGTGCTGATGTGTCTGAAGATTGTAATTGCATATAAACAATTTCCTTTTCATACAAAAGGTTCCAGACCCTTAGCGAATTACAGATTTTTTTATCTCAGACTATTTTCTGCTCTGAAAGCTATAATGTAACTGAACTTAACTTGATTTCTCCCAAGCCCTCATATTTTTTAATTGTTCTTAGGTTTCTCCTTTCAATAGAAAAATAGTTCTAGCACTGATGCTTATGCCAAATGACCATTTTTACACCACTTAGCACCAAATGACTTATCGGCTCATAAGTAACATTGTTATTTTTTATTTGCAAGATATATCCACCAAGAGAATTAGAATGGCATGACTGGAGTGATACAAGGAATGTGAGCTGTTGGGTTGATGAATCTTTCTCTAGAAAAGACTGTAAACACAATTCTTGTATAGGCATTTAAAGAACACTTGTGGGTTCTTTCTGATATTTTACAGTAGTCCACAAAGTAGCAAAACTAGAGCCATGTGTCTACATCAGTAGTCACCAACCAGTCGATTGTGATTGGCTGGTTGATCATGGAGCCTCTGACAGTCAATCTCAGTCTCAGTCCCTCACATGTAGGGTTACTATACGGCCGGTTTTTCCCAGACATGTCCTTTTTTTTGGCCCCCTGTCCTTATGTTCAAGCAGATATTTAAAATGCGAGCAAATGTCCAGGTTTTTGCTGTGCCTCTGCTTTCCTGGGGTGGCTGCTTGGGGCTGGGAACAGAAGGCAAGGTGATTGGCTATTGGGGGTTATGTGGTCTGCGTGTGGGCCCCGGCAAACTGCTCCCAGGTAAGATACACAGATTGTGTGTGGGTGGGTGGGTCCATGTGCACTGCATGGACAAGAGGGCTGGGGGGGCAGGAGCTGTGGGTTGGGAGTGAGGGACACCAGCAGGGCTGGGGAGGAGCAGGGGGCTGCAAATCAGGAGTGCAGGGCACCAGCAGCACTGGGGTGGGACAGAGGGCTGCAAGTTGGGAGTGTGGGACACTGGCAGTGCTGGCGGAGAGGGAGCTGTGGGTCAGCAGTAAGGGGCACCGGCAGGGCTGGGTGGGCAAGGGGCTGCAGGTCAGAAGTGAGGGGCACTGGCAGTGTTGGGGGAGCAGGGGATTAAGAGTGAAGGGTAGAGACAGGGCATGGGCATATCACTGCCCCCCATCATACACCCCTCCCCACACTCCTCCCCTCCCATGCTCCCTCCTCCACACCTTCCATCCACAGGTGTCCTCTTTTTCAGTACTGGAAATATGGTAACCCTACATAGGTGGAGGGAGAAAAAATTATCTAGGGGGGATGAGCGTGCACGTGCCCCTCCCCCCCACCTAACAAGTCAATCTGTGGGGGAGAGAAAGGGCAGGTGTGGTAGATTGAGGCCCCCTCCTGGTGAAGGAGGGAGTGAGGCAGAGGCAGGAACAGAGGCTTGGATGAGTGGGGCCCTGGTCAGCCCGGGTGGTTGGACAATCAGAGCCCTGGTGGCTCATCCCGGGGCACAGGGGAACTTCCACCACTGCACACACCCCAGTGGAGGCCCAGGGGGCACGTGCCCCCTCAATCTGTGCATGGGGCAGAGGTGGCTGCTGCTGCATGCTGTTCTCTGAACCCCCAGCCTTGCTGCAGCTATCTCGGGAGCAGTGAGATTTGTGTCCTACCACCAGGTGGGCAGGGGGTGCAGCTCAGGTAGATCCTGGATTGCACTTTAATTCAAAAAGTGATCTTGTTCTTAAAAAGGTTGAACGCCACTGGTCTACATCTATGTTATAGTGGGCACATCTACATGTGTCACTAAGGCACCGTTGTTACTGTGCCATCATTTAGTACTTCCAGAAGACCGTATCAACAGCACATGGTTATTTTTAGCCCCTAAGTTGCCATAGCAACACGCTATAATGAGGAAGCATGTTGTTACAGCAATGTAGCTGTGGCGTCATAGTTTGTGTTTGCAGATGGTAAGTTGCCATAGCACCTTGCTATGGTGACATAGTGTCACATGTAGACACGCCCATTGAGTAATTAAAATTTGATCTGTTCTTCCAAAATAGGGTATAAAAAAGGGCAAAAGCCTCCACAGGTGTCTATACATGATCAAGGAGGCTGCTCTGATGCTCTGGAATTTCAGAGCATCAGAGCAGACTCCATTAATTAAGTCTGCTGGATCATAGCAATTACTGTGTTACAGCAGCCTCCCGCATCTCATGTATCAGCATCTCTACACTTCAAAATGGTGTTGGGGTGCTTTAGCTAAAGCTCATTTGATGAATTTTAGTTAAAGTGCCCCACCACTATTTTGAAGTGTGGGGACGCTGATACATGAGACTCTTCGGGCACTTTAATTAGAGCGGCTCTGGGAGTCAATCTAATTAAAGTGCCCTCTAACACTCCCAGAACACATGTACAAACACTCATGGATGAGGTGGTTTTGGTTTTTAAACAAGGGATTCAACCTTTTTCTTATACATGTAAAATACAATCTAGCATCACCAATATCACAGAATTTACTTTTGGGAGACTAAATGAATTTTCTGAGAATTTATAATTAAATTATTTGCTTAAGAATACTGAAGAAAACTGTTAACATTTTAATAGATGGTACTAGGTGACCAGAAGCAGTCAGTATGAAGAATCCTTGGCTATTGCCAGATCATATGCTACCCATCTTCTCCCTTCATGTAGGGAATTTGAACGGCAAAGAGTGAGTAGACTGAGGAAGAAAAAAGCACATATTCAGCAAGACCCATAGCTGGCACAGCTGCTAATTATGTAGACCGCAATTTGGGGGGTGGGGAATGGACAGCAACTGTCTTTGTGTCCTGAAGTTGTACAATGCCTAACACGATAGGCTTGCAATCTATGAATAAAACTTTCATTTGATGCTATTGCAACACAAATATGCACGGAAAATACTAATGAACAGCAGCTGGCTGTAGGCGACATAACTCAAAGTAGCCTTGTTGGGTACAGAACTTCCAGTTTAGAGCATGTTACCTGTGCTGCGGTAAGCATAAACTCAGAATCTGAGGACTGAGTCTATTGTCTTTCAGATGACATGCAAAATCATTTTCAAACACTTGAATTTACTCTTTTGTAAAAGTAGAGTTGTCCATCCTAGTGTCCCATACAAATTAAAATCTGATTACCAGTTATATTCTGCATAGTCTAGTATCTCTTGAAGTTTGAAGATATCCTTTTCCATCTCTTCTTGTTTTAAATTTGTTGAATTGCATTTTATCTGCTGGAAAAAAACTGCTATGCTCCACCTCAGAGACTGCTGATTGTAGTAGTGATGATATTTTGTCCTGTATAGATAGCAGCAGTAAATAATAATGAGACACATTCTGAAAACTCAAGCGCACACTTTTTTAATGTATTGGCAATTTTTCCTTTATTGGGCAGTTCACTGTGGTATTTGGAAAATAAGGAAATACGTGTTTTTCCAATAGACCAGGATGTGAAATAAAGGGTTATATAATGTCTTTACTTACTGTACAAAAAAGCTCTGCTAGATTAGTAAGTATTTGGGAAGTATTCAAACATTTTCTTTTGTTTCCATTTTGTAAAACATGATTCACTTACTTTGTATTTTCTACTTGCAGCATAATGACATCTGCTAGAACTGAAAGAGGTCAGTAGTAAAAAGGTGTTAGCAACTGAGAGAGAAACTGAAAGCCAATCTGGACAAACGTATGTTTCAGTCCCTACCAGTTAGTTATCCTGGAAGTTTATGTGCAGTAGATAAATGGAAAGGTAAAATGAGTATAAAGATGTAGTACATGGAAATGTGATATTTAAAATTACTAGACTAAAAGTATAAATTGTTCAGTATCCAAAGAAAGGAAGGCAAGATATGAGAAATTTAATTAGGTTAAAACTTTATGAACTTAGCTCATCTGGGAATGAATGCAATTGAACATTTCTGGCAAAACTTTCAGCTTGTTGTACTCAAAATATTCTTCTTGAAATATCTCAGGTCCAATGAACATTCACTGTATCCAAGGCAGGACTCTAGCACAACTTTTAACTGTTTTCTGGGGTAAGAGTTCTGGGCCCAAGGCCCAGAGTCCCCAGGCCCCAGAACAGCTTGTATAGAAGGTCTGTCCCAGATCCAGGAACCTGGGAATCATGGGGCACTTTTACTCATGTTCCAGGGGTGGGGGAATGGTGAATGCTCGAAGAGCTGCTCTTATTAAAGTGATGCCATGTCATGTGTATCAGCATCCCTGCACTTAAAAATGGCAGTGGGGGCACTTAAACTAAAGCTCATTTGATGAGCTTTCATTCAGGCCTCCCCCCCTCCTGACCCCCACCCCTGCCATGTTTAAGTACAAGGATGCTGATATACGAGACATGGGAGATGTGGGAGTGTGTTGGAACATAACTACCACACTCCAGCAACCTCCCACATCTCATATATCAGTGTCCCCACACTTAGAATCAATCAAGTTTGCTCTGACGTGCTGGAATTCCAGCATGTCAGAGCAGTCTCCCTGCTCATGTATAGGCACCCATGGGGTTCTTGGCCCTCCAGCTGACTATCTAGTAGGTCTGCTGATAGGGCGGGAAACTCAACTGATGCATATTTGATCTCAGGGAAATCACCTGGTGAGACTGCCCACAGCTGGAGACCCTAGAAGCTCCACATGCTCAGCCTCAAGGCTCTCTGCATGGTATACATACCCAAGAGCTAAAGACACTGGAAGCATGAGGTACCTGGCCTCAAAGCAGTCTACCTAATTGATCTGCTCCAGAACTGAGGACCATGGAATCAGGTTCTTGGAATTTGCAGTCCACCCATCTTCATGTTATCTGTTTCTGGGTAGATCCACCACATAGAATGGACCTGAAAACAAAGGTTTTAAGTATCTGAAAGCTCTAGAAACCCTGACTTCAACCACAATTCAGCTCCCAGCTCCACAATATATAGCCTGGAAGCCTTGAGAAGCCCAACTAAAGCCAAGTCTCAAACTCAAACAGGGTTCCTTCTGTGAAGACAGCACTAAGTGCCTGGAAGCCCTAAGATAAGCTCTCAGGTTCTATAGCTCTGAGACAATCAGTATAGCATGATCCTGCATGCCCCCTACAACTGATCCATGTACTTGACATTCCTTGCTTTTGGAGGTGTGGAAATCAGTATTTTGTCCAAGATTTATGAATATGCAGTTTTAGTTTAAATATAGGAAAATAAAGCAGTGGAGGACTCCTAAGACCTGTAGCTGGTCTTGCTATGGCTTGGCCTTGAGCCTAATTAGTTAGTTAGCATGAATGTTTATTAGGTAGTATATGTTTTTTAGGTATGAAATAGAGCAAATGCCATAAGTTTGGCAAAAGCAAAAGATTGCAGGTATGTGCAAACAGATATTTTGAAATATGGTGAGGTAAAAACTAGAGAAATAAGGGCATATCTACCTCACAGGAGCAATGTGTTAACTAGCCGGGGCACACCCCATGTACTGCATGCTCATGCATTCATACTCCAAAACTGGAAATATGCTGATAAAGATTCTCCATGGGCATCCTTGCTGCTATCTTGTTGATAACATAGCCTAAAAAAACTGACAGTTGCCTCCATTGGGCCACAGTTAAACCACAAGTGCCATCACAACCCAGTTTATACAGATACTGATGAAAGTGATTTAATAATTAGACATAAACAATGGATTGTAAAGGGTTTTAAGTGGTGGATCTTGAATTCAGAGTTGTGGAAGTCAGTATTTGGCCTACAACTTACATATGCAAGTCCCAAACTGATTTAATAAAAACACCTGCTTAGCTGTCACCCAAGTTGAGAGAAACCAAGGAAAGTCCCATCATCTCTTTGATCTTCCTCAGAATTAAGGCTTTTTATCACTTCAGAGAGTGTCAGTATCAGGTCATGGGAGCTACTGATACCATACTATTTTTTATTTATTCTGTATAAGCATTGTTTGAGTGTATGTGTATTTAATAAATGGTTTATCTCAAGTTTGTCTGTCCTTGCTATTTGCCTTCCCAGGGTCTGCCCTGTGATTACCCTACTGTAATGACCTCTGGTCACACAAACAAGGGTTTAACAATTTGAGAATGTCAGTTTCATCGAGCAGCCTCTGGCTCCAGGAAGTTTCAAGTTCACAGGAAATTTCAAAAAATGTTGGCTTTGATCAATCCAGAGCAAGATAACATTTTTGAAAAGAACAAGAATTCCCAGGAACCAGAAACCCTGCTTTTCTGAGAACTACTGCCAGCAAGTCATACAGTGTGAACCATCATTATGGCTTGAACACTGTAGTTTTCATCTGGTAAAGAGTTCTTGTTGATACCCACACATTGCTGGGACCATACTGCCTCCTCTGTACAGAGGTTAAAGGTCTAGTTGCCACCTTGCTGTATCAGACATTAGAAGCCTAACTTTCAACTTCTTGAGAGATATTTTCCTTCACATTTCTCTCCCTCCATCCAGCTGATTCTCATTTATTTGGGAACTGGACCTTCCATGGAACAAACACCTGTAAAATACACCTGTCAAAAAATGCTAGCGTTTATCTTGGCTGTCCCCTCCCAATGTCATCTAGGATCCTAGACAGTTAAAAGGTTGCAGAGTTGCAACTCTAGCACCCAATGAACATTAGTATCAAAGAGTGCCTGTAGACATGCTTCAGGGCTGCTCCAATGAACTGGAGCAGACTTGATTAACTGAGTCTGCTGGAGCATGGTAATTACCGTGCTCCAGCCAGCCTCCCATCTCGTGTATTAGCACCCCTGTGCTTCAAAATGGTGGCAGGGGCACTTTAACTGAAGATCATTGAACAAGCTTTAGTTCAAGCACCCCCACCACCATTTTGAAGTGTGGGGACACTAATACATGAGATGCTGTGGTGTTTTAACTAGAGCGGCTCTCGGAGCTGCCCTATTTAAAGCATCCCCTTTCCCCCACCAGAGCACGTGTAAAAGTGTCCAAAGTGCCTATGAAGTTTAGGCATCTCCAGGGCTTAGTGACAGCTAAGAAGGCATTTTTGAGATTTCAGTTCTGGACATAGGCTACTACATTCCAACTCAATTCAATTTTAGGCGCCAAAGTCCTCTAGTGGATTTCATTCAAAGTGACCTGCCTTGGTTAACAGGAAGTTTGGGACAAAACTAGATATGCAGGATCTGTCTAAACCAGCTCTGCTGTGCTGTTGAGACTGCTGCTGAAAAATAAATCTCACTGATCTGGTCCCTCTCCACATTCTCCACCCTGAAACTGTGGTAATGCAAATGCTCAGTGGACACCCAAGCTGGTTCTTGTGAGATCTCCTTCTGTTCTGTGCTAAGGAACAGCAAGGGGAGCCAGGCCACAGCCCAGAGTGTCCTCGCTGTCTCACTTCTGGATTTGGAACAGGAGTGGTTGGTTGGGGCCTCAAAAGCAGTGAAGAAGCCATGTAGATATATCTTCAGAGCAGTACTTTAGCCACTAAGTACCATTCATTCCACCCACTAGAAATCTACTCCCTTTGGATCAGAAGGCCTGCAGCTTACATTTGAAGGACTGAACTACAGCATCCTAGCATCTAAAAAGATTTATTACTGCCAACATCCAATATGAGTAGTCCAGTAGGACGTTCAGGGGATGCACAGAGGAATTCTCCCCTTTAAGTCATAGAACAACTACAGAGTCATCTGGCTTCTGCCCATGGAGGACCTAGCTGATACAGAACATTTATTTGGCTTCCTTGCCAAAGAGTGCTGGAATATTTGACAGAAACTGGATTCACTG
>NW_005842101.1:332625-350969 GCF_000455745.1 Alligator sinensis | reverse complement strand
TTCCCTGACTTCCTTCCCTCCCCCATACAGTAACACATGGGCAGTTAATATAAAGCTGGGATCTTCATCTACCATGAGGCTCCAATATTCCTATGAAGGAACTTCATTCTTTCTGCTGCCCTTGGCCTTTTGTACCCACAGTTGGTCTTTATCTGAGACAAGCAATTAGTTTAAAAAGTCAATGCAATTTTGAATGTCCCTATAGCAGCCAGTAAGAAAAGATTGTTTCCAGAGTTACTTACCACTGTTCTGACATCACACTATCAAATAACCTGAAGGCTGGTGCTATGATTAAACTGAAAAAAATCAGCAATGCACAAATAATATGAAATCTGTAGTTACAAAAAAGTTTTAAACAACAGAGCGCATACAATCTTAAAGATCAGAAATGCACAGAAAAACAATAAACATCACACCAATACAGGAAACACTAAAATGAAGAGAATATACTAGCACTTGAAAAGCAGTGAACATCACTGAGGTATTAATCAAAAGGAATTGTGCTTTATGACTAGGTGCACCTTGAGACAAAGTAAGATATAAGCCTATTTGTATAATATGTTTTTGTTTCTAATATTTTTACAGCCACTAGAATGAATATTTAATAAAACAATTAAATACTTCCTTTTCTTTCTGATAAGGTATTATGATAAAAAAGGAGAGACAAAGGCCCATCACTAATAGTTCATCTTTGTGGGAATACTTATCATTATTTTGACATCAAACCGGAATTATTATTGACAGCAAATAGAGAAACAAGGGCTCAGAGCTCTTGGATTTTTCTTTTATTGCTGTCATTGTCACTGTATACTCTGTGGCAATGAAAGAGCTGATAAATTAAGGTTCATAGAATCATATAATCGCTAATGTTTCTTTTAACTGTGAATTTTTCCATGCAATTGTGTAATCGACACATTTAATTTTGGTATGTTTATACTTGGGATTCTGTGGTTCCCTAGGTTTGGAGAATTCAGTGGGCAGTGCGGGGAGAGGAGAGATATCTTGACACCTCCATTTTGTAGTAACCTTTCTACTTGCTATTTGCAATTGGGCTCTTTTTCCTAAATTACCCCTCCCCCCACTCATAACAAAAAACAATCCCCCTTCTTCCCAAAAAAACTCGGTAAAAAAAGATGTCCCAGACCACTATTCCCCCAAACTCAGAAACTTCTCCATGTTCAGGAAGTTTCTGAAACACCTACTGAAACAATGCTAAATATAGCTAACCCTCAACTTCACCCATTTGGCTATGCTTAAGACTTTGCCAGAAATGACTCAGCACCCAACTGAGGACAGGCATTTCCAAAAGGCAAATGAATGAATGTCTTTCAGTGCTAAGGTGTATCACTAGCAGACTTGGGTGGCACAGCAATTCTGTATTCTGGCCTTTATCTTTCTACTTTGGGAACCTCCTGAAAGTAACTTAAAGTTATTAAAGCCAGGTACAGACATTACACTTTTACTGGTATAAGCAATCAGAAGCCAGGCTATACCCATAACAGAACAGAAGTTCAGCACACACAGACTGGTTTAAAAATGGCAGAACCCGGTCTAAGGTTTGCCCCCACTTCTCCCCACCCATGGGCGAATCTGTGTTTGGTTTGCTACCAATTTAAACTACGCCACTTACAGAAAACTGCATACCTTAGATTGATTCTGCCTCAGATTTTTTGAATGTCTCTACCTAGCCTTACAGGTGAAACACATGTCTTCTCAAGCAACCATTCTAAATATAGAAAGAAATATATCCATCTCAGATGGTTTGCTGGTATCAGGTGATAAACAGGCCTATTTTGCAGACCACACGTAAAGGAAGAAACAGCAGAAGTTAAACAGGGTTGGTTGCCACCATTTGGAGGCAAGAAAATATTGTTTATAATGAACAATTTAGATTTTTCATGTGTACTTTATAAATGATGCAACTGGACATTTAACCTCTAATCAGGAAACATAGTCTTTTAAACACGAGGCCTAACTTTAATCAAACCTTATCAGCTGCTTGCCTAACCGGCCAGTAAAAATGTGAACAGGAACATTCCCTACTCATTGTTTGCTTTAAGGGCTCCTTCAAGGTTAAGGAAAAGAACAGCTAGCATCAGAGATAAGAAAGGATCTTTTCCCTTTTTAATTTTGAAGAACGTCACCTTAAATTCACAGTTGTTTATATTATAAAAACAAATATGCCAGTGCAAATTTGGAACCTGGTATGAATATTTTTTTTCCCAATGAGACAGTATGTTCAGAGGAATATAGTTCTTGACAATCTTTTACAAGCAGAGAAGTCCATTTTTCTTCAACCTTAATATCCTTTCACCTCATTATAAAACAAAAGTTGTCATATCAAAATTGAAGGCTTGTCAACAGAGTTGGGAAAATCATTTTTAATTACTGTATAGGTAAAGCTTCTGAATGATAAGAAGTGGTAAAAGAATGTGTGATAACAGAAAGAAATGCAGACAATTCTTGAATTAGATTTTCTACTTTTGGCCATTAGGTTTCCACATGTGCCTCTTTAGGAACTCTAAAAAGCTTAGTCTGTAAGCACATCAGATAGCTTTTTATTAAGTATTTCTATTGTTACTAACACAGCCCCCAAACCTGCAATAAACTCTGGGTGTGTGCCAAGAAGTCCAAAGGAGCTGCAGCTGTGTACAAAGCCCTGCCCTATGCAAGGCCCATTTTTCAAAAGAGGAATATGAACATTTGACTCAAAAAATGACCTTTGAACCAACATTTAATACCTGGTTTTGCAAAGTTAGTACTGTGACCCAGGTATTTCATCTGTTCTTGGCAAATCCAGTTAAAATAAACATGTACATGGAAAAGAACATTAAGAAGATTCAGTAAAGTTAAATTAAGCAAAGGCAAAAATTAATTTAAACAATTAGTCACTTTTTAAATAATGAGAATGTGTTTACTAAATGGAGTGCCTGTTCACCTTATTTTTCTTTTCCAAATTAATTACTAAAATAATGAATTACTAAATTGTAGAAATAAAAATTAGTTGTAATTAATAACAGTGCACTTACTGCAGCAGAAATAGGAAATTGCCATTAATTTCTCAATATTAAAATCCACACTTTGTCACACTCCATTAGTATTTTCTCTTAGTCTCCTCAGCATTTCTCAAATATATCACACTTCAGAGAAATCTATAACATAAAGTAAAGGGGCCAAATTAATATATCATCCAATTTCTCCAAAGCCAGAGGAGTTGTACCATGGATGATTATGGCCCTGTATGTTTTCACCAGTAGCTGCTAGGCATAATTTAATCATTTTAATCATTTTATAGATATAACCTTTTACTCAATGGCTCACTCTTTGGTATATTAATTATTAGTAACTGAAAGTATAATTCAAACGTGAGTCAATTAGCCCATAATGTATTTGTGTACATTTGATTCTTAAAGAGCCCTATCTAGTGATAAAAAAGATCTGTCCAATACTGCAGTGTGTGGTTCAGTAATACATTTTACGATGCAAGTCAAGGGCATATAGAATATGGGGGAGGAAAGCAAGGTTCAAGAGAAAACTGAGTTATGATAGTGTTGCATGAAGTATAATAATAGGAGACAAGATGCATTTGAAATCTCTACATCATGAAAACATAGTAAAGGCTAAAATCAGCAAAATATATAACAATAATTATAACAACACTAATATTCCATGTTATGCAGCTAAAATATAGCAATTGAACGGAAACCACAAAAGCCATTCCTTCCCTAGGAACATTTCTCTTTATGATTACATAACTTCCATTAACTCATCTCACCATAGAGCTGCTGCCTTATAGAGATTTTCCCCTGTTTTCTTAGGTCTGGCCCCTTAAATGAAAAGGACAAAGCAGCTGTTGCCACATAGAATTCATGCTGTAACTTATTGCTGTTTGCTGTACTTCTCTTTCATCTTGCTGGTAAGTACTGGGAGTTTTTTGAAGGTGGGCCGGGGTTCAAGGTTTGGTTTTCTCTGTTTATTTCCTAGGATCTGGCTGTCTCTTTTAGCAATGTCTAACGTATTTTAACTAGTTGTTCAGACCCCTGCTTCAGAGCAAGAAAGCTAAGGGAAAAGTTAGATTACAGTTTTCAAAGTTTGGATTTCTTGGACTTCCAGTATCTAAGCTGAGATATTTTGGCCCTCACTTTTCGGAAGCATCTAGTACCTACCTACAACTCACTAGAACTCTCAGAATCTCTAGGTTAGGGGTGGACAAGATATGGCCCATGGGCTGAATCTGGCCCACCGGGCCATTCTATCTGGCCTGCAGGGCCCCTAAAAAATTTAGAAAATTAATATTTATCAGCTTCTGCCTGCCTATCAAAGACAGGAGCCAGGGGAAGCCAGCAGCAGGACCCAGGAGCCCAGCTGCACCCTACCCCCAGCCATTTCCCTGCCTTCCTGCCCTGGAACTGCTCCAGCACTACATGGCTCCTGTATGCATCACTGGACTGTGGAAGCATGGGGCCTGCACCAGTACACTGGGTCCATGAGCAGGAGGGCAGGGTGTGTGTGTGTATGTGTGTGTGTGTGTTTGTAGTGTGAATCCCACGCACACCCCACCATACACATGCTCCCACACAGCCCCTCACACTACCCTCCATGCCCACACCCCCTCATACACCCCACCCACCCTCCCCCCACACAGCCCTGCACAAACCTATACCCCCCATGTCCCCCCACACAATATACAAAAGTAAGACTTCATTTTAAGCTACTATACAATCACCTCTATGTACACTACACAAACACATGTCAATCAGGGCCAAATATTTTTTGAAACTGTAGCCCAGGTGTACTCAGGTATACACTCCCCTATTCCAATTGAAGGGAATTGTTAGCTGGCAGCTGTGCTGTGGGGAACTGCAGACCACTCAGTTTCCCTCCATCCCTGAAGCCAGGGGAATCAGGGCCAGGAATCAGGCCAGGATAGTCAGGGGACTTAACTATATACAAATTTATGTACATTAACTTATCACAAGGAAAAGAAACATGGAGATATATATATATATATATATATATATATATGAATGATATCCAAACAAATAACATAAACAACAACACCCTCTGAGAAAATGCTATAAAACCTTATGCCAATACAGGTAAGTCACAGGTAAGTATCTGATCTGAAACAGAGAAACCCCAAAATAAACATAGATAACCAACAGATAAGCTTAGATAAGGATAGGTAAACAATAAATAAGCCACAAATAAATACAAATAAACAACAGGTGAATAATAGCGAAAGGGGGTCCCAACAGAGCCCTAGTCAAAGTTATAAATTTAAGACTCTACTCATCTACTAATTTACAAACATGAGAGTTCACAAAATATAAGTCACAACATCACACCACTTATGGTGTAAGAACCTCAAAGATAAATTTAATCCCAAGGGGAAACCCCAATGCCCTTGGGCCTTTCCCCAAACCCTTTAAGGAAACTGGTAACTTCAGGGGGGCCCTTCCAGTGAGACCTCCACTTTCAGGAGCCCTTAACTAACCAAGGGGGACTCCCTCTCCCCTGTGGGAATCCTTTTTCCCTGCAACTCATGGCTCCCAGGCCTGGAGGGTGGCCCTCATCCTCTGTGCCAAGATGCTCTCTCACCTGTGGTGGGCTTCAGGGGTTGCTGTCTCCTGGAATATGGCTCTGCTATGCAGAGCTTCTGGGGCCTCTGGCTTGGCCTGGCTCACTGGCTCAGTAGCCCAAGCACCATCTGCATGCCCAAGGTTCCAGACCCGAGCCATCTCATGCAGCTCCCATGGTCTGGACGCCATGTGCTGTGCTGTACACCAAGAGCCTAGCTTCTGGAGCCATCTGCCGTTCTCCACTGATGGAAGTCTTCAGGGGCTAATGCTTTGCACTGCTGAGCAGCTCACCTTAGCTCTTCTAAGTCCCACTCTTCTCTCTTCTTCATCCCAGACTCATCTCCCTCATGCTGGGCACAGGTCCTTTTATACTTTTCAGGGCTCCACCCCTGAAGTCTTCTGGACCTGACAGTGTTGCAGTCTACAGTCAGGTCTGGGGGGCGGGGGGTCCTCTGTCCCTCCCCTAAGGAAAGGGGCATGACTTCACTCCTCTTGCTGCCTCCTGATTGGCAGATGGACTCCACCAATCAGAACAGCAGAATCTCAAGCCTGGGACTCAATCCAAGCTCTGAAAGGTAAGCCTGCTACAAAACTAATTAATGAATGTTGTAAATGTTTGCTTTCTAGAATATAATTTGATATTTTTCTGGTTCCGAGATGGCAAAACTCCTTGCTGAAATGAGTGCTTCTGGGGGCAAGGGGAGGGACTTCTGCTGGCAAAGGTTAGGGGCAAGGGGTCGGGACTTCCGGTCACAAGATGGTGACCAGGGGGCGGGGCACCTGTCAAGGGGCAGGCCTACCCATTTGGCCCTCAACAGCTTGCCGAAACTTGGTAAGTGGCCCTCTGCCTGAAGCAATTGCCTGCCCCTGTTCTAAGTGATTATGACTTGAAAAATTTGGTCCCAGCTGTCTGAAGTCAGACACTCAAAATCGGAGACTGGTTTTGAAAATTTGGGCCCCAATCCTGATTTTCAGAAGGCTGAATGCCCACATTTGCCATTTTGCTTACAGTACTGGGTAAAAATATTTTATCCAGGGACCATATAATGTAAAATACATAAATAGTCCTTAAAGCAAGGACCCAAACCCCATGTTGCCCCTACCCCAATCCCCAAACCACTGCACTTTATATTTTTTGCAAGCACTCTCTCTTCTCTTTGGCCCAATGAATCTTAAATTCTTTTCTGCACAATGGTACAGCTTCAAGCAGGAGTGGCAAGGGTCCCCACCCAGCATGGGTGGATTAATGGATGAGCCAGTGGGGCCTGGGCCCAGGGTCCCCTGCCAACCAGAGGAACTGCTTGGGGCTCACTCCACATTGGCATGGAAACAAAAGCTGCGATTTTAAACCTGATACCATTTTTGTCTCCCCGCTTGTGGGTAGCAAGCAGCTGGGCTGCCAGGGCCCCTCAGCCAGTGGAGAGACAAAAATGGTTCCATATTTAGAACTGCAGATTTCACTTTCCTCCTGAGGAGTGAGCTGCAAGCATGGACCCTACACCAATCAGTGGGGAGGGGGGGGTGGGGTCAGAGGAACCTTCAAAATTAAAGATGCTGCAACATACGTGGCCAGGAGCATAGCCAGGTAGCCAGTTCCCTGCAGGTAAGTCTGTGGGAGGGGAAGGAGTGTGGGGGGCAGACAGAGACCCCCACAGTAAGGGAGGAAGTGGAGCAGGGACTGGAGCAGGGGCAGGGCAGGGGCAGACACTGCCCAGCCAGGGCAGTGAATGTGACCCTGGGACTAGGAGTGGGACATAGCTGTGGGCAGCTCATATGAGGGGCTTGGGAGAGGGGGAGGCTCCCTGCCGCTGCATGCACCCCCAGAGGAGGCATGGGGACATATGCCCCCACCCCCAATTTGTGTGCAGGGTAAGGACAGACTGCTGGCAGTGGGTTTGGGGCCAGAGGATTGGAATTTTGGGGTGGCTATATCTCCCCAAAGCCCTCTTAGTGCGGTCCCTGCTCAGGGCATGCCACATGGCGCTCCTGAGGGAACAGCAGCAGAGTGGACTGACCTGAGCATGAGCAGTACCGGGGGGGAGGGGTTGGGGGCCTATAGCTACCCCCAAAGTATTCCATAGCCCCCTGTAACCACCTTTCCAGTGCCACCACCACCTGCCCCAGGCAGCTGAGCCCACCTCACCCCCACCCAACCCAGGAAGAGGCCAGAGCAGCCCCTGGCCCCGAGCCTACAGCAGGCAGCCCACCCTTGCCCCATGCATAAATTCAGGGGGGTACATGCCGCCCATGCCTCCCCTGAGGGTGAATGCAGTGGTGAGGAGCCGCCCCTCCTCCCCACCCCTCTGTGCCCCCCAGATGAGCTGCCCATAGCTCCATCCTGCTTCCAGCCCCAGGGTCCCATGCAACACCCTAGATAGACAATGCCTGCCCCTACTCCACTCCCTCCCTTACCATGGGGGCCTCACTCTACCCCCCACACCTCTACCTCCCCCAAACTGCTTCCCCCCACAGACTTACAATCCATACACTGCTTTCCAAGCTTCCCAGTTGCACTCCTGGCCCTGTGCATGCAGCATTTATCATTGACATTAATCGGCTACACTGGCCAAAAAACCCAATAGCTAATAATGTTAATTTTTCTTTTAACAGTGCTGATCCAATATGCGACCGATATATCAGTGCACCTTAAGAGGAGGGCCCCAATTTTGTGTTTGGCCAGGGCCCCAATAAATCTTAATCCATTTCTGCCACCCAGAATAGTCTATGAGTTTGGTGGATAGGAATGTCCAGTGAGAAATGTGGTTTTGAAACCCCTTAGGTAGAAGAAGGAATTGAACTTTGATCTCCCATTTCCTGGGCAAAGGCTTGAACTATTAGTATAAAGGGGCACCCCCATCTCTACTTTCCAGGCATTAAAGGAAACTGGCAGCTGCCACCACATTTTGTGTAGGACATGACCTGTCTGTACCAACTCTCAGCAATGTTGTTGGCTAAAGTTGGTGATGATCATGAGCCCAGTGCTGCTCTTAGGATCTCAGGACCAGATCCTATCCCACCTGTTAGTACATAGCTTACTGGACATTTTAAGCTTTCAGATAGCTTCATTGATTTATTTCCATAATTTGTCATGCACAGAGTATAAACTGCACAGTGGTGCTCTTATTGGGGCACATAGGTGGCATAGCTATGTCCTCAGTGCCATAGGACAGCCTCTATTAGCCAGTGTAGCATAGAAATTTGAGCATAAATGCATGGAAAAAATAGGGGTCTGGTGAAGTACAAACTATCCTGCTAAAGAAACTCTTTTCTGAGTCTCTGAAGCCAAAGTTGAGAGCAAGCAGAAATCAGCTCAGGCATTTTTCTTAAGCATTACTTGCATCATTTTGTGAATCTGCTCTTCCATTTCAAGTGTAACTTATGATTATGTCTGTCAAACTGAGTTACCTTTTCAGCAAGTGTATCATGCAAGTCGCTTTTCCTGTTAAAATTAGGCCTGCTGCTGTTGGTGAGTTCTACCATGGGTCATAACAAGTTGATGACAAAAGTGTAATGAATTTCAGAATGAATTTTTCATTTTAAATCTAATCCACTTGGGCATCCTGCTCTTGTATTTGTGTCTTCATAGTACCTTATAATAATTGTGTAATTATTGTTCCCAATGCTCCTTTTAGGGCCTTGTTACATGGTAAGTTTGGGCAGCTCCTGGAGCTCTTAACACCTGGATTGTCTGCACATTAACACCTGAAATTTAAAAAAAACAAATTTTAAGCATTTGTTATGTGCCTCAAAGTTATGCCACTCCAGGGAAGATTTATGTCTGATCCATGTTATCCAGCTCATATTACACTATGGTGCTGTGTAGTCATTATAGGCTACACCTTAGCATAAATATCCCACACCCACTGACCCAAATCAGGCCTACTGCCCCCACTCCCTTCACAGCACCCCAGATCCCTGCTTACTGCTCTCTCCAATTATTTGTGGCTGCCCTGTCCCAGGGAGTAGATAGGGAAGGGTTAGGAAGAGAAAAGAAGCAGCATGGCAGCAGCGGTGGCATCTGGGCAGGCAGGTTACCCTTTCCCTGCCTGCTTCCCAGGACAGACAGTGTAGGCAGCCACAAGTAAATACAAGGGTCAGGGGGGAACCTTGGGGGTGCAAGGAAGCCCTGGAGTGGGGGGAACACTGTGGGGGCTCCAGGGGACAAGTCTGGAATGGAGGTGGGGTGGGATTTTTCCCTTTGAGTCCTCCAGGATTCTGCTGGCCTGAAATGCAACTGCTCCAAACTTGAACTAGCACAAACACCAATCAATATTTGTGCAGCTCACAGCGTAAGGTGTAACAAGGCCCTAAGGGGGCAGGTGAGGGTGGTGTGGCTCAATGCATCCTACAGTGCTGGGGGATACCATGGCAAGGTTCAGAGGGAGAGCCTGCAGCCAAGAATATGAGTGAGAGGACCTGCCCACCCATTCATGACATGCAGCATTGGAGAGAGGCTGCCCACCCATAGGCACAGTGCAGCTGTGGGGGAGTGGCACCTACCTACATGCATAGGTGGGAGTTGCCAACCCAAGCAGTGCTAGGGGAGCTTGCATCCTGGAGGTGAGTGGAGGGACATGGTACATCTGCCCCTGTTTGTGCACTGCAGCCCCTGTGGTCTGCAGGCCTCATTTACTAAGATGGACTGCCCTGCCATTAAAGTATTACTTTATTATCCCTAACACTGAATTACAGGATTATACAGCACTACTGTACCTTTTAAAACAAAAAGGGCCTCCCCAAAAAATTGAGAATCACTATGCAAGACAGTATAGATTCCATTGTCTTTGTTATTATGATGCCTGTGTAACAGCATTAGCACAGAGATAACATGAACTACAGTTACCCTGTTCTATGACTTGTGTGAATGTTTGCATCTTGAAACTTTGCATAAAACTGCTGCTGCTTTTGGTGGTCACATTAAAAGTGACACAGCTGGACTACTGGATGAGTTCACGTGGGGTGTATTAATAAATTACATGGCTTAGGACCACATCATAGCAGTGAAAGTCCTGTTTTCTCCAGGAACAATTATGTGACCTGCCTGTACAAAGAGAGCTGGAGCTTGTTGGCTACCATCCTGCAGCTCTACACCATAATTGTTTTATTGTTTTTTTACCTGTACTACTCACAGTAGAGATACAATTAGTAATACTCTTGAGTGAGATGGAATGGATTGCTAAGCACAGCTATTAAATCCTTGGTACAATTATACTTGTTAGGGTAACACTATGTGGATTTTTGCAGAGCACTGGATTTGCAGCTGAATAAAGGCATGACCTGTGGCTTAGCAGAGCTGCTGACTACATGGCAGAATGATAGCTAAGCCAGCCATTTGCTTATGCTAAGTAACCATCTTAAGTGTGTCAACCATTTTGGTGGCTTTTTTGAAGCACTTACTACCAAGGAGACAAAAATGGAGCAATAAAGGCCTGACTACTGCATGTTGTACATGGGCTTTCTGGGGAAACTGATGTGTAGACTCCTACTTCGGTCCACATACAAACTACTTTGGTCAAGAAGGTTCTTTGGGTAGATGCAATATCTTTTATTAAACTAACTAGTTAGAAAATTTGTTCTTTGCAAGCTTTCAGGCACAAACACCCTTCTTTAGGCATAAGGAGAGTACAGTCAACAACCCTACAAACTATTTCTGCGTATCTACAGTGGCCTAAATACTGTCTTGTTTCTTTAGTGAATCACAGTGTGGGAGACCTCACCTCAGCTGAAGCAATTCACTGACTGACAGTTTAACATGCTGGCAATACTATAATTAATACAATGAGTATAAAAATTATTGTTGGTCACCTAGAGCTTTTATACATGACTATTGTAACCTGGTTACAAGTACTTTTATTCACATGGGGATTGTATGTTTTCCTGTCCATATAGGACTGGCACTATCTGTGTAACTTTGTGTGTATGTCTTTTGCAAATATGTTGCATCATGTCTAGAGCTATATTTGAACTACAGAACTTTGAATCACTGTAAGCAGCAAATGCTGCAAAAGATATTGATTGCTTGGCATGAAAATGCAAACTCATTTCTAGTGCAAGCTCCTATAGTAACTATAGGATTGTCTGTGCTATAAACAATTTAACATGAACCTTTCAATCACTCTCAGTAACTTGCTATTATCCTCTCCTGATGATGCTTAAGAGATAAGTATTCCTCACAGCCACGTACAGATGTTCAGTTTCTACTGGGAGAATTTTGGCTTTCCTGGTGGAAACCACAGAGACATTCAAGATTTTTCTGTCAGAGCAAAAAAGGCCATGCTGGAGAAAAAAATAAACTAACCCCAACTCAGTAGAAGCCATTCCTGGGAGAGTCTCTGCTGGGAGATTGAACATCTATACAGTTACCCTTCCAATAGAAGCTGCAGTGCAGTCCTCTGGCATCCCAGCTTGCTTTGCTCCCAGCCATCCCCTCACCCCCACTGGTCCAAAGACACAATAGATCACTTAGGTTGGACTCCACTGTTCCAGCTGAGCAAGGAACAAAACATATCCCTGAAGTGCTTCAGGGCCAGAAAAGTCTCAGGACTGCAGGGAGACACAGGCTGCCAAGAGGGACCCTAAGCATGTCCCTCACATGACCTGCCAGAGCCCCTCTCTCGACCTGGACTCCTCCCCTCCCACTACTGCCAACTCTTCCCAGAGCCCTAAAACCCTGTCCCATTTATGCCTAAACCCCAAGGCCTTGCCATTTCCAGAGCCCCCAGACCTTGGCTCCCTGGACCTGGACCCAGATTGCCTTCTCTCTTACTGCTATTCTGGGAACCACAAAAACCTACCTTCTCAGACCCAGACTGGCCCACCCCTGCCATCCCCAGACTTAGACCATACCTGTAAGGCTGATTCAACACCACAGGGGAACAATTCTGGTGGGTCCAGGTATAGTGGGGGCCAGGTCTATTCAGTTTGGGTCTAGGAGTGGGTAGGGTTTGTTGAATCCAATTCTGATCACACAGGACCCAAAGTGTCTAGATCCCAACATTCGCTAGACTTGGACCAGCCCACCCCCATTTCCATTGTTCCTGGGCACACCTGACCCATCATCCCCATGGACCCAGGCCCAGAAAACTTGGCCTTTCATACCCACACTTGCCATATCCCAGTGCCCCTCTATACTTGGACCAACTAGATCCCAGGCCCTTATAACCAAACTTCAAAGACCCCACCCACCATACTCAGACCTACCATACCCTGGCCACCCCATACCTGAATCTGCCATTCCCCTCACAGTGCTCCAAGCAAAACTGTACATAGCCCCCCAGCATGGGGAAATTAAGGCATGTCTCTGTGCCATGTGCAACTCCCAAGTTTCCCACCCCCTCTCAACACACACAGCTGATGTACAGCCAGCCAGGGCTTCCCCATTGGGAATCCCCAGGAAGTCCCAAGGAAAACATCTGTATGGTACTCTTATAGATTTTTCTACCAGAGAAACAACACAGTGAGAATTCTTCCAGATCATTTGAACATGTGTACACAGCCCATGTAACCCTTAATCATGCTGCATCAAAGTGCTCTATGTTTTATACAGATGTGTTAGTAAAATCAGTAGATACTAAGTACTGTCAATGCTTTTTTTCTATTTTAAATGCATCTCAAGGTTGAAAGACAGTTTATAGAGATATCAGGCTTAATATTCCAGGAAAAAAATTAAATTTAGTCTACATAAAGGACAGCATTTGATGGCCTTTATTATCCTTGATATAAGCCATCAAATAATGTTCTTTATCGGTTAGTCCTTGAGCTTTGAATGGATACAGAAAAAATCATAACATGTATAGTGAGGTCTTTGTCAGTGTCCTTGAATACTAGTTAAAGAATTTATAGATCTATAGAATCTTTGCAATAGAGCAACAGAATTGGGACAAATAACCCACTGGAAACTGTGACTTTAGGAAGTTTGTTTTTTCTATTTGCTGATTGGTCCCAGACAATTTACAGTTTTCTAAAGTGCATTAATTTGAAATTGCCCCCTTATTTAAAAATATAAATGTTTGTTCTGTACCTCCTTTGCAAGCCACATACTCTGAGTACTTGGTATTTAACATTTAAATTTTAGTTGGTTGGTTATGTTTGCCTGGATACATAGAACACATCACCAGATTTTATTTCTTGTTTGCATGAGCATAACATTTAGAATCAGATATTTGGGGCAAATGTTTTGTGATATTTAATATTATCTTGCCATGAATATTCTTTAATAGCAAAGTAAAATTAACTGTTTCTAGAATGAGTCATGTCACGAAAATTGTTCCCTAAAGGCTTTTTGCCCTACTGTCCCCCTTGCACACAACAAAAAGTGTCATATTCTGGGCTGGACTGTCCATCCTTAGTATGCATCTCATTGTTTCCTTTCACTCCTGTCTCTGTGTTCTTCTTTTGTCCATTATAGATGGATTGTAAGTCCTTTGGAGTATAGACCATCTTTTTATTCAGTGTTTATGCATTACCTAGCTCAGAAAAATCCTGGTCCATGGTAATACAAATAATTTGTGTGTGTAGTCCCCATTGTTGCCTTGGTTTTGCTTTTCCAATAAGAAACTTAAGAACTATCAGTTTTCCTGGGCATATTAAGCCACCTAAAAGTTAACTATTTCAGAGCCTTTGTTTCAGGCTGCACATTATTAGAGCAGAAGAGCTTCTTAGGTACATCTGACCTTTCAGACTCATTTTTAAACATGAGGAAAGAATGAGACACTAAAACATCTCCCAACCAAGCAGCTGTAAGAGTATAGTGCAGAAGATGATTCAGAATGCAAAGAAGCCAAGGACGACACAGAGTAGTGTTTCTGTTCTGTTTTCTGATACATTAGCCTGACGTTTTGCTCACATTAGGATCTTCCAGAGTGCTTAATTCACAAAGTAATTGGCTAGTTCAACTTTCTCAAGAAAGCTTCAGCCACAAAAGTAGTTACTAGGTCTGTGCGAGCCTTCGGACTGTGCTTCGGATCTGGAAAAGATTTGGAAATTTCAGATGCCGAAGCAGCATGTCCAAATCGAAGCACTGGCTTCTTTAGGCTTTCTGAATTGGTTCGGAGCTTCCAAACTGGTTCGGCAAAACTTTGGATGCTTCAGAGGGCTTTCTGTGTGGGAAAAGAGAAAGAAGAGGGAGGGAGAGCTGGGGAGGGAGGGGAAGACTGACATGTCTAGGTGGTCAGTGAGAAGGATTTCTCTCTGGCTGCCTTTTCAATGACAGTGTCTGGTGGGAGGGACCTAGAAATAGCATAAAAGTCTCTGTTTGCAGGTGGGCTGTGCCTTTTGTAAGCTTATTCTGTCTTGGGAACTGCATGAGAAAGGTACTGTAGCAGGCAGGCAGCTCGGCCTGGCTTGCTTTAGTCAGCAGTTGAACTTGCCTGCTCCTTTTCGTTGTTAGAAAGGATTGGGTAGGATTTAGCTTAGCTTAGCTTATTTTAGCATCTCTTACTACTATTCAATTCATTTATTTCAATTTATATTTGCTCTTTTTTTTGTTGTTGCAAACTTTGAAAAAAGAAAGCTGCGTTTTCGCTTCCAGCATGATCCACCACTGTGCAGGGAGGCACACAGATTGCATGCACGTGCGCGCGCGCACACATGCACGCACGCGCACACACACACACACACACACTTATAATATACACACATAGAAGAAGAAAAATCAGATGTTCATAGAAGAAGAAGACAAACAGCCAGACAGCACACATTTTTTACATAGCTCTTAACACTTGTTACTGAAGCAAGCAATCAAGGAAGAGCCCAGTGCACACGCACAACAGAGAGAATAAAACACACAACACAAAAGGAGTGACACACACACACAGACCTTTTGCAGCACAGGAAAGATTAATATGAAGCATACAGGAAAGGCAGATGCCAGGTCTTCTGGCAGGGGAGGGAGAGGGGGTAGGAGGATAGCTAGAGCTCCATCCCCCACCTCCCAAACATAGACGCATTCTCTTCCCAAGCAGCCATGATATCAGTGCTGCCAGTGGGAGCAGTGTCTGCACCTGACGTCCCTGCACCTGCATCACCTCCCCTCAGTACAGAAGTAGGCACCAGCAGTGGAATCACTGTCTCCTCCACCCCAATGTCATCTCTCAGCATGAGCCTCCCACTGCCAGAAGAGGAGCTGGCGGGGGAACCAGGGATGCTGAGCACCCTGGCTCAAGCAATTCTGGGGACTGAGGGGAAATCAGAGTCTGTGCTCCACACCCCTCAAATTTCCCCTAGACCCAGGTCTCCTCCAGAAAGCAGCACCTTAGAGGAGGTTGAGGTTGTGGAGGCAAGTGGCTCGCCTGAAGCAGCTCCTCCTGCTGTTGAGCCTCAGCCTGCTGAGGAGTGGGATAAGGCAGGGCCCTCACCCTCAACCCAGAAGCGGGTGAGTAGCCTAGTGTGGGGGTATTTTGAGCTGGCAGATGATCCCAGGTTTGCCATCTGCCAGCACTGCTGAAGGCATATCAGCCATGGCAAGGATGTGAGACATTTTTCCACCACAGCAATGCTGATGCATCTGAGGAGGCAGCACCCCCTTGCCCTTCTTCCTGCTCAGCCTGGCACCAGTGTGAGCATGCCAAAAGGGAAGTTCCCCACTCACTCCAAAGCCCCTTTCCCCACAAAGCAGAGGCAGGCCACCCTGAACCAGTGGGGGAAGGGGGGACAGAAAGGGAGGCACGTTCCCAAGATGAGCGAGATCACTCAGACCGCTGCGGAGATGCTTGCTCTGGATAGCTAGCCATTCTCCCTAGTTGAGCGGCCAGGGTTCAGGCAGCTCATAGCACTTCTGGCCTCATCTTACCAAGCACCCATACACACCACCTTTAGCAGGACAGTGGTGCCTTCCCTGTATGAGGTATACAGGGAGTACTTGAGGGAGGAGCTGCACAAGGCAGGGCCGCAGGTAGCCTTGCACTTCACCTCCGACATCTGGAGCAGCCGGGGTGGCGATCACACCTACCTCTCCCTCACAGGGTACTGGTGTGATCAGGGAGGCTGTCAGTGGGCTCTACTTCAAGCCGAGGTGCTGGATGAGTCCCACACGGCAAGGGAGATCATGGGAGCCATGATCCACATGGTGCAGGAGTGGCTCATTGGGAAGGCTGAGCTCACCTGTGGGTTCATAGTCACTGACAACAGGGCCAATATGGTGAAGGCTGTCTGTGATGCCAACTTTGTTGGCATCCGCTGTGTGGCACACAGGCTGCACCTCATAGTGAGGGATGCCTTGGAGGGGGACAGGGCTGCCGGTGATGGCACCACCACCACTACTGCTACAAGCCAGCTGATTTCAAAATGCAGGAAGGTGGTGGGCTACTTCCACCACAGCATCAAGAGGGGCAAGAGGCTGCAGGAGAAACAGGCAGAGCTGAGCATCCCGCATCACAAAATCATGCAGGATGTGGAGACTCAGTGGAACTCTACATATCTGATGCTTGGAAGGCTGGTGGAGCAACAGAAGGCCTATGAACTGCACTTCATCAGCCTCCTAGGTAGTAGGTACAGAAACTCATGGACTCAATATACACAGTGGAGTTCTGGCACACTGCGACCTGCTGGACATCTGACACTGATACACATGATGCTGGAGTCTTCTGGAGTGCAGCAAATACCACACTCCAGCAGATTCGATAAATTGAGTCTGCTCTAACATGCTGTAATTACAGCGCATCGGAGCAGCCTCCCTACACATGTATAAGTAGCCACTAAAATATGTGGTCTAGTGGATTTAAGTAGCACTACCCAATAGCTGAGTGTGAATATAGAGTCCTTGCTGGAAAGAGCGGTACAAATTTCACTAGCCTCTAAGAGTGGTACAAATTTCACTAGCCTCTGAACATATTCCATCTCTTAAGTGTGCCACACCTCTTCACTGCTCTCTCTCCTGGTCTCATGAATATAAATTGACAAGACATTGGCTAGAGCTGATTTTTATTTTTTCAGAAACTTCTGAATTATGGCATTTGATTTTAAAGGCCTCATATTACTATACAGAATATTAGCCCAACAGGGCCAAGTATTATTTTTATTGTCATAGCACTTAAAAGCAAATCAGTGATCAGGACCCTGTTAAACTGAGTATGGTACACTGAGATAATAAAAAACATTTTTTGCCATACTTTTAGAAAAATCTAATGTGATAAGGGACACTGGGTATATAAACCTGTATGAGGTGGGTAGGAAAGGCAATAGTGAAATGTTCATATTCAGGAGTGGAAGCAGTATTCTTTTCATACTTGTCTCCAAGCCTAATCAATTTACCTATATGTAAATTCAGTGTAACTTTAGTTTGCATTCCAAGGTTTATATTAGTGCAATAGACATTGGTTTATGGCACTGGGAGTCTCAAAAACTAAGGCTATGAGTGCATACAAAGGTTACATTTAGATTGTCCTAACTGAGTTTAGGGTGATCTAAATGACTGTGTGCGCAAGAGTTCACAGGGCTTAGGTCACCTCAAACATGGTGTGCCCTATCTAAAGTTAGTTCTCATCATACAAGAACTCATTTTAGATCAGCATGGGTTCACCTAACCTAAAATAGGTTAACCTGACCTAATGAAGACTTGCATGCATTCCCAACATATTTCCAAACTCAGTCACTCTCCACAGCCCCAGAGCTGTGTTGCCTTTATCCCCACCCCCAACCAGACAGGGCAGCCCCCTCACCCTCTGCAGTTCCATCAACTCCCACTGGACCTGCCAACCCCACCTCCCCCTCAGACCTGCCAGCCCCCACCCCCACCCCAGCCCCACCAGCCCCATTCCTCTCACT
>NW_005842101.1:329327-332603 GCF_000455745.1 Alligator sinensis | reverse complement strand
CAGCAGGTGCTTAATGAGAGCAGCCATGTTAGAGCCTGGCTCTCAGGGCTGGAGGCAGCAATTGGCTGTCAGCCACTGAGGGAGTAACATCACCTGACTGAGCTACTGCTCCTGGAGCATCTCAGGACCTATGGGGATGGCAGGAGGCTCCTGGTCCTGGGCATGATGTGAAACTGCACCCTACTGGGGAAGGGGGTCTGGCAGGACTATCTGTGGTGGGACAGCCTCCAAGAAATACCAAACCAGTTCCCCCCCCAGTGAAAGGTGGGTAGGGGCTCCTTATTCCAAGCTACCACCATCTGGTGGGTAATTGTAAGAGCAATGTGGGCTAGGCACACTAACAAAGAGGCATCTGAGCCCAACAGGAGTGTAAGACCCTGGAGGCCCCAAAGGGAGTAGTATTGGTGTGGAGGCCTGCACGGAGTAGGGTTCAAAGAGTCACTCGAAGGACTGTGCATGTGTGGGATACAGAGTAAGGCTGCTGAAGGCGGCTTGAAGGGTTGCACTGGGAGCATACTGAGTAGGGCCTCAAGGGCAGCTTGAAGGGCAGTACATGGGCCAATCGCATGAGTGAGATGAGGATCAAGTTGCCTGGTGAGGGACTAGGGGCAGAGTCAGTCCAATGTTTAGCAGAAGGACAAGCCCATGTAGGGTAGGGGAGCTCAAGCAAACCAAAGGTGCAAAGGTGCTGCATGTGCCATGCCAGAGTAAGAGTAGTGAAGCCTGAGGGCCAAGAGAGGTCACTCAAGGGAGTAGGGAAGGAGAGTGGCCCAGTGATGGGCACTATGCAAGAGGCCCCTGTGAGAGGGGGGCAGAGTGAGTGTGAGTGTGAAAGAGATCCAACAATGGACTGAATTTGCCCCAGCCTGAAGCTGGGGAGCAATAATAATCTGGATGCCATCTGCAAGGCATGAGCCATGGTATAGGGAGCTGTGTATAGCACCCCCTGGCATCAAGGCAGTTATGGGCAGCCTCCCACTTATTATATCATAGAACATCGAGTTGTGGCAGGTGAGGTGGGACAGACTGTCCTAGACAGGTGGGCAGGCTGACATGAGACCTAGCCTCAGGGCGTCCCCTGTCACACTCCAATTGCCCACACTTCCTCCTCCTGGCAAGTAGTAAATGCTTGTATGTGGCAATGATCCCATATCAGGTTTAGGCACCTTAAACTAAACACTTGTTTGCACCCTTTGTTGTAGTTGCTCACAATGAAAAATTAGAATCATATGGGGAAAAATATCATTTTTAAAACTACAGTTCTGCTCATGTAAAGGTACAATTTCTGTATACTAAATTGAATGGTTCTTTTATAGTTGTTCACTATTATAATTATAATATATGATATATCTATTTTTAATGCATGCACTTTAGCCATTTACCTGTGTTTCATCCACATAAATACTAATCTGTTTTACCTCACCAGAAGTCAGCTAATCCTCTGGACTATTAGCCAGGGAAAAAATCATAGATTCATAGATTCATAGACGTTAGGGTCGGAAGGGTCCTCAATAGATCATCGAGTCTCACCTCCTGCATAGGCAGGAAAGAGGGCTGGGGTCAGATGACCCCAGCTCTAAATCTGCTCTCTGCTAGCTTGTGGCCATTATTTCTTGTGACCCCCAGAGGTGCCCTGGTGAGTAGAGCCTCACCTATTCCCTTCTGCACCCCCATGATGAATTTATAGGGAGCCACAAGGTCACCTCTCAACCTTCTCTTGTGGAGGCTGAAGAAGTCCAGGTGCCCCAGTCTCTCCTCGTAGGGCTTGGCCTGCAAGCCCTTAACCATATGAGTGACCCTTCTCTGGACCCTCTCCAGGTTATCCACATCCTTCTTGAAGTGTGGTGCCCAAAACTGCACGCAGTATTCCAACTGCGGTCTGACCAGCGCCCGATGGAGCGGAAGTATCACCTCCTTGGTTCTGTTTGTCATGCATCTGCTGATGCAGGATAAAGTGCAGTTAGCTTTGCTGATGACTTCATCACACTGACGACTCATGTTCATCTTGGAGTCCACTAGGACTCCAAGATCCCTTTCTGCTTCCGTGCTGCCGAGCAGGTCATTTCCTAGGCTGTAGGTATGCTGGACATTTTTCCTCCCTAGGTGCAGCACTTTGCATTTCTCCTTGTTGAATTGCTTTCTGTTGTTTTCTGCCCATTTGTCCAACCTGTCCAGGTCTGCTTGTAGTTGTTCCCTGCCCTCCGATGTATCCACTTCTTCCCACAGTTTTGTATCATCCACAAACTTGGACAGAGTACACTTCACTCCCTCGTCCAAGAGTATCGGTCCAAGGATCATTTTGAAACATTGATTTTAGAGAAGCAGAAGGAAAGCATCCCAAACCACACATTTCCATTTAGCTTTCACTTGCTTGTATCTGTTAAATACAGTGAAATCATGTTGTCTTTTAAAAATATTTGTACAGAAAATAAAAACCCTTCTGGTGTTAAAACATTGTCTCCTAAGATTCTGCCCAGAGCAAATTTTTCCAGTTGAGTTCTCTCTATAAATAGGGGTTTATAATGGAAATGCTGACACAACCTGAACTCTAGAGGTGTGAATATTGCTGCTATGAGCACATGACTTATTGATGAAGGCACTTCCAGGCTGAATTGAGATCCATTTTTTTCTATTTTATTTTATCTCAATAAAGTAAACAATATATTGATAGTTTTCAGCTCTTTGAGTATGATTTTCAGGGCTCAAAATTTAGCCACAGGAATTGTCCAGCTTTACATGAGGTCTGAATTAGGTTCTTTTGTCTTTGAGATGGGACTGACCTTTTGAGAAACATTTCTTGCTTTTTGCCAAGTTTGAGATGGAAACTTGGAGCTTCCTCAGAGAAATATGTACTAGGTTATAATGGCATGATACTTGTAGTAGCATTCATATTGTTATATGTTTCAATTTTTTACGCTGTTCCAATTAAATTAAAATGATGTGTGGATACTGAAGAAAGACAAGACATACTTTTGACTGTTCCTTAATTCTTAACTTCTGATAAAGAAGAGAAAACTTGAAGTGATACAGATAAAGTACCAGCCTAAACAGTTTTACTGATCAAAATATATGTTTATACCAGTACACCGAAACAAAGCTAAAATATTAAATTAGCCCAGGTCTCAACTAGAACAATTGCTGCAAAAATACAACTCTTGCTGGTGTGCCCAGATGTTCATGGATGAAATAAATACTGCAGATACCTGCTATTCTTATGGCAGGTTGCATTGTTGAGTCGGCGTTCTTCTTAGCAACTGAAATGAGAAAACAGTACAA
>NW_005842101.1:326815-329296 GCF_000455745.1 Alligator sinensis | reverse complement strand
CTTTCCCTAAACGTTTTTGTAAATATGCATTACCCCTTACAATTGAGAATTGGGGGGGAAGGAAGGAGGGGGGTTCCCCTTGGTAATTTCATGCTCTACAGTCACTATACCAAAGTGTCCATCTGTTAGCTATTTGGGCAGTCCTTATATACTACGAACAAAAGTTACATAAATAATATGAAAAAACCTGGAGCCCATCTTCAGTTTTTATTCATACTTCAGAATTTGGCCCTGAAACTGAGTGGATTCTTAGTGCCATTGTTTAGTACAATGGTTCTGAACCTTTTTCACACTGGGGCCTATTAGCATAATTATCAGCTTGCCGGGACCTGTGACCCACAGCCCCCTGACCCCAACCCAGACAATCTCTCTCTCTCTCTCCCTCTCCCTTTCTCCCTCTTCTACTTCCTCTGGCTGCTGCATCTGGCCCCTTCCCTCCCTCCCTCTCTGGCTCCTGGGACTGCTCTCACAATGCTCACCATGCTGTGCTTCAGGAATGGAGGGGGGAGATTTCCTGGGACCTCCTCATGACCCTTTACAATGTTCTTGCAACTCACTTTTGGGAGTGGGGATGACTCCCCTGTGTATACTGGGGAATCCATCAGTTGTCTGTGCAAGTGGATATGGAAGTTGAACTGATCTTTAATCCAATCATACATTCTGCATGGCCGGCGGAGGGGGCGGGGAGGAATTTATTTTTTGTGGGGGTATGGTATGGATACCTGGTATGGTTAGGGTTTAGGCAGACTGTAGTGAGGAAATTAGTTCATGTCTCTGGACACAAAAAATCATGGACTGAACAGAGTGGTGATGAAGTTGAGTTCATGGGCACATCTTTTGAAAGTGTTTTGTAATTTTCATTTGAAGATAAGGACTGAGAGATCTGACAGAGAGTGGTCATTTTGAGAGAAATGTGCTCCTACAGGTAAACGTGGGTTTCTGTCTTTGATGTATTTCCTGTGTGCATTCATCCGTGGCTGCAGGTCTGGGCTTGTCTCTCCCACATACCTACCGTCTGAGCATTTTGTGCATTGGATAAAGTATATCACATTCTTTGATGTGCAGGTGCAAGATCCAGGGATGGTGATAGTTTTGGTTTCTGGTATAGATATTGTGGGGGCTGTGAAGATGTGTCAATATATTTTGCATCTCTTTTCCAGGCATGGTTTGAATCCATTGGTGGTGATTTGGCCTGTGGGAAGCTTACTTCTGATGATGAATCTTGCCAGATTTGGAGCCTGTTTAAAGGCTAGGATGGGTGGGTCAGGAAAGATCTCTTTTAGTTTGGGGTCTTTTTCAAGTATCAGTTGAATTTGTTTAAGGATTTTCTTTACTGGTTCAGTGGAGGGATGGTAGGTCAATATTAGTGGAGTACGGAAACAGGGGATTTTGTTTGTGTAATGGAGTAATTCCTCACATGGTGTCTGTGTGGCTTTTTCAAAGGTGTGGTCTATTTCTCTGGATGAGTGTCCCTGTTGTATGAGGGTTCTTGTAAGGTTTCTAAGTTAGAGATCTAGTGTGTTTCCCTTAGTGCAGATACAGTGGTATCTGAGGGCTTGGCTGTATATGACAGCTTTTATAGTGTGTTTTGGATGGTTGTGAGTTCTGTGTAGATATGTGTTCTGGTCTATAGGTTTTCTATATACGAAGGTTTGTATTGTACTATTGCGGATGGTGACCATTGTATCTAAGAACAAGATGTTAGTATTGGAGTATTCCAGAGATAGTTGGATGGAGGGGTGTTGGTTGTTGAATTGTTGGTGGAAGTCTCTCAGAGTGTCAAGGTTGGCTGTCCATATCATAAAAATGTTGTCTATATATCAAAGGTAGAGTGAGGGTTTGATGGTACAGTTCCTGAGAAAGGTTTCTTCCAGAGAGGCAATAAAGAGAATAGCACACAGTGGGGACATTTTAGTGCCCATAGCTGTGCCCTTAATTTGAAGGAAGTGTTGGTTATTGCAGGTGAAGTTGTTGTGTGTGAGGATAAATTCTATAAGTTTGGAGATCTCTTCTGGTGTGTATTCAGGGGCATAATTTAGTTCCTGTAAATATTTGAGACAGTCTTGGTTGCTATCTTGGTGTGGGAAGTTGGTATATAAGCTTGTGATGTCCACGGTGGCTAGGATGGTGTTGTCAGGAAGGTGGTCAAAACTCCTCAGCTTACAGAGGAAGTCTGTTGTGCCTTGGACATAGCTTGTTCTTTGGATGACATGACGTCTAGGACACATGCCATTTTAGCTTGCCCCTCTTAAATAATTGCCTCTGTTAAAAAAAATTTTAAACAGGTCAGGATACAGATGGATGAACAAATTATGCCAAGTTAGAAAGGAAGAGTGGAGAACTTTCTGTGCATCATCAGTGGCTGTTGTCACAACCCAAAGGGTGTGATTTTTGTTTTTGTGTGCTTCGGCACTGCTAAATTGTTCCCGCTAAATTACAGCTTCTTTGCACGGTGGAGTTTTCTGCTGCAAAAGAGAACCC
>NW_005842101.1:325049-326798 GCF_000455745.1 Alligator sinensis | reverse complement strand
GGCTTGCTAGCCGTATAAAAGGCTTGAGTGGTTTCCGCCCAAGTTGGAGGACTCCACGAACAAGGGAGAAGGAGACTTCACGCTGTGTGAAGATCTCTAAGCGCTGCGGATCCTTACAGACCCAGTGCATTTAAAGCAGGCAACAGAGGTCTGATCAACCTGTAGCCTCTCCCCGTTGCCGAGCGCAGTCCAGACGTATCCCTTCCCGCGCGCAAGAGAACCGGACCCACGGAGCCTAGCAAACTTCGTGTGGATGAGTGAACAGGAGGACCCACGGAGCCTAGCAAACTTTGTGTGAATCCTTGACCGATCTCAGAGCTCTTCTACCCGGGTTTGAGTCCTGCAGGTTTATTTTCCCATCGCCAAAACCCTTTGCGACGTACCCTCGTATTTTTCATCTTCCCGTCGCCAGAACCCTTTGCGATGTACCCTCGTGCCCTGCAGGTTCGAGTTTTGTTTTCTTTTCTGTCTGTAACCGCAACTCAAGCAAGCTTTCCAGCCTACACCACTGCCATCTCGGTGTAAGTAAACAATCTTTTAAACTACCGATACGCGTTTGTGCCTAATTCCAGCTCGACGGCCTTCCCTCTCCGACCCGGCGTGCCCGGGCTGCTGGCCACAGCCCGCGTGCAGCGCGGAAAAGGGCTCGGGTTGCTCCCGGCCCGCACAGCTGTTTCATGTGTCCACTCCTAAATTGAAGGGAGCAGCTTACCCCTGAATAGCACATAATTTATTTATGGGTTTTATGCAATATTATCAATCCAGCAACTAAAGAGAAAATCAAGCCAGTTATGCAGGATATAATAACAGCACATGAATAGATCAGGAGTAAACTGTTTCATGGAATGAAGGCTTTTGAGGGAAGGGAAAGCCAACATGCAAAGAAAAGAAGAAATATCAGGAAAAACCCCACACCACATTCAGGATTGTTCGATACAAACTTCAAACATGACAATTGTGGAAGGGACTTTCACTAAAGAACTGGGTTCTACAGCCACACTCACAGATGTTCAACAAGCTGAAGCCTCACTTGATGCAATTCTATTGTCTTGCCAGACAGGCTGATGCCCACTAATAAGCTGTTGCAGTTTAGTTGCCATTTACTTCAGGATAGGAGAGGGCTGGACTTATTTAGTCTGGAGAAGAGAAAACTGAGGAGGGATTTCATAGCAACCTTCAACTACCTGAAGGGTGGTTCCAAAGAGGATGGAGCTAGACTGTTCTCAGTGGTGAGAGATAACAGAACAAGGAACAAAGGGGTCAAGTTGCAGCAAAGGAAGTTTAGGTTAGATATAAGGAAGAATTTTCTCACTAGAAGGGTAGTAAAGCAGCGGAACAGGTTACCCAGAGAGACTGTGGACTCTCCATCCTTGGAGGTTTTTAAGGCCCAGCTAGACAAAGCTTTGGCTGGGATGATATAGTTGAAGCAGTCCTGCTTTGAGCAGAGGGTTGGCCTACCTGATTTCCTGAGGTCCCTTCCAACTCTTTTTTCTATGATTCTATGACTCGGAAAACAGTTAACGCAAAACCAGGTAACACAGGGTAAGTGTCACTTTGTCCCTGCTTTTAACTCTATGTGTATACTCTGTCTAGACACATGGGGTATCCACTCCCAAAGCTGCACTAGTTTAACTAGATCATCTGCTTTGATGCTCCAATGCCATACATCTCCAATGAACTCCATGTTAGATGGGCCCTGCATGGGTGTAGAATCCCACTATCTTCATTGGAGCAATATAGGGACACAAG
>NW_005842101.1:324240-325018 GCF_000455745.1 Alligator sinensis | reverse complement strand
CCTACACGTATTTTTGAAGTTTCAGGAGCTAAAATACATTTTTACTCTTTTGAATTCATTAATATAATGAACTTAGAATAGCTCTATGACTGTGAACTGGAGCCCATACTGGCAGAAGCATCATCCAAATTGTTAACAGTATTCTAGTTGCAGAATGTACTTGTTGATTCTCACAAAGTCACTGCTGAGGTTTTCCTACCAGTTGCCCATCACCAACATGGGCAGCCATCAACACCAGCACTTGCTGAAAGCAGGCTGCCATGCCACCAAGAAGGACTAAGTGAAATACAAAGCACTATGAAGAGGGAAGGAAAACTGCAGGGGCTGTTCTTACTTTATCTGTGCTTGTGGAAGAACAAGCCAACAATCAGCATCTCTGCTGACCTCTGAATGGAGACAAGGACATGTCATACTGACTGCAAAGTCAGGCTGTTCTTTAGTCTAGACAGGCCCTTCAGTGGCCACAGAAAAATGCCTGTCATCCAAAAGTATCTGTTCAATAAAGAAATTCCCTAGCATAATCTAAAAATACCTGACCATGCTTCTGAATCTGTGGAATTCAGAATTTTTTCTACCATCTGTTGCTACAGGTGTTGAGAGGGAGGGCCTGTTGCCTTCTTCAGAAGCATTGGGTGTTGGCTGCAACCATGGCTGGGGATTTGGACTCATGCGTGCTGATGCTCCCCCTGGAATAAAAATCCAGAGGTTTCTGGAAAGGGGATTTTGTACCACTGCTCAGGGTCAAACCACTTGCCACATTTGGGGAAAGTGTAGAATT
>NW_005842101.1:258757-324209 GCF_000455745.1 Alligator sinensis | reverse complement strand
GTAGCAGGAAGTGCATGGTGTTTTTCTTTCTATCTCTTAAATTTATTTTAATCCCTAGCAATGGCAGGACAATGACAGTACGCTTGCCTCCTTGCTTTACCTGTGGCAGGTTATAGTATGCTCTGTACTTTGAGGCAATGTCTTGTAGTTGTGCAACTACAAGAATAGTTGGAGGAAAAGGTATGAGGTGATTTGGATAAAGATGTTCCTGCCTTGAGCAAGGACTAAATGACTGTCTGAGGTCCCTTCCAGCCCTTCTTTTGTATGACTCTCTGATGCATGAGTCATTAAAAACACAGCTTGTCCTTTCAGATTTCATATCAAGTGCTGGTAGTAATTCAAATACTGTCTTTTTATTCATAAATTAAATACATTTTAACCTGGAAATTAGCCAGAGACAATAAACACAGAACTCACAATATCATTTTCTCATTCAAGTATTTGTCAGAGTAGCAGAATGCTTTTAAGTACATTGATATTTAAAGATATCTGGACAATACAGTTCCTACCCCTGATGGTAGCTATTAACTTTGAAGGCATACGGTATATGTATTTCTGTGTTAACAATTCAGAGGCTTAAATATGTCTTTGCAGAGGTGGGGAAAAATCTTGAGAAAAGCGTGTTTTGTTGGGGGCAGAGGCATGAAGGAGTGGAGCATATTGTCTTTGTGGAGACATATTCAATAACTCCTGAGCAAATGGAAGATGAAGGGAATTATTTCTCTGCCCCTTCCCTCCACCTTCTCCCACCCCATACGTGCACTTCTTGACCTATATATAATTCACCTGCAATGTTGTCTAGGAAGATAATATGAGATTTTTACAGTGGGAGGAAAAAATAGGTCACGCTATCAGTGCGCATTAAGCATTTTTTGATAGGTGTCTGCATGTGGTGAAACTTGGGACAAACTTTAGTCCCAAGTCATTTCATCCTTGCCATGTGCCTCTGTGGCCAGCAGGGGACACTCCAGCCTCCAGACACATGGCTGCCAGCACTTGGTAGCCATACTGAAAGCACACCCTCTCACAGTGACGTCTGGGCTGACACTTCCTGTGTCAGAGCAGCAGCATGGCAGAGACACAGGCAGCATGTGTCTGCTTGGCTCTTGCTGCAGCTTCTCTTCCCAGCCCTGGCTGCCCCAGCTCTTGGCCCTGGTGCCCAGGGACAGGGTCCCTCATTCCTCAGGGCTGTCGCAGCTGTCCTGCTTACCCACCACTGTTCCACCCACCACTTGGCCACCTAGTACCATATGACTCCCCAACATGCTATGGCTGCCTGCTGGACAACTGGTACTGGTACTGGTTTCCAGGGCCACTGCCATGACGCAGCTGCTCCTGCCACCCCTGGTGACCATAGGCTCCAGGACGCCATTGCCGGGACCACTGTCACCCTCCAGCCCCACCAGCCCCACTGCTTCCCTGGGCCTGCCATGCCAGCTTGGACTGGTGGCAGCACATCATGCTGCAGGAATGGGACAACAACCAGTGGGTTAACATGTTCTGGATGACCTGAGCCACCTTTGAAGATCTGCTGTGCCAGCTCTGGCCCTACCTGGAGTGCCAGGACATGGAGAAGTGCCCAGATGTCCCTACTAACACTTGCCTGTCCCAGCTCCCATACACTCTCTGCCCCCTAAACACCCCCAGCACCACTCCAGGATATGCACATTTGTAATGAAAACTTTTATCCCCCTCAACCAACAGAGCTCCCTCTCTCCCCAGCACAAAGAGCCACTCAACCACCCTCCCCACCCACCAACAATAAAAAACCCTCCTCCAAAACTTAAAACTATATACATCAGTCTCAGTCTTTTTCTGAGTTCTGAAGGAGGGCTGTGCAATGGGAGTGCCCAGGGTGCAGAGCCCAGCAGCAGCCAGCCAGCACCCTTACTGCAGACAGTTGCCCTGCTGGTCCAGGGACTGTGGTAACAGCAGGGCCTTCTGTGGAGAGGAGGTGGTGGAGGCCCTCCTCCAAGGTCCAGGCAGGGGGCTCCTGTGGGGTGGCAGGAGGAACCCAAGGGCTCTGAGGGGCCAGAGACAGGGGCCTGGCATGGGGGACCTGAACGTGGGCTCTGCTGGCCAGCCCTGGCTGGCCAGTTGCTGCTGGAGCAGCTCCATGCAGCACTGCTTCAGGGCCTCCAGCCGGGCCCAGTGCTCTCACTGTGCCTAGTCCCATGCCTCCTCCCAGGCAGTCTCTCAGGTGATGTCTTCCTTCCACCAGGCCAGCTCCTGCACCTCCCATGCCTGCTCCCATGCTGCCCAGTTCTCCACCACCACCGTCAGCCACTGGAGCAGGAGGATCCAGTCTGTGGTGCATCACTAGTGCAACCAATGCATCCAAGCAGCTCCAGCAGCAAATGGCAACAACCCTGATGCAGCAGTACCTCAGGGCCCTGCAGCCTCTCCCTGGCATCCAGATGTTGGTCCTGTAGAGGCAAGTGACAGAAGCCTTTTGTGCAATTTTACAACATTGCACAATGTTGCAGAGATCAGATGCTCTGCACCAGGGGCCCTGTGCTGTCTGGCCTCAGACCAGAGGTGAGCCACGTGTGGGTGCCCAGGGACTATGGTAAGCTGTCCAGGGAGGACTGGGCCCATGCGACCACTGGCCAAGCCCCCAACCCTGCTTGCTTCCCTGGGGCCAGCACCCCACTGGGTGCTGACTGGAGGCAGCCTGCTTTCCCTGCCTCCCTCCCAGGGTAAGCCAGGCCTGCCACAGCTTCAGACCCTGCTCCCCCAGTGCCCCCTCACCCCCATAGGCCAGCCACTTTGCTGCACTGCCACCCAGCCCACGGTGCCCGGGTTTGCAATGCATGGGGATCCTGGACAACTGGGGTGAGGAGCTGGCTACACCCCCACCCTCGCTGCTGGGTGCCTCTCCAGGGATGTGCCCCAGGACTGGCCTCCCCGTGCCACTACTATGCCCTGAATATGCCCCTGCTGTGTGTGCCCTGGGTGATGAATTATTTTTGTAGGCAAGAGGGATGCCTGAGCCACTATGCCCTATTGCTGATGATCCTGCTGGTGCCCCGGGCATGCCTGTGCTCCTGGTTCAGGACCCTGAGCTATGACAGCACAGGGGACAAGTCTGGGCTGCCCTGCACCCCACCCTCCTTCTGAGGAGGACATCACCAACATTGACTCCTTCCTCAGCATGTAACAGGCCTGTACCTGTTCAGCTGTGGGGACATGGGCTGCTCAATAAAGTTTTGAACTGTGTCCCACCATTTTGCATGCTTTGGGAGTGTGGAACCTGGGGCCAGGGGAGTGTGGGTGGGCCACGCAGGGAATGGAGGCAGGGCCAGGGACTGAGAGGGCCCTCCCTCAGTGCAGGACTTACCACGTGTCCAAGGCTGGTGAAGCTGGTGGCTTGGCACAGGACTCCCCATCAGCGATGACTTCCATGTGTCCCCAGTGTCCATGGCCTGTGGTGTACAGCAGGCTGGCACCCAGCCAAGGTGCCCCTCCCTCCTGGGAGGAACTGGTACTGCTGGCAGCAAGCGGTGGTGTGGCTTGCCACTCCTTATGGTGGGGTGTGGGGTTCAGTTGAGGGTGAGGCAGCCACTGGGTAGGGCTCCCTGAGTTTCTAATGGAAGCAGCAGCCAGGGAGGTGGGCAGGGCAGGGTACTTAAGGCCTGAGGTCCCCTCCTCCGGTGATATGTCACTGGAGGCATCAGAGCAAGGTGCGAGCGAGGGCAGGCTGCCCCTGCTGGTGGCATTCCCAGGAGTGTGGCCTGTCTCCCAGGGTGCCAAAATGTGGGTCTGCTCCCACATGAAGGGCATGGTCTTCTTGACATGACTGGACCAATGATTGAAGTCGGTCAGGGCCACCCACTGTGCCTGCAAGACCTTGGCCTTCACATGGCACTGCTACACCATCCAGGAGTGGCCTCGCACATGTATCCCAGCTGAAATGGCCTCATAAACGTGGGCATTCAAGCACCCACATGCATTAATGTGCTTTAACTAATTGCACCTAAATTTGAAACTTACTTTATTCAGGAATCAAATTTAGGTTGAATTAGTCTAAATTCACCATCTTTAAGGTGCATTAAGGGCATGCACATGTAGACAGGTACCCTTAGTGCACCTTAAATCAGGCTAATGCACATTAAATATGCATGTATAGACACACCCAGTGTCCTTCCCCCATGTACATTTACACTACAAAAACTGTCATTAGCTACAATCCAGTGCTAGATCCCTATGTAGTTTATTCCACCGGAGCCATGCTGCAGACACTCCTAATCACAGTGGTGAGTAGCACTGAAGGCGAGAGAAGCATTAGATTGGTGAGATTGGAGGTGTACAGTCATGAACACAGGAGGAGACCAAAGTCTTAGCTCATGTCTTACACCAGACATATTGTACTGTATAAGATTTTGTGAGATTTTGAAGACTGTTAAACACTCTTAGCTATTTCACAATAAGTCAGAGCAAAGTTATGTAGCATGAAAGTTACTGTAATTGTGATATATTCCGGCAGTTAGTTGAAAGCTTGCTGCCCCTCAAACTTTCACTTAAACTGCTTCAGTATGAACATCTAATCTTAGAATACAGCAGAGATAAGAGAACTTTCCATTTTTGAGTTATCTGTTGTTCTGGAACTATAAGAACACAAATTGTTTTTCTGAAAGGGATAGGTTTGTAAATCATTTTGTTGGATACAATAATGTGTACAGGTTTCCATCGATTTATGTGGGTTCTTTATATGCAAATTCGCTCTTATGCAATGAGCATATTTAGATCCATAATTCGTTATATACGAGGTAAATTCACTCTTATGCGATCAGCATAGATGCCCCCCCCAAGTCTATGGGGGGAGGGGAAAGGGCTGTGGCCCCACTCAACCCAGCCCCAGCTGCAGTGGCCCTGGGAGTGGCCAGCGCCAGCGGCCTGCAGCTGTTGGGCTGCACTGTGCTCCACCTGTGCGCCTGGGCTCACCCCAGCTCCTGGGCTGTGCTGTGCCATGGTGCAGGCAGCTGGTGTCTGCTGCTCCCGGGGCTGCTCCAGCATGGGCTGGGGTGAGTGTGGACAAGCTGAGCCCTGAGCGGTGTGCGGCACAGGCCGGGGCTGGGGTGAGCGCCACTCTGTTCCCTCTGCTTTGCTGCCTTGTGCAGCCCCGGGAATGGCAAGCCTCCCCCTCCCTTTCCCTAGTCCTCCTCCCTCCCTCCCTCCCTTACTGCCATGAGAATCTATCCCTATTTGTTACATTGTAAAGTGGGTTTGCTTTATGCAAATTCGATTTATGTGCCACTCTCCAGGAATGCATGTACAGCATAAATCAAGGGCAACCTGAATTTATGGCAATATTTTTATCTATTTTATGAAATTTTTAAAGATTGAATGGCAGATTTTATTTATCTATTATTTCAATTTATTGTTTTAATATCACCTGGAGTCCCCAACAAAGACCAGAGCCCACTGAGCTAGGCACTCTCCAGACATAGTACATAAAACGTTATGGCCTTAAAAGGAATGTTTACATTGCCTCTGGAGTAAGCCTTGGAGTGACACCAAGAAATGCATTGTCTGCTTGCTTCCACTCTGTGTATGCCAGCAGTTTGGCTACTAAGCAAGGTGACTGGTGTAGCTCAGCTCTGAACACGCATTACAATAGCTGAGTCAAGGGGTTGGAGAGTGACTCTGGGCATGTGCTCAGGGCCAGGCTAATGTCCAGTTTGGCTAATGGCTATTGTGCCCAGTTTTCAGGCTTTGATACCTGCTGAGTTGTATTGAATGGGCTAAGCCAGGGGTTCCCAGCCTTGTTATGCTAAGGACCGGCAAACAGTGGACCGGAAGTGACCACAGACTGTCAAACTGTGGACCAGCATGACCAGCACACTGCAGGCAGGCAGCCAACCCTTTTTTATACTCAGTATAAAAAAGGGTTGGCTGCCGGTCTGCAGTATGCCAGTCGCTTCCAATCCGCAATTTGCCCGTCCACGGTTTACCAATTTGCGGTCAGTTCCAGTCCGGCAGCCAACCCTCCTGCGGACTGGCAGCCAACCCTTCATCGCCCAGTACTGGGCCACAGCCTGAGGGTTGGGAACTCCTGGACTAGGCTTTTTGGAACATTTGTACACACTTTTTTTCTCACTTTACAGTTCACTTCTTCTTCTTCCACCAGCTCTCACTTTCTCAGCGTCCTCATTTTTCACTTTTTCTTTTATCCATTTCTCCCATTCTTCCTACAGTAGCAAAACTGTTACTTTATGTGAATTATTTTAAATAATCTGAGTTCCTTGTTAATTGCTTAGGCTTGATCCAGAAAAAAAATATTTTTCAAAAGCCTGAACAGAATCAAGAGCAGTTTTTGACTAATAATGGTATGAAAATTGAGTTGCCTGTGCTCTCATTTTTCAAATCTATTGTATCCCTTAAATGATTCACTCTGTTAATTCAGAGTGCTCATCCTCTTTGGTAAAATATGGAATGTAGTAATGCAGCCATTGCCATAATGGAGCAGACCTGTACTGCATCAAGTCTAGTATTTGAACATAGGATTCTCAACCTTTTAGACACAGGGCATCACTCGTTAGACCTCTCAGAAAATGCCAGCTCCTAGCTTTCACTTTTTTTTTTTCACTATGAAACTAATAGAGCAATTCTTCTATTGCTGAGAACTCAAAAAGACAACAACAGGTCAGAATGTTTTTGACATTCTTATTTGAAATTTCTGGCTTTATCTTGTGAATCATGTGTAGGTGTTTGCATACCTAACAGTTCTAATATTGTGTGGTACCCTTAAAATAATCTCACAGAACCCTGTGGTGCTGTGGCATCTTGGTTGAAAATTTCATAGATTTCACAGATTTCATAGACAATAGGGCTGGAAGGGACCTCGGAAGATCATCGCGTCCAGTCCCCTGTCCAAGGGGCAGGAAGTCAGCTGGGGTCATAGGATCCCAGCAAGATAAGCATCCAAATTTCTCTTGAAGGCATTCAGTGTAGGTGCTTGAACCACCTTCGATGGCAGGCTATTCCAGACCTTGGGGGCTTGAAAAGTAAAGAAATTCTTCTTTATGTCCAGCCTGAAACAGTCTTGCAGGAGTTTATAACCGTTCGACCTTGTCATCCCTTGGGGCGCTCTGGTGAACAATCATTCCCCCAGATCCTGGTGAACACCCCTGACAAAATTAGTGATCTAGACTCTAATGGGTGGTACAAGAAGCTTCAGCAAAAAATGAAAGATTTCACATAGAGAACAATTATGGAGTAACAAACTCAGAGAAAAGTTTCCTACAAGCCTGTATAGTTTTTCAGTTATCTTATACTGTGCTTCATGAGTGTTTTCTAAAAGAATGAAAAGAGTTGAATACAACTGTGGATGATACATTAAGGTTTACAGACCTAGTCTGCAGGCTGTCAGGAAAGAGTTAATCTTGGAGGGCACATGACTGTTTGCACTGTTTGAAAACAGAATGGAAGCAGGATGCATGTATCAAGAGGTATACATACCTCTCCCTCCACAGGGCTAAAGGGAAATCTCACAAAGTAGAGCTGGAAACACTTTATTCTATGAACCCTGGGAAGAGTAGATAAACTGATCTGGTAAACCCTGCTGACTAAAGAAGGAACTGATTGTGCTCTGGGTGGCTGGTTTTCCTGTTGTGCCATAATAAAATAGACCCTAAGAGGAAAGAAGTTTAATTGGATTGTCTGTTGTATGGCATGAATGTCTCTGGGTCACAGAAGGAGGGGAATAGAGATTGGAAAATTCAGACAGGCTGGCAGCAGTACCCTGCTACAGACTTTATGTCTGTCCGTGTATAGGTTTAATCATTTATTGAATCCTACCATGCTTTTGACCTCAGTGATCCATGGTGGAAATTATATATCTCTGAGACTCATTTCAAATCCACTAGCAAAAGCAAGGGACATCGTATTAGACTTTACTAAAGTAAAAAGTGAAGACAAATATTTTAAAAGGCGGAAATCAAGATTTTCAGATTATCTGGATATACCATAAAGATGCAAAAAAAAAAGAAGACATGTTTCATTTGTTTTCTTTATAGGTCACCTTTAAGTTACCACTAGATAATTATCTTCTTGATCTATCTCTTATAGAAGTATCTCAAAGGTCTTCTACCTGCATTGTTAGTTCCTGGAGTTTGGGATTAGAGCTGTGTTACTTGTTCTTGGGTATTCTCTTTGTTTTGTTTTTTTAACTTGGTGCTTATGTTACTTTGCCTTGTAATAAATCCAATTGCAAATAAATCTTGTTCCTGTTAGTTTTAAAACAGCTACACATTCACTGATTATAAGGTACCAAAGGTTAGTGTTAGTCTGAAAGATCTGCCTTCAGGCATGTTGCGTTAAAAGAAGTGTTACAGCACTGTCATAAGGAAGGGCGTCTAGCCCTCAGTAGTTAAAGTAAATAGACACAGGTGGCAGCAGAATGTGAATGTGAAGAAAACCTCATTTGTCAGGGCCTAACCAATATGTGTGGGTGACATGCCTGACAATATTGCTTCAGGTTAACTAATCTTAACCCTGGTTTTTTGTGGATATGTGTTGTTTTTTCTTCCACAGTGCTCTCACCTTTAATGCTTTTGGTTTGTTTTTTATTTTCTGCCATACAGGGGCAAGTATCCAGGTGAGTGTCTCACTTGCATGCTGTTATATGTGAGTACAAAACATACCGTTGTGAATTGGAATCAACAGTTGCATGTGCAAAACATGCACAGGTATACGTAAAGCCCAGAGATGACTGAATAGTTCAAAAAGCAGTAGCAGTAGCAAACATTTTTCATTTTCAAGATAGCTGTTAGGATCACTTATTTTTATTCACTACTCAACTACTCAAGAATGTTTATGCAGTCAGATGTCTGTCTGCATTAACATCTGAAGAATGGCCTTTTTTTGTACAAAGCCCCATACTCCTTTTGCATAAAAAGAGTATATTTTACACCAGTGACAATGCGTCGGGGGTGCACGCTGGTGAGATTGGGCACCTGCGGGTGACACTGGGTGCACACGGGTGAGATCGGCAGGCTGGTACCCCCCCTGAGATTGTGAGGGCACCGAGAGAAGTACTGGTGGTACTTTCTGGTTTGCTGCCGGCACTTCCGGTTTGCTGCTGGCACCTCTGCTGGTGGCAGTGATCAGTGGTGGCGATCAGCCACTGTGGGACTGCCCCCTACCCCCAGTTGGCAATTGGCCGCTGGTGCCCCCCCAGTATCAGGGGGCACCAGTCGCCCATGTCTTACAGTCTCTGAATCCTTGCTTGGCCTCCTCTAAAGTATTTTCACAACCCTTCTGAGGTAGTTTAGTATCATCCTTACTCTTTACAGATAGGCAACTGAGGCATGAGTTAGAATAAGGCCACGTCAGTGTAGAATGTTACATAACAGTAGCAGAGCTGGGGGTGGGCAAGAGGGGCACTCTCCCTGACACCATGTTCGGGGGGCTCCAGAATCCTCCCATCCCCACCAAGTCTGCACCATGGCAGCATTCGAGCTGGGAATCCTAAACAGGCCCCAGTGGCTGCAGCTGCCACTCTAAGAGCAACAGCTGGAACATGGCTGGTGGCAGCAGCAGCTCAGCCAGGAATTGTTTAGGAGTTTCCAGCATAGGGAAGACTTCCCCTCAGGCCTGGACTCATTCTGGGGACCCTGGGGCACCCTGCCAAAGCCTGTAGGCCACTTCAGCCAGGAATTGTTTAGGAGTTTCCAGCATGGGGAAGTGGGGCCTTCCCCTCAGCCCCGCAACTGCGGCTCTTGGAACCGATGCCCGACCCCCTCCCTGCTTTCAGACCTATGCACCTCTACCAGGTTTGCCCCAGGCACCAACTCTGCTTGTTACACTACTGGCCAACAGTAGTATCCTCAGGCACATTGCTGCTTTGCATGGAGTGCCTCCTAAACCAGAAGCAGTGTAGACACATGTGCTTTGCCAGGAAGGTTAATTAGCACTTCTGAGTCAAAGTGCTTAAACAACTGCCCTGTAACAGGGAACCCTACCCCTGTTACTAGGAGAAGGCTGGAGGGCAGGCAGGACCTGCAAAGGCCTTTTAAGGAGAGAGATTTTGTGGCTCAGAGTGGGGAAGCTTGAGCAGAGACAATATAGGGAATGGAGACAGGCTTTCCATGGACACCAGTGGCCCTGCAGCAGGAACCATCCAATGAGAGAACCAGGGGGCGGGGCGGGGAGGTGATAGCACAAATTGGGTGGAAGGGGAAGGACTTGGAAGTATAAGATGGCTGCCCTCAGACCAACAGTCAGTTTAGCCCTGACTGGGGAAGGGAGAGGATCTCCACAGTTGCTGTGGAGCTGGGAGGGGACAGTATGGAGAGCCTTATTATGCAAGCAGTGAAGCATGGTTTTCTCTTGTTTGGCCTTCAGTTTACCCAGGGGTGAGGATGAGTCTGAGTTCCATCTGTGGATGCCCAAAAATTTTTGTGGGACTGGGTTTCTTTTTTAAAATTTTTTTCACAATGGTAAAATGACTATGACTGAAGGACCAGGTGTAGCTAATAGTGTATGACTGGGGGCCACGCAGGGGGTGCCTGGGAGGCACTCTGAGCCCAGAGAGGGTGAGACAGGGACAGGGACAGAGACAGGCTGAAGCCAAGGGGGCCAGAGCTTGTGCCCTAAAGGCAAAAGAGAGGGAAGTCTAAGGGCTGTGGGGGCCAGAGCCTGCACCCCAAAAGCAAGACAAGGGCAGGCTAGTGGCTGAGAGGGCTTGAGCCTTGAAGAGTGAAGCATAACTGAGGGGATGCTAAGGCTGAGAAGCTAGGCCAGAGCCAGTGGGCCAAATATTAGGAATCCCCAGCTAGAACACCCAGCAGGTCAAAGCTAAGAGGATTGAGGCCTGGACAGGCTGGTATCTGGATTGAGAGTAGTATCTGTGAGGTGTGAGCATGGCTGTAGGGGCAGGCAGAGGCCACAAGTATAGCCTGTAAGGCACCTGGTACCCTAAGGCCCCACTAGGGCCAGAAGGGCCACAACTTAGTGCCCAAGGAGAAAGATAGCTGGGGCCTGGACTCATTTTGGGGACCCTGGGACACCCTGCCAAAGTCTGTAAGCCACATCAAGGCATGGCAGAAAAATTGCAAAGGAGAGTACCCTGAGGAACCAGAGTCAGGCAGGAGTCACATGGCTACCAGGGGGTATCATGGCCACCCCTGGGACATGGATCCTGTTACACATCCCAGTGCCAAATAGACCTAACTATGCTACATCAGCTTTAGGAGGTATCTTGTGATAGTAGCATAACTAACAGGGTGGCAACCAGGGCCATAGTGCTAGGTGTCACCATTGTGGGGGACACAAAAGCAGTCACCACTGCAGTGGCATCTGACTACACCACTGCAATTGGCATGGCAGAAGCTGATGCTGCCTTGTGCATCAGCAGTTACCCCAAACACAGACATATCCTGCTACATCTCTGGCCTGTATGGAGCAGCACAGCATGCATGACAGCACCATGTCCAGATGAGGTGAGATTACTGCATAGACATGGCCTCCATGGTTTATTCAAGATCACACAGGAAGTCTGTAACTAAGTTGGGAGTTGAAATCTGTCTTTAATGTCCTCAGATTCCATCCAAGTAAGGGTACAAATAAAAATATCTGCATAATCCTGCACTTGCAAAACTTGTCCTGAAAAACAGTTCAAATAAGATGGGTCTGAAATACACATGTGTTTGCACCTATCTCTAAACATGTGTTCTGAACAGCTGTAAGCCAATTTCTATGTAAATTAATTTTTAAATCCAAGCATGGTCATTTTATATTAAGATTTTGAAATGTGATACTCTAGATAGCTAAGTAAAATGGGTTTGTAAAGAGAGCACGTTCTATCTCCTGTTGAATGGCATGGGGCTCTTTCCAGTGTTGTGAATAGAAATTGAATCTTGGCCTGAATGTAAAGTTTGTAACAAAGATGCACAGAATTAAGAAAGCTGAATATAGCTTTTTTCTACAACTTTGGTCTTATAGAAAATAGCCTTGACAGAAGAAATGTAGGCATCATGTTGTAAGATTTCTTCAAAGTTCTTGTTTTTCCATTCATAGTCACTGAACTTTCCCTCTTCACAAAGCTTCTGCCACTCTTGTACATTTCTGGCCAACAGGGTGTGCAAAAAGTCTTTATTTAAAAATGCTGTTCCCTAAATCAATCAAGAGGAAGCCGACATTCATACAGGAGATGCTTTTTCCTCCTGTGTGTGTGTTCTGGGATATTGCTGAGCAGCATTGGCCTAAAAAATCAACATCCTTTGAGGAATGCATCTGCAAACATATTCATAAGCACCTGTCAAATATGGATTGCAGATATTAGACAGACTTGACAAGTTTTAATAGGTCAAATCAAATGTCCAAAAACCTTATAGTTGCCATCCAAAAATTAGTTATCTGAAATACAACCCATCAGCAGGAGAACTGGTAGACTTAGTTACCTAGCTTGAAGATTGTATAGTAATTAAATATTGCTAAGCTTCAGATTAGGGTTCAAGTTTGTGCCCTTTCCCCTTTTTTATGGATTTACTCATAGCCCTAGAAAGAAAGATGAAACAGGGCAGAATTAGAAACAAAAATAACACTTCTGTTTATTAGTAGTACATCTGAAACAACAACTTTGGAGTCTTAAATCCCAGTATTTTAATGCACAGCCCACATCCTTTTTTTACTTTAAATTTCTTTATATTAATTTATCTGTTACTCATGCCCTTTCATTATCAGCATAAGGCAAGTAGTTGTATCTGCCACCACCAGTAAGATTTTGCTCTTCTTGCAGTAAAATGATGATAGTAAAGGAAAGACAGTTTATTGTTCCAGAAGTGTTTTGTGTTGATGCTGGTTACCATAGCTTCATGAACCCTGAAGCTTCTTGACAGTCTTCCTGATGTGGTGATCCAATACACAAGTACAGGTCATCTATGTATCTTATATCAGTCCTAGTGAAAGTATATTATTTTAATATAGAATCTCCCCTTGTGAAAAATGAGCTTGAAGTTCATGTTCCACAACATGCAGACCCTCTGAAATCAATGGGAGAAAAACTATCTCTGTGGTGATCCTCTTCCAGTCACATGATAACATGACTTTTCTGGGGTCGTATTGCCAGGGAGTTCTCCAGTTTGTGCCCTTTGAACCACCTTCAAAGTGGGGTCAAAGGCAATCTTGGACAAAAGTCGGGATTACTGTTCTAGGCCTTTGCATTTTCTATGAAATGCAGTGACATGTAAATCTTGCATGTTGTCTGGCCCAGCTTTGTAGATTCAAAATGTTTGTACCTCACTACAAATTAGAGCAATGAAAAGAAGGAAAAAAGCTAAAACAGTCAACCATTAATATGATGAAACCTTGTGATATATTTTCAGTTAATCACTGTGCTTTTACAGCTGAAGAGAAGAGAGGATTTGCCCTTCAAGTCAACCAAAAGTCTATCACTTTAATTCCTAACTGCTGCCTTTTCTGGCCTTTAGCATCCGTCACGGTGTTTACCAGTGAAAGTCCAAAACCATACAGCAAATATCAATTCAAGAGCTACTTAATCTATGGAAAAGTAACTGAGAATGTCTTTGTATTTGACTGAAGCACTGTGGGGAACTAAGAACTAGATTGACAAATTAGACAAAAGATATTACTAATCCTATTCACTGTATACTGTTAAATATGTATGAAGAGGATTTATAACCAGTTTCTGAAGAGTTACTTTATCATCAGCTTCATTTGTAAAGAAAAAAAAAAGTAGAACTATTTTCCAGCAGAGTTTCTTTTGCATTTTGCTTCCAAAGTTTCACATTTGTTTACCTGTGTTCATTCTTCCATTGAGATACGAAACACCATGCTGGAGCCTGCCAACCAGCAGTTTATTGGCTCTCTTTGTATCAAGTTGTCAGAACTTGCCATTGTCAAGTTTGCCTCACCTGCCCAAATATCAACTTACGCAAGTAATCTTGAAACAAAAGAGCTTTCAGCCCAGAGTGTTAAGTAAGCAAAGGCAAAAATAGCTGAGACAGATTCCTATTGTTACATGGTTTGATCAAATATTGAAATGTTAGTGTAAACATTCACTTTGACTTTTCCTTTAAATATCAAGATGTCAAAAAGAAAGAAGAATATCCCATCAGACAGATGTGTGTGTGTGTATTTTTATGTATACATAATATAACGTAGAAGGGAGTGATGCATACAAACTATTATATATAGAACTCTGTATGTAAACTATTAATTTTAGATCACTGTCACACCTTTCCTTTCATCTTTCCTTGGGCAATTGAACCTATTCAGAGTGTGCTTGAATAAGAATATAAACCTTTTGCTTTATGGAGCAAAAACAATGTAAAGATTCCCACAGACTTTGGATCAGGCCCTAGGTTTACATAGTGTTTTACAAACACACAAAGCAGGATACAATTTTTCTAAGTACTTATGTGATTTAGGAGCTGAAGTCTCATTGAAAAACAATGAGATTTAGGCTCCTTAAGTCATTTAAATGATTTTGAATATTTGACTTGAGGTCCTTTCCCTGGGGCTTTTACTTAAGGCCATTCAACATCCTGAGAAAAGGAGAACTCCAATGCGGCTTTGGTCATCAGATATTTCATGAAATTTTTTTAAATTGGTGTCTTTCAGAAAATTCAGCTAAGTGAATGCATGTTACTAATGCCAACATAATATTTGCAAAATGCAACGCTTCTTTAAAAAAAAAAGAGTTCAGTCATTAAATCAGAAACAATTCTTTTTCTAGCAAGTAACCCATCTTACTTTATTTTAAAGAAAATTAATGTTACATACAGGATCATTGAAAGAGTTCAGTTTTGCATGCCTCTCTAGGTAGTACATGGAAAAACTGGGTAGAATTTAAAATTTCAGGTTCTCGTCTAAATGTATTTGAAATGCCTCATATTTACAACAGGACCATCAGTAATGATAGTAGCTGTGAACATAATGAAAATGGGTTCTCTGGATGCTATTGTGAGTCAGGCTAAGAAATGAAAATTCTTTTTGTCTCTTCATGAGATCAGGTAGGATACTAACTTCACTGAAAACATGTTGTTTAGTCTATAGACTCAATAGGAGATCCTGAAGAAATTCTGGAAAACCAGAAACATGTAAGTTTTATAATTATCCCTCCAAGATATGTGATAACATTGCTCAGTTTCTTTTGTTTTCTTGTAAACATTTTCATTTTAAAGTTTTTGATCATTTTCTGCTATCTCTCCCTTTGTGTTTTGCTGTGCATTTCCTTTTCAGATAGTCTGGATGAATTAACTGAAGAATAAAATTATGTAATACATTCTTATTATAAGTAGAACAAAATGAAGATGATCTGATGAGATAAATCGCTGAAGGTTAATAGCTTTTTAAAAATCAATCTTCCTTACAAAGGAAAAGGGTAAATGGCTTAGTGGATGAAGCATTGGCCTCTCACCTTTGTGACCATAGTTCAAGTCTAAACTGTGAGGGTCCTGAGTTACATGTGTTTACTGGACTGAGATCAGTCTCTAGTGGGCAGGAGTCTGCATTACAAGTTTCCTGTAGGTAATTTGCCATTAAAGGCAGTACTGACACATGAAGCTAATAGAGGCTGGCCAAGAAGTGATATAGATAGACCAAAGTTAACAGCATTCTAAGCAGAGAGAGAGTTCCCACTGAAGCCTCTCTAATTGTCTTCATCCTGCGGATTAATTAAGGGCATTGGTATCTAGAGCAGCTTTTAGCCTCTTGTCAGACATAAATTTAATCCTGTTCTGTTCACAAACAAAAATTAGCTGACTTTTTCATAATAATTAACAGATTAAGAGAGAGTTTTTAATAATTGTAATTGATCATTTTTAATATCAAGTTCTGGCAAAGAATAATTTATCTAAGCTGTTATTCATAAGGAAGGCAAAATTTTAGAGAATAAAATAATTGAAGTGTCAATTAGGAAGTTTAAGTAAAAGAGGGGAAAATTTAAAAAATCAACATTTCCTAGCATAATTTATTAACTTGTTAATCAAGATTTAATCAGATATTAGTCTGATAATTTATGTATTCCCATCAGTCAAGCACATGCAGTGACTATTAAATGGGTTTCTGATTTAATTTTAATAATGTTTTACTAGAAAAGTGTGTTGCATTGTGAATAGTAAAAAAGCAACCCAAACTGTTTTCTGAATAAATATTCATGCCACCAGAAAAACCCTCAAAAACCTGTCATTTATGGAAGCCATAGCAAGCTCAATTTTTTGAAAGCAAAGATCCATTCCCATAGTATCCAACTAAAAGCAGATTTTTTTAATCTTCTGAGAGAATTTATTTTCTAAGCCAAAACAATGTCGAAGAAACTCTTAATTTGAATGTGAAAGGAAAGTGTTTTAGTTTAGTTGGTTGCTTTTTGCAACAGAATGCAAGTAGTCATTAATGAGGGGGTGTGATTGTATTTGTGTACATCATGAATATATATGCATGTGTAAAGTCACATATATGAAATGCATCAGTAATCTGGACAGACATCAGGCATGCATAGTGATTCATAAGGTATATATGTGGAAAATTAATATGCATGGTAAAAGTTAAAGAATGGGGTTTTGCTGAAATGTTTATCTTCTCATGATGCTTCCATGCCCTTCACAACAATTTATCAATGATCATTGTTTACTGCTAAATCAAAGTGCCTGCAAATCCCTTTGTTTTGATCAAACCACTTTTACTCCCCCAAGATTGATGGATGGCTTTGTAATTTGTGAGGTAATATGTTAAAGGTCATGAGTTAATACATCCTATGGAACTTGCTCTTCCCCTTGTCTTCCTTTTCCCAAATGGGTGGAGGGAATAGCTTTATGCTATATCACCATTTCTTTGGAACATCAATTCATAAGTAAATTATACGTATGTGTATATGTATACACATATGTGTTATACACACAGAATCACCTTTATTAAAAAGCCTTTCTGGGAATAATCTATTGCTGCCTGAATCAAGTATTATTATTATCCTTTTTAAATTAAACTATCCACAAAACATGCATTTACTTTCAGCTATAGAAAATGCTAATAATGCTTTTAGAATGGTCTTTAAAAAGTCTAATTATATCATTTAAAAACTGAGAGACCAAAGGGCAAGATAAATTCTCCTAACATAAATCAGACTTTTTTATTTCAATGACTTTAAAAAGCTCAAATGCAGTAATTTTAATAGCAATGAAAGAATGAATAAGTCATAACTCCGCCTGATCACATAACTGTCTATAACTGTTATTAAATGCTCCAAAATAAGTGAACTCATTATGTTTCTGCACTGCTTTTAGCTAATCTAAGATTCTGCTCACTTAATCATGCAGAAAAGACTTTAGCACATTTTTAGACCCTCAGCAAGGTCACTTCAATGCCTTTTTTCTGTTCTACACTGATCATTTAAGAACAGCACTTTGACCTGAAACTGATGATCTCTCATATAAGCTTGAATGTTTAACCCCAGAAGGGCTATGTTTCAGATGTACATTTGTACAGCCTATTGTCATATTTGCTGCAAACTGAGCCAAACCCTTTTTCAAGAAGGGAAATGCCAATCAGAATTTGTAAATGTCATGTGCACAATGAAAATACATTTTATGATACCTTCAGAGACCAAAGTAGTGAATTTTAAAACACATGATCCTACTATGAACTCGTTAATGAGTTCTAATTGGCTTTAAAGCTATGGCAATTAAATGCTTTTTATTTTTTACTGTATGATTTCATCAGACAATATATAAATCTAACTTGTAGAATTTACCTAGCAATATAATTGGTTTAAGCATGATAAATGGGACCCACTTAGGCAACTCTTCTATACAGTAAAAACTATAAATGCATCCAAAAGTGGGAGGACCTTTTATGAGATAAATGTTATGCCTTATTCTCTTCATGGTGTCTATGTTATAAAACAAAGTGTTTTTTAATGTCACTAAAGGGTGTCATAAGAAAGCACAGCTAGGGACCATGTCTTGATCCAAGAGTTGGATCTTAGATAAACTCTTGAAAATAATAGAAAAACTCTTGAAGATAATAGAAAAACTGCTATTGATTCAGTGGAAACAACACTGGGTTGTATAGCAAATTAATCATAAACTAATGCTGTGACTCTGAAATACTAATACTAAACTCACCTGAATTGTCCCATTAATGTGAATAAATAACTTCACCTGAATAAACATTTTCAGGACTGGCATCCAAAGGTCTAATCCAGCAAGCACTTAGTTCCCTAGCGTGATTCCCCCACACACGCTGTTATACCCATGAAGGGTGGGTTACAGCACAGCTCATGGATATGAATTCTAGCAGGAATACTAGAAGGGTGAAATTCACCTTTCTGCATCACTGAAGCCTTTGAATTCAGTGGTGAATTTCACTGTAAATGAGTATCTTGTGTAATGTTAATGTAATACTAGAAATGATTTTTGAAGAAATCTCTCCTTTTGTATCTTAAAATTAAAAAGAAACAGATATTTTAACTAAGGCCACTTGTAAAAAAATAGTTTAATCTGTCTTTATTCCTCTCATTTTAGACCTAAAAATAGAAAAGCAAACTTTTTATAATTATATATTTAGATAAGATAATTTATTCTAAAGAGAGATAGGTAAATATTAAAAGAAAATAAATCCCTAAGAGTGAAGTTGATCCCTCCATATTCACAGTGGAATGACATAGGGTTTTTGTTTATAGTGCCTATGACAGCAAATGCATAACTGTGGATCCAGTATCCTTCCCTGCCACCCAAAGTGGCTATTCCAGCAATCACACTTCCCATGCAGGTATTTACAGCCATTCTTAAGTACCATGGAGGACCACGCACTGGTACTGCAGACCTACTGAATTTAATCTTAAATAGGACCTGTCTTTTTTATTAGAAATAAAATATATTGCAATACTATAGTTCCTGTTTGTTGTTCAGCACCTCTTGGTCTTAAGGTAATGATTTTCAAGTAGGGTACCAAGGTACCCTGGGGAAATCCTTTCCAGGGTGCTGTGGCATGCCACACAATGTCAGCACTATTAAGTGTGCAAACATAATTAATAAGATAAACCCAGAGATTTCAAATGAGAAACCAGAGTTTTCATTTCTGACCTGTTGTGGTCTTTCTGAGTACTTTGCAATCAGACTATTTGCTCTATTATTTTTTGGTAACAAAAAAAATAAGAGCCAGCATTTTCTGAGGTTCCTTGAGTCTAAGGAGGGGTGCCTTGAGCCTCAAAAGGTTGAGAACCACTGGATAAGGGCCATGATTACACAAGTCTAGATTGTGTGATGGAGAACTATTTTGCCCTGAGTTGAATTTACAGAAAGATTGTGCATCAAAGTATCATACTTGTTTCTTAGGCTCCAGGTGGCACAGCAGGAGTATATAAAATGAATCAGTATTCTGTAATAGAGTGCCTTCAATCCCCAGTACAGGGAAGAAGGAATGGGCTCCTTTAAGGAGAAACCTCAAAGCTGGAGGCTGCACTCCTGGGAGCAGAATAAAGAAAGAGCTTCAGCAGCAAGAGAAGGAAAAGGCTTTAGCTGGGGAAAAGGAAAGTGATCTAGCTGGTGCAAGAAAAGAAGAGACCCAAGAGAACTGACTGGAGTAAGCCTGGGGAAAATAGAGAGAGGACTGAAAGGCATGAAGAAGGCCAACTTGGTGCTAAGCCTGCTCACAAAGAGTAAGAAGGTTCAAAAGAAAGAATTGGCCTGTGGAAGAAGAATACAGAGGACATACCAGCGAAAACATAATCTAAGTTAAGAATTCAGCATATGAGCAAAGTCACAAACCCTGTCAACTAGATGCTCCTTCTATCTAGCAAGAGGGTCAGCTGGGTGCCCAGGGTAGCTTGATGCACAGACACAGCAGTGACTTCCAGCTGCCACCATGTTGCTATCATGGTTGCCTGGCAGCTGCTATTTTTCCACCCTCTTCCTAAGTCATTGGCCGGGGCTGCTGCCCCAATCATCCAGCCTTACTTACACTACTGTCTCCAGCTACCTGCACACTGAGTAAAATCAGGATGTGGCAGATGAGATAAACAGGAACACCAGAGGAGAAGAGGTCACCAGGGTGGAGCAGGGAACACAGAAAATTGTGCACCTGTAGCAAGGGAAGGGTAAAAGTTGTTATACAATCATAACCTGTTTTAGGTGATGGGCACGACCAGGGCATCATAAAAGGCAGTCCTTGCACTGCCATAAACACAAGGGACATTTATACACGTGCTCCAGGAGTGTGTGTGTGTGGGGGGGGGACTTTAATTAGAACAGATCTGACAGCTACTCAAAGCACCCACAGCATCTCATTGTCGGGGGTAGATATTATAAGGTCAGGGCCCCCACCTGCCTGATGCTCTAATTGTGTATGCCATTGGGAAGATCCTAGAGAATGTCACTGTCACCTACCTCAGGCATTCTACTCTTTCCTGCCATGACTTGATGGTTCTACTTTTTATTATAGGGAGTTGGACATAGAATGGACAACAATTCTGTTGGGTCCTTCTCTGGGGCTTCTTTGAGGGGCTTCTTCTCTCCTTTACATCCCACCCTTACCACTTCCAAGATGATAGGCATCTGTATCTGGATCTTGGGAGGCCAGCAACCCCTGACAGACCAACGATGACCTGCTACTGAATTAAATTTCAAACACAGCTCAGTCATTGGCTCCTGAATGGTTGCCTTACATCAATTTATCACATTGGTCATTGTTTAAAAAAAAAAAAGAACAAAATCCATCAAAATCAAACCATCCTTCAAAGATGACTTGGGCAATCAAGCAGTACTAATTCCTCCCTGGTACTTGTGTCTAAAGTCTATCAGTTCATCTGAGATACCTGAGGCCTGATTATCAATTACTTTTCCCTAGCTCTCGAGTATGATTTCAATCAGTCCTCCCAAGATACCTGGGGCAATCAACTAGTTTCAACTCCTTCCCAGCTCTCAGGTCCAGATTCACACAGTCCATTTGAGATGCCTGATGCAATCAATCATCAATAATATATCTCCCGCTCTTGAGTGCGATCTCAGTCAGTCCTCCCAAGATGCCTGGACAATCAGCTAGCATTAATTTTCACCTACCAAGTGCCCTTTCTGGCCAGGGTCAATGGTCTCATGCCAGGAGTACACCCTCTTTTGGCTTTCTGGGGCCCTCTGGGTACACTAGAAAAGAAAAGAAAACAGGAGAGAAGGTAAAGATTAGAGGGGCTGTGCCCCCAAAAACTCACTGACCCCCTTGTGGTAGTTGCCCTCCTCCCTTGCTTCACTGACTTCTCCTCCACCACTCCTGTCACCATTAGTGCCACATGATTCATCCAGGGCTCTTTCACGTGGCCTCCAACCACCCTGCCAGTAGGCTCAACTGTCCCTCTTGCAGCAGGGAGCTGGGTCCTGCCAGCTGGCAAAACCTCTGGCATGTTGCTGCTCTGCTGATCTCATCTCCTCTCTGGCTGCCCCTCTCCAGGGCTGAAAATATTTTCTCTGTGCTCTATCCACCAATTTGGAGGGAGCATGTGCTACAAAAATGTATCAGCCTCCTCCCCGCTCTATCTGGGCTCTCTTCCACACCTGTGGTGAGTATTCCCCTTACAACTTTCTCAGGACATTTCCCTAGTCCTGATGGTTTTTCCTGACACTCATGTATCAGCGTCCCTGCACTGAAAAATGGCAGCAGGGGCACTTTAACTAAAGTGCATTGAACAAGCTTTAGTTGAAGCGCCCCTGCCTCCATTTTTCAGTTCAAGGATGCTGATACATGAGATGCTGGAGTCTGCTGGAGCATGGTAATTACCACACTCTAGCAGACTTGATTAATTGAGTCTACTCTGACATGCTGTAATTACAGCATGCAATTGCAGCATGTCAGAGTAGCCTTGCTGCTCGTGTATAGGTGCCCAAGGACTGTGAATATTTCTTTGTCCACTACATGACAGAGACAACTTCTGTGACCTTACTGCTTAGATTAGGTTTATGTTTAGGGGCTTGAACCACAGTTTGTTTATACCAGTGAAATTGGGCTTTATGGCCAGTATAAAAAGGGAGCAAGCAAATGATGTAAACCTCTAAACAGAAGCAACTTTACCCAATATTATGTAGAATTACCCCTGAAAGAATCTAGGAGTAAAACTACACCACTGTAAGTCACAACCAGTGTAAGTATTATCTGTTTTCATCCTGCATTATCTCTTGACTCAGTATAGTCTGGGCATGTCTACACATGTATTAATACACTTTTCCCAAGGCACATTTAAAATTACTACTTCCAATGTGAGGTACTAAATAAATGCACATTAGGTTCCCCTAATGTGCAGTAGTGAAAACACATGCTTTTTTACTGATGCTTAATGCCCAGTATCCTATTTTACTGTTCTACAGTTTTTTACATGAGGTTTAATGTGCAATAAGGCTATTGCACTTTAAAGCATGTGTAGGCTTGCTATCTGTGCACCTTGCCACATAGCAGCAAGGCATTGTAATGGCCACCTACCGCATGCAGTTACACTGGGATAGGTACATATCTTTCTGCTCTAGATCGTGGTGTAATTTACTTCAGGGTATAAAAGTAATGTAAGTAATACTGAAATAATTGTGTTGTCTCTCCAGGCCTTTAAACTGAAGGCTGTTTTGGAGGTGGAAGGGGCCTGTCTCTCATTTTTTTAACAGTTCCTAGCACAATGGGGCCCTAGCTTCTTGGCAACTTTGTAATAAAAATAAGTGCACTTCCATTGTCACAAAGGTCAAGGATAACCTGGTCTTCAAAGTCTAAGTAATATGTTAAGACCCTAGGATTAAAGGTGCTTTAGATGTGCAAAGTGTTTAAAAATATTAGAGTACATATTTCCTTTAGAAATATGTGTTTTGATACAAGATGAATGATTACTGTTGATCTTTCTTGGAAGGCACAAAAAATGCATTCCTCACATTCCACAAGGGTGCAGCAGGTTCATTTCAAAGCACACACACAAATGAATAAAACTAGAATGACCCCGAAGCCAGACAGATAAGAGCAAAATAATAGTATATTTTAATATTGTTTGTTTGGGAACAATTAATATTTAATTAAAATGTAGATTGTAGCTCATGCTATTTAGGTAAATGATTGAGACTTGATTCAGTGTTCCTTTTCTCATTTTAGATAAGTAAATGTACAAACACAGGTTGGAGGGAGACAAGCTCAAATATGTCTGAAGCATAGAAAGGAAACTGGAGAAAGTGGTAGATATAGTCTGATTTTTCTGCATTTCTTTTCTCATCTACATCAAGCGACCCAAAGACCAGAGCAGAAAGGTAGAAGCTGAACTGCATTATGTCAGATTTGCTTCTTAGAGTTGTTGCTCTCCTGTCCTGTATTCTGCCTGAGAAATCAGGCCCAGAAACACTTAAACAAGTCAGATTCATGCAGTCTTGCTCTAAGTATGATAAATTGTTGTGACATCATGGTACTGCCACTGGGCAATGCCACAAAATTACTGCTGTGAGAAAAAACTCTCCCCTCCTCCGACCCTCAAGTCTATGTTCACTTCTAAACAGGCTGGTTCCTTAGTATGAAAACAACATCTACATGCTTAGCAGCAGCAGAAGTCACATCTGCTGACTGAATTAAAAACAGGTAAATATTACTGCAAAGAAAAGAAATAAGATTTGCTAGAGGTAGTCACAAAATAAAACCCCAGTCTAAGTAATCCTGAGTTTTGAAAATGTTCAAAATCCATATCTGGACCTGAATTTTCATAATGCCCTCTTGCATTTATAATTTCCCTAATAAAAACCCTGAATTGTTGAGTGTTCATGCTCCACTCCCACATTTTACTATTGGTCCCATCCTTGAGATTTGGGAAATATTATAGAGCAGATCCATGAGTAATTTTGGAGTGCTAAATTAAACTTGCTAAGATGTATACCTAAGTATCATTATTCCAGAGTATTTGGACAACGGCCAAGTGTTAGGAATCATGTTTATAACCTCTGAAATCTAGCAAATTTTATTATGCATTATTATGCATGTAAAAATTACTATAAAAGTATTTCTCAGACTCCTTCCACAGTTACTTATCTCTAACAAACACGCTTGTAGATTTGGAATAAACTCGTAAATCAAAAAGAGACAATTGGCTTAAGTCTGCACCCAGTGAATCAACAAAAGCATTGCCACCAAATTAGGTAAGCATATAATCAAGTCTTACATTTTTAATAAATCTTATTTGCCAGCTCTAAAAATAAGATGAGATAGAATTCAGATATCCAGACTTGCAAACTTTGGGCAACAAAATAACCACTTGCAACTTTTTCTGCTAACTTCACACAGGCTTGGGCAGCTGAACCAAGGGAGTTCCTAAGTAGTCATTTGTGGGTTTAAAGAAAATAAATGTGTCTGGCATTTTATTTTCACCATTTTCCATTCAAAAACAGCATTTTTATTTCACCTTTCTGACCAATAATGGTACACTTCAGCACAAAGTTATGATTTGAAACCTCTCTTCCATTTTTGCTTAGTGTCATGTAGGGTGGCCATCATAGAGGACATTCCAGTTTTTTGCTGTTCTGTCCTCTGTCCTCTACTGATATGAAACCAGACATAAAGGCATCTGGTTTCATATCAATAAGAGCACAGAGGACAACCAGACTGTTATCTATGATGGCTACCTAAGTGTCAAGTATTGCTTAGTGCTCAAAATCTGTGTGAAAACATAAAACCATATGAAACTCAGCAGGTCTGCTAAGAATTCAAAGCTCAAACTAGGTCTGTTTGTGAATCTTAATCTTACAAGCAAATAGTGGCACCAGTTGGAAATATATCTGGATTTACATGAAAACTAGTGGAACCGGCAATAACTGGTATTTTTGATTGCTTGACTTACCTTTTTGGGGGAGAAGAAGGGAGGGATGGGGGTTGCTTGCGTCCAAAATTGAAAGAAAAGTTCAGAGGTTACAAAACTATATGAATCATAACTGAGGAGAAGTTAACTAGAGGAATGAAGCGGCACAGTTGTCATTCTTATAATATGTAATGGATACAATAGAGAGAGAAAACCTGGTATTTAGATGGTTCTACTCCCTGATGTATGTGCTGGAGTACGTGTTCAAGACTCAAAATGTTTTTTATCAAATTACATGTATTTTATGTACATAAGGAGGAGACAACAAGGTGAAGGCAAAGTGAGGACAAGTAACATCAATGGCAGGCAGTAGTGCAACCAGGGGTGATGAGATGGGCAGCAGCCCTGGCCTCTGACTTAAGAGGGGCACCAAAATCATCCTCCACCCTGACAGAATCCCATTTCTCAGCAGCAATAGCAGGCCAACAGCATGGTTCTTGCATCAGCATCTAGTGCACTGACTACTGTAAAAGCGAGAGAAGGGGAAAGGACAATATGTGCCGGCAGTGATGGAGGCAGCAGCAGCAAAACCCAGGGGATGTTTTGGGTAGGCTGTGCCTTCCTGCCTGCCCTTGAAACGCACCCCCCCCCCCCATCCTTCCCCAGTTCTCCCACAGGATTTGCCCAGGTGCTTGTTATACCACACATGGCAGGTGTGTGTTACACTACTGTTGGCAGGTGAACCCCAAGTATATAGTAACAGGAAACACAAAGGAGACCAAAAAGATGATACAGGGGTAAAGACAGCAAAAAACCCCAAATCATCTGATGGAATTTTCCAAGTAGTAGTAATATTCTTAAAGAAGCAGCAGAGAGACCAGAGAAACACACTGAAACTCACAACAGTGAGATGGATCACGTAGGCCTTGCCTCCTTCTCAAAGAGAAAACTTCACTGTTTAAGGATGTGTACAGTACGCATTTATATGTTTATTTTTAAATGTTCAGTAAAACAGGAAGGATGAGACAAAGGGACTGACCATAGTGCCTTGAAGGTTGCTAAGCCCATATTTGGACTGGGTCAGCCAGGGGGAGCAAAAGCTTTGAAGCTATCTGGAAGGGCAGTAGACTTGCTTCTGTTATTAAAATAACTAAAACTACTACAACCTTTAAAAAGCATTTTTTAAACTTTCTTGTTAAACAGGAATATTTTGAAACATTCTTATTAATTGGGCTAATTTTATCTAAAATGTGGACTAATTTTCTGGTAGATAGAGCAAATTCAGAATAAAACTGTCCTAAAGCTACTGTAGTCTCCTAAATGATCTCTTATCATAGGAGTGAGGAGATAGATCAACTCCTAGAATATGGGGATAACCACGAATATCATGTACCAGGAAAATACCACTCCTCTAGACCATTTTTAGCTAGGATAAATCAAAGCGACTGTCAAGCAGCTTTGGGCATGGCATGGCAAGTGGCCCAACTGGCCACAAAACTGAGACAACTCAAATAGTGATTTTTCATCACCTTGCATTGAGCTGCAACCAAGTTGTGCTCTGGGTATGAATCCATGTGTTCTAGAAGCCACAAAAGTACTACTTTGCGCGGGAGGGTTCTTCCTATTTAAAACAGTCTTAACTATTGTTTTAAGAAGAGTGGTCTACCAGTTAGCTAGAAGAAGAGGTAGGATGAAGGGAGCCAATTAGTCAGTTCCCTAAACATGTGGAAGTTATAATCAAAATAGTTGGCTGATCCAGAAAGGCATCAGGGAAAAGGGGATGAGTAGTTCAGGCTTTCTTCAGCTAACAGGGAGGAACTGTGGTGGTTTGGAGATAAGCGTAAGCATGAAGAGTAAAGGAGCCAACAAAAATTTTGGGGTTTTTTGTTATACCAATTAAATATTCCAGATTCTCGTGGTTCTACTGAATTTCTGCCTAATATTTGTGTTTGAATTAATTGGAAATTACCCAAACCACAAGCATGGGGAGAGATCTGAAATCAATTCAGATCAAACCCAATGGAAGGGTCATGAAACCCACTGAAACAAAATAATTTTTCATACAGCCTCAATTTTGGGTCTCTCACTTTATGAAATCCCTCTATCCTTTCAGAGATTATGCTGATTGCTCTGTTATTCTTAAGTGACGTGGTGCTGAGTAAAATTTTTCCCCAATCCCTTGCTATTCAGTAATAAACATTTATTTGTCTATATAAAATGTATGCTATGAGAAGTAATATTGCAGCCTCTTCTGCACCAATATATTAAAGTGTCTAAATTCTGGTCTGTAGGGTCAGTTTGGATTATCCAGGATCCTGCCAATCAAATTATTTTTTACAAGTATTTTAAATTAAGCCTTTTATTTATTTGTTTGTGTGTTTCCAAGCTGTACACAAACAATTCCTTAATTTTGCATAATAACTTGCCATCCATAAATATTTGCTGAATCGCTTGTATGAGTACATTTGAGTATATAGATGTAATGTAGATTTTGATTTTTTTTTTGTAGAATTATAAATGTGCTAAAATTAATGAAAGTTTTGTACATATTTTCTCAGACATCTAGGAGCCATTCATACACCCAAAAATAACATGACACCAAGAATAGCAAAACAGCAAAGTCATCCCATTTATTTGTGAATATACTTGCAAATCTGGCTTGGTCAGCTAGTGTCAGGTCATGGCCTTGGTCTGTCCAGCACGGTGGTTCAGTCCAGTCTGCCACCTCCCCAGTGGAACGCTGGGGCAGACACAGGTGGCCAGAATCCCCTACCTGAGACTAGGCACACACCAACTCACTGCCAACCAAGTGGCCAGTCAAGGTCAGCTGACCTCCTACCTACTCGTTCCCATATAAACCCCTGGCCTGGAAGAGGAAGTGTCCAGGCAACAAGTCTCAACCTTGTACCTAGACTGCTTTATCCTTGGCTTGTGCTGCTACTGACTCTGATGGATTCCATAGATACCTGACCCAGCTAGCCTCCTGACCTTTCCCCCTGCCTTACCCTCTGGATCCCTGACTCGGTTCCCCAGACAGATCTCTTGGCTTCTGATTTCCTGGCTTCTCCTGACCCTGAGGTGACTCCCCTAGCTTATGGCCCAGCATGACAACTAGCTCTTGGTATCCAATGTTATCCACTCACCCTACCCACTCCCTTAGCCTCTGCTGAGAGCTTAAAAAAGGATACAATTCATACAGACTGGGATGGAGTATTTTTTAATATTTGGCCACATGCCCATTACATGACCTGAAATGAATCCAACAAGATGACTCTTCTTGGTGGTCCCTTAAAAAAGCTGATGGATGTCCAGTAGTGCATATGCTTCCCCTCTGGCTAGCTAAACCATCATTTAAACTTAGAGATACTTTCAAGACCAGACCTTCTAACTTACCTCCTCCACAGAAGGAGGTTTATCATGGGATAAACACAGTGGTTCAGTTAAGTTTCAAATGTATTTTCGCTTTTCAAAAAAAAAAAGAAAAATCACAAGAATTGTCAAGCATGCATCAGAACAGTAAATGATCTATCTGCTAATCTTGACGCTTACTAGGAGTTTGGTGATTCATGAATGCACACGTGCATCTGCTGATGAGATCTGTCAACTTTTTCCCATTAAATATATAGTAGACAGATGCAGCATTTAATCATCATTTTAGTTCTGTTGTATAAGAATATCAATGGAATGTGTTGGGATGTTTAACTAACAACATTCAGAACTAAATTATCAGTAGATGCACTTTTAAAAAGATGTCATCTTACATTTATGCCAGAGACAGTAGCAGTATACCCAAAGCAGATGTGAATGGCCTGAGTTTTTACAAACACGTTGGATATTTTAGAATTCAGTCTCTTTCTCCCTGCCACAGCAAATTTGAACTGGATACTCCAGCAGCTGTCAGATCCAAAAGCAAGTGTGTCCTTCATCATGAGCACCCCTACCAGGAATAGTAGGCAATATGTGTCTATCTTTCCAGTGTATCCACTGTCCTGTAGCTTGCAATTAGTCAACAGGATAGAAGAGAAAGAATTGCAGAATACCAGAAGTGCTGCTGTTTCCCCTTGCCTGATGGGATATGAGAGTCTTTAGAGGTGAGATATTTGTCAGAAATAGAGAGAAATCCTCTCTAGCATATACACACAAAAAAAGAAAGAAAAAAAGAAGAAGAGTTCAAGAGCTTCAGCACTTCCAGAATTAGAAGTCTGATTATATAATGGACTTGTATGGTAAGGTGCAGCATGTATTTCTATATGGTAAAAAATACATTTCAAGGATTTAAAGTATATTTTTTCAGTCCCCAGTTCTGAACTGATAATGGAACATTGGGGCTTGAATACCCAGAGCTCTCCGCCTTGTACAATTATTCTAATTTGCCATCTGCTTGGCACAAGCATAAATGTCTACACAATGCAGGGTCAAATTAGGCCTCTTGTTCACTTTTCGTAGAGTTGGAGAACCTTAGATTTATGGTTTTCTTTTCTAATACATTCACTAATTATGGCTGATAAATTATCCATAATGATTTTGTGGTTTCAGTAAACAATTTGTTTTTAACCAAAGTAAATTTTTGACTTTGGTAATTTTAGTATTTCCGCACCAGCTTTTCCACCAATGTCACATACAGGTGGAATTGCATGTAGTTGGCAAAGTATTTTTTAATGAAACCTCTGCAAACATACTGTAATGTTCATCTAAATGAATCTCTCACCCCTAAATGGGTAATATTGAAACACAAATATTTTTGTATTTGGGGGAGAGTCTCTAGAGACCTGTACATATAAAATGGAAGCCGTGTGAGTAATGAGTGACAGTTTCTTAAAGGTTAATATTTTCTTTAATCTGTTTCCATAACGGGAGAAGGGGGAAAAATATGTGCTAAGCATAAGGTGTGCTTTTGGGATTAGAGAAACAATTTCAGCTATTATGTATATATTAGAGCACAGGGAACAATACAGATACCACAAACAAATTTTATTTCATTTAATGAAATATAGAAGTGTCTTAAACATTTTTCTGTTTTTCAAAGGATTGAGGATTTCTTATATTCTTTTAAAAAAAAGTAAAACTGCCCTTAATGCTGGACTAGACGCTGTGATTGTCATGTAAGGTAATGAAACCATTAAATGCACAGTATTAAGAAGAGACAAGATGCAATTAGCCAAGAAATTACTCTGATCTCAGTGACATTTTCAAAAAATCATAATACAATATACATCGCGGGACATGATTGACAGTCTAATCCAGTTTTGATGGAATGTAGTCCACATACTGTGAGTAAAGCAGTACATGGCCAGATAAAGCTCACAGCTGTGAATCCCTGATATGTCCTTACAGTCTTGTCACCCAAGAAATTCCTCAGGTTTAAAAGATGATGAAAGTATCGACCATTAATGACAGGATCATCTTCTACCCTGAAATAAAATGTACTAATCCCTTTTGCTAGGTCTATGAATTCCTAATATAAATTATATAAACTCTAGTAATTCATCTCTGTTAGCACAGTTGTGTTTGGAAATTGTACAGCAGTCTTTGCCCTATTTGAAATGCTAGATGAAAGCAAGACATGTTCGTTTAAGCTGTAGCATAAAGTAATTTAACATAGGGGACAGAATAACTTCTGAATAATGAGCACTAGATATGTAAAAGAAGGAAGTTCTGAAGTTCTAAAGTGGCCTGGTGGATTTATACCTGATCTTTGAAAGAGACCAAAATTGTAAATATAGAAAATATAGCTAAATGTAGGTGCTTTGTTAGACATTTGTAAGATGATTTAGTGATTGAGTCATACAGAATAGATGTACTGACTTCAAAGAAACACACAACGGTCGTTTATGTCTTACAAATAATTTGAATGGTAACCTATCCATCATTTTAAAATCAGTACTAAAATGCAGCAATATACATTTCAGTGGATTATGCAAGGGAAAAAAAATTGAAAATTTAATTTGAGGATGTGTTAAAAATGCATTCAAAATATGGCAAGCACTTTTTGATAACACAAGTTGCATAGTTCTATATTATCTGTACCAGTGGCCTCAGCCTAGCCTCCTTTTTTTGCACTTGCAATTTTATGGGCACAAATAATTGTGGGTGAAATCAGGTAGTTAACCATCTTAGTGACACTGATTGTGCCTGAAGAGAATAGCAACTAGAAAATTGTGCCTGGCACAATTTGCACCTGTAAGTATCAGGACCAAAAAAATATAGAATGCCACATTTTTAAAAATTTATTTCCATTTCTAAAAAATATACAATAACTAAATAGATTGACTATATGTATATATTATACTCTGTGTATATGCCCAAATACCCACATACACTTACTGCATATGCATGTGTAAGCAATAGGCCATATATAAATATAATCATATAGATGCATTAACATTTATTGTCTCTTAAATATGAGAGGTAACTGTTGTGAGGGATGCTGGGGTAGATGATGTTTTTTCCCTATTCTGAATATGGTCAGTAGAAATTATCGTATTACACACTGACACAAAGCAAAACCTAATGTTATTCACTGCTTTGAGAACACTTTAGGAAGCAGAACAAGAGAGACTCAATTCTTTTATGTCTGTCTAGCATTGCTTTTGCCAGTTATGTTCAAAATCATTGTAGTAAGATCAAAAGCTAACAGTATACATAAGTTCCCACAACTTGTGGGATTAAAGATATCCCACAGGTATGATGGGTTACAACTGATTCAAACTCTTCAAACTTCAGTAGGTTCCAGCATAGCTTGAAATCTGAGTCAAACCACAGCTGATTGTGTGCCATTCTGTACTCACCTCAAAGAACCAAAAAGAGGAGTCTATTTTATATTAGTCAAATTTGAATTCAATACCTAATGTCAGACCAAAAAAACAGAAGCAACTCAACTTTGAAAGTCTACCCTAGCATGCATACAAATGGTGAATAATGGATTATGCTACTTATGATTCAGACTTTAAAAAAAATTACATTTCCATTCCAAGGTTTTAATTTATTCAAGATGGGTGGTACTGGTGGGGGGAGGGGGTAAAGGGGAGGATGAATCCAACTGGGTAACTTCTTAATGTGCATAAGAAGCTTATCTTAAATTCAGGACTTTCTTTTGAACACTTATTCTAAACTGTAGTTTAATATTACCAAGGTTCTTTTTAACTTGAAACACAAACAGCTGTGAGAAATTACAATTAACCTGTGTTCTATATACAGCATTTACAAATTTTTCAAGGTCTGACCCTGAAAAGGTGCTGAGTATCTGCAAATCCTGTTGAATTCAGGCAAAATAAGAGTCCAATATCTAGCATTTAATGACAACATTTTATTTCAATGCTGCATATTTGAAAACACCTTTAAAATGAGGGTATGAACTAATAAATTGAAGTGCTGATAACAAAATGGGCAGAAGACACATGCTTCATAAATTAATTGCCTGCATCCAGCAAAATGCAAAGCACCTTCAACTCCATGGCAATTTTCAGGAGCTGAGGGGTGTTCAGTGACACATGGAAGGAGCTTCACAGCTACCAGGGTCTGATCCTCTGCCACAGAAATTATATACAAAAAAATGATACACAAAATTATATGAATTAGCAGAGCCAGTTGTCACTGCTGGGGAGTTCCTAAGCTTTTCATGATTTTTTAAAATAGTTTGAGGCCTGCTTAGGGAAGGCTTTGCCCTCCCTTTTCTGAGCCATATACCATGCAAACTTTACTCACTTCTATAACCTATCGTTGAACTTACGTTTCTTTGTATGTCACCTTTGCCTACACAGTTTCAACTCACTGGGCTCTGTTATTTAAAAAAGAAACCATTAAAAAGAAACAAAAGTGAAAGTAGGTTTTATGCAAAATTACTAGGGGGAGGACAGAAATCAAAGAAAGCTACTGTCTTTTGGTTAGTTTTGTTCTGAAAATCTGGGTTTTTGACTGGGGGAAACAGAAAATTGTAACAGGAATTACAAAAAATTGTAAAAGGAATTTTTGGTGAGTTTGCAGGTGTACTGTTTTTATATTCAGCAGAGGCACAGTTGCACTTTATGTGATTGTTCCTTCATTTAAGGTAACTGAACATTATTGACCCAAATTGTTCCAAATTGTTTTAGATTATCTGTACTTTAATCTATAAAGAGCAAATACTTTGAATTCAGGTATTACAGTGCCTTCCTCCTTCCCTTGCATTGTGTACAACGTGATCAGGGGTTCTTTTATTATTTAGAGAATATAATAAAAAAGAAGATGGCTCCAATTTTAAAGTGGTTTAAAAGTAAACAAATATGCTTGAGCTTTTAAAAAATAACACACAAGACTACAAGGCATTTTAGATTTTTTCCTGGGTTTAAGCACTCTTCCATTTATATTTAGTTTTTAGGCAATCAGCTATAATTTTGGCACAGTGTTGTATTATACAATTCTAATTTCATCAAGAAAAGAATCAAAACCAATGATGCCAGCAAGGTTAGTATGAACAATGTGAATGTACACACTATTATTTTGCTGTGCACATATTTAAGAGGTGAGGGTTCGTAGTAAAAGGAAAGAATAATAATTTTAATAGCAATACTGTTAACTATTCAAATTTTAATCTTGATACTTTTCTGAGATGCACTAGCTTTGCATACTTATCAAGCTAAATATATATATATCCAAAGTATGCCTAAAATGCTGTCATAAAGTATTTTAGAATTAGATTTGTACTTCAAAATGTAAAAGTTGCTTTCTATCTTAGGGTAGCTCAGTTATTGTTTTGATACTAGTACAGCCTTTATTGGCTCTTTTTATTTTTGTGCTATTTTTAGGAACATTCTTTGCTTTGCAAGAAAATCCACACTGACAAAAGCAGATGTTTCAGGTTATAAAATAATTAGTTATTGAATTTTTTTGGAAAAACTGAATTTCTATAATCAAAAGTCAGATTTTAAGATGGATTGATACTCTACAAATGCTGACAGTAATGTAATAACTGATTTTACTCTAAGGTAAATTATAGGATGATGAAGAATGTATTTGTACTTCCTTCAGAAGACATTGTGCAATGTTTCTGTTTTGGCCAAACCCTTAAGTAACACAATACAAATGTTATTCATTATTTTGCCTTAAAAAGTACTGAGGTTAATGTATTCTGAACTGTCTCGGATAGTAGATCTATTACTACACAAACTTGTTGATGCTGTATTTGTGCAGGGAAAAAGACTAGCGATGGTTTCTGGTCAATGCTAGCTAATAATAGTTCACACTTACATAGCACTTTAGATTTTCAGAGCTCTGTACAATCATGAAAAGCACCAGACAAATATGTAAAGGCTAAATCCTCCTTGGCTGAAAAGGATTCAGTGCTGCTTGTATAATCAACAAGGATGCAGTAGATCTGAATAATATTTTTGGAGAAGGTGGAAATCTTGTTCACTTAGAGGAAATGTTAAATTATTTTTCTGTCAAAATTTGAAAAAGCTTTTTGACAGGTTTGTTATGGTTAATTAATTACTTTCATTTGCTCTAAGTTGTATACTTGAAGATGAATAGTACATGATAACAAGGCTAGGCAGTGTGAGGAAGACCTTTGCTAGTCTATACAGTGTGCTGCCTCATTACAGAACTAGCTATCTGCAGGAAGCCTGACATTGAAAGGTACTGCACGTCCCATAACGCCCTCCCCTAACTGAGATGATTGTAGCTTCTTCCTAAAAGTGATGATTAGGAGAGAGAAAAGCAAAACTGAATGCTGTATGAATATTTCATGTAAATGTAAGCAGGCACTTACTGGACGTAGACCTTGATTGATGCTAGAGTGCCTCTAAATGCCTTGACATTGAAGGGTTTAGACTCCCCTTTCCACAATGACTGCTTCAAGAGCTGCAGTTAATAGTGGAATATAGCTGTATTTAGCTGAAGAGCTCTTTATTACTGGCTGATATTAAACAAGACCACAGGCCTTGGTTTTGAGTAAGTGAATCTAGATAAGAGTTAGTGGAAACCTAAATGAGATAAGGTAGTTACACTTTCTCCCCACCCTATTGCTCAGTTGCTTGTATCATTTTTAAGTTCTTTCTTCTATGCTGAGGTGAATCAACCAAGCACTAGATGACGCAGGTGCAAATTTCATTATGGTGCCTACCCACAAAAAGAGTACCAAACAAGCAGAAATGTAACAAACATGGAGGCAGACCTTTTACAACCAAAATAAATATAATTGCACAAATGGGAAAATACGTTTTTCAAATATATCATCAAACTACAGATCAGCTAAAAAAATCCATAGCCCTGCCAGGACTGATTTCTCTATTACTTTCACAGAAGAACATTTATTTTCAAACATTTGCTATAAATGAACTTAATTCTGGTATGTTTTCTGCTCTGGAGTAGCTCCACTGAAAAACAGCATGGCCCTTAATGCATAATTTTTAATTGAATCATTATATATTCAGGTAATTTAGAAGCTGAAATCAGTGACAGGAAAGAATCAACTTTCAAGATCAGTCACATGAAGGGACAATCTTTTAAGAGCTGGCACTGAAACGTTTCATAGTGAGGGTGAGATGTTGGTCATGATAGGTGTTTCCCCCATATTATTGACAGATAAATTACCCTTCAAAAATATTTCAGTCGCTACCATTCACTTGGGTCCGGATTGTAGGCCATTCTTTCCAAAACCTTATCGTATTAGCTTTAAAAGACAAAAGGCTATATTCTGATCTCGGTTATATATCTGAGGAAATCTAAATTAATTTCACAGTGAAGCCAGTGGAATTTCTTCCTGGCCATAAGCAGATATAGTAGATAACATATACTCATCAGAATTGTGCATGGCCTGGCTGGTGCCTATACCTTTTTTGTTCCCATTTATCATCATTCAAACAAATACAGTAATTTGATTCCAAACAATAGCTTTGAATGACTTCAGATCTTGAACCTTCAGGTAGGATACCCAGAATTAAAATCTGCGCTGAGAAAAGGCCCAGTGCCTGGCTACTTCATTGAATTGTAGGGCAGAAGATTAAACAGTAACAAGGGGCCCTAAACCCTTTTGGAGAGATTTGGAATTATTGTGTCCTGCTCTGGCATTTCGCAGCTTTTAGAAGCACTTCAACATTGCTGGGTAGTTGAGGCTTGTGAAGAATGGAAACAAGAAACTGTATGTCTTTGTGGCATGCACCTCTGTAGAATCACCAGGTTTTAAAGTAGGCATAAGAAAAGGAATTAATGCTGCTGGTTGCAAAGTTAAACCATCTCCTATTACTCTGAGCATGTGAGAGTTGATCCTCACTAAAAGGGGAGGGAAGCTTTGATCTATGCAGATATCCTGTGATGTATATGTGGTGGATTTGGTTTTCCCCAGTAATTTGTAGGCTCTGTGCAGCCCCTCCCACAAGAAGACAAATAGCTGTCTCCCTAATGTTTGAGCGCCAAAACGTTTAAGCTTGCTTTGTCTATTACCATAACAAAAGCTCTAGTGAGCTTTCTATACAATTTACTCCAGCTAACTATTGAATCTACCCAGCAGAAAAAAAAGAAACGTGGTGTTTTTCATAATCAAAGTTTCTTTTCTTTGCCTCAGCCTCAAGTGTTCCCCCAAAGGAGTTATTTTCCAAAAAGAGATTCAGGGCATCATCAGGAAAAATAGGAAACCGTGTTCAGAATTACCATACACAAAAAATGTACCACGCCAAAAAAAAAAATACTTTTGAGGATGCTCAAAGCAGGGATCTTATAACTGTGTCTTGGGTTATTTGGGGAGTAACTGATTCCATGATATTAAGTAAACATGGATTTTTATTATGATGGATGCTATTTTATATGTTACCTGCAGTGGATTTAAGAATACTTTTCTATGAGAAAGCACACTGTTAAATGTGCAAAGAATGATCCTCTCTACAGCTTTGGCAATGAATATCATGGCAGTGGATTTGGGCCTAATACACTATCTACTTTCTCAATGCATATATTTTTTATTTTAAAAGTTTATGTAGCACATAAAGCATAATGTGAAGAGAAGTGAGTAGTAACTATGAGGGAAAGCTGTAGTGGTTTTCATGTGGCAGCTCACCTCTGTAATGCAATTTCATTTTTTCCAATAATACATTAAAATTGCTGCTATCTCCATGTTAGTCAATAAGTTCCTGAACAATTTCCAGCTGTGAATAGTCCTTATGTGCTTGCTCATGCCCACAATTGATTTTGTCTGTGACTGAGCTGCCCATATATTTTATGCACACTCAATCCTGTATGCACCCGGATGCCCACATAAAAATTTCATGGGAATTTTAAGTTAAGTTTGTACAGGTGGATCAGGACCATAGAATGAATTAGCAGAGTAAGACAAGACAAAAGAGAGCCATAATATTACAGTACTTCTCATTTTAGTGAATAATGCAGTGATCTAGTAATATGCACAAGAGACAGGGTAAGCAAGAACAGGAATACAAAGCTGTGAAGAGTGGCTTGAAAGAAGACATGTTACTGAATATTGGGTTCCTTTGTTATTAAAATTAAACACAGATTTAATCTAACATTTTGTAGTCAGTCATGCAACTGACTTTAATAACTATACACTTAGGCTTGTATCTTTGTGCGCTAAAGCTAAAGCTTTAATTAAGTTTGGATACAGCCTATTATAAGGTCTCTTGTGCACATAAGTGAAGCAAACTGGTGAGTCACTCCACTACCTGCAGGAACTACAGTACATGGGTATTCAGGCAAGAGCAGTAGAATTTTGATGCCACCGTTAGATATTTATGAAAAGAGATGCATTGAATTTTATCTCAGTAGTATAGATCAATTTTCAGGACAGAGTTCCTAACAGTGTATTCATAGGCTGGGTACAAAACCAATTTTATCTGCTTCAGTGGTGTGTGAACTGTATAAGGAAAGACATCTCTTTACTCTCTGATAGCTTATCTTCCCTGGTGACCATTTATGCGTGCTCTTGTAAATATACATATTTTACAGAAAAAGCTCTTTAAACTATCCTTTGAGATGACCTTGAAGTAGGAGCATTTGAATCTTCCAGGAAATTAGCAGCAAAGTGTGTTTTGGTAATGATTGGTGGGGTGGGAAGTGCCAGTCAAAGCAGTAGTAATAATCAGTGCAGCCGGCTATTTAATAGCACAGGTCTCTTATAAAGCCAGTTTTTACAAGGGGAAAAATACACCCACCCTCCCAGCCCTGGAAAATCTCTTAAGAACTGGGAAAGCTTTGAAAAATTCCTCCTGGCAAGGTGAGGTTGCTGCTTAAAAATAATAATAGTAAAAATAAACCTCACATTTCTTTTCACTAGCTAGGCTTATAAACCCTGAGTAAGCTTAATTAATGTCAACGGAGAAAATAATGAAGCTTTTCCAAGTGATACATTGGAAGCTCACAGAACTTAACAAGGCAAAATATGAAAATGTCCATTATTTCTGTGTGTGTGGTTATGTTTTTTATTCCCATTTCTCTCCCACTCTTCTGTTTCCTCCCTTGATACTCACCAATCCCACCTATAGATTCATAGATTCATTTGTTTCCCCACATATGTACCCACCCTCAAATTCCTCCCTGTGCTCAAATATTGCAAATATATATTGATATGTTTACTCAACATTTTCCTCCCACTGACCTGCACCTGATGTCCTCAGTTCATACGCAATATACCAGACCTATCTGAATATACTCCCTGTCACATATACACCACAAAGAACATATAAACATACTTTTGGCTCCATACTTGGACATTTCCCCATGCATATATGCATTTCAGTATATGCATACTCATCCTCAGATATATACCTGCGCACACTTTCACTCTCTGTGTTTACATACTTATTCATGATATGTTCCTTCCATATACTAGCTGTCTATCTGTGCACATGTATGTATATGCTTAATAGAGAACACATTTTTGTGTTGGCTTACAAGCCAACACAAGCACATATACACTCACCCTGATGCTGTCTTCCTAAAATTGTACACATACAAGTTTGTTCCCCTCAAACTCTTCCAGTCTGTTCTGTACATAGACCTAGTCTATGTGCTTTGTACATGTGATGTTTTGGGCTAGGTACACACATTAAAAAATCCCAAGGCAGATTTGAACTAACTTACTTGGGTTTCTCCAAGCAGACTAGGTTAGTTCAGTAGTGAACAGAACAGAAGTTTGCCCTTTGGTGGGGAGGGGGGCACACTGCTGCCTGCACTAGCTGAGGCCAGCAGGTTGGTGGCACTTCTGCATGGCTGACTGCAATGGAGCAGCCAGGCCACTCCTGATTGACTGGCACATGGAGGTGTTAGCAGGGGCCCTCAAAGGAGTCTGTGATGCCAGAGGACAGCAAAATAACTTGATTTGATAGGGGATCTGGTACAGAAGTTCAGTGCTGCAGAGTAGCCTAATTCAAATAAGTTTGAGTGCACACTGATCCAGGACTATCTTAAAGTGAGTTCTGCCATTTTTAGTTCAGACTAAGTGCCCCAAACTGCTGTACAGTTGTGGGTTTGATTTGAATCCTGATCACTTAGTGCAGATTATGTGTAATGTCTGTACCTAGCCTCGAGTACCTAACTTGTCTGGCACCTGCAATGATCAGTTAATGGTGTGATTTTTTTAAAGTGGAATTTTGAAACAAGCTCCTAGAGTCTCACTACAGTTCTTCTTTTAAGTAACCTCCCTGATAATCTTTACTGACTTGCCATACAAACAAGATAGCACAGAGTTAGAAACAGAGCAGACAAAAGTGACAACGTGGTAATTATTTTCTCCTGTTTTTATCAGTTTTGCAAACTGAGATACAGTATTAACTATTCTTGAATTACTTTTGCCCATATCAAGCCAGTCCTTTACACTTTACACAGGGGTGGGCAAAATGCAGCCCATGGGCCGAATGTGGCTCACCAGGCCATTCTATCCAGCCCACGGGGCCCCTAAAAATTTTAGAAAATTAGTATTTATCTGCCCCTGCCTGCCTCTCATGCAGTCCTCAGTGGCTTGCCAAAACTCAGTAAGCAGCCCTCCGCCTGAAATAATTGCCCACCCCTGACTTTACAGCACATCCAAATAAGTGTGGTCATTTGTTTCCCAGGGGACAAATAGTAGCTGCACATCTTGTGCCTCTGCTACTTTTCCACAAGGAATGCCCATGCCATGCATGCTTTGGCTCATGGCAGGTTACCCCAGGTGGGGTAGGGGAGGCTGGGGCCAGTAGCTGTGCTGGCTTCAGCAGCTTTACTTGGGGTGCTAGGGGCCTCAGGGAACTGCAGCCACAGCAATCTTGCAGCTGGGAGCCTGGCTGGCAGTTGCAACATGACTCCAGCTGGCCAGGCTCTGGTTCTGGCTGGTACACGCTGCTGGCACTTGCACCACCCTGGTTTTGGGGGGGCCGGTTTGGCATGGGTTTTTTTGACCCTGGGATCTCCCCAGGTCAAAAAAAACCCCATGCTGCAAGGTAGGAATGTAGAGAATGCCTGCATGTGCCACATACCACACGTCCGTGCTCATCTGGACATGGCCTACAGGTCTATTTCTACCTCCCCTTTAATCACATGATAAATTAAAAGTGGGGAGATTTGGCTAAAGGGAGCCAAAGAGATTGACAGGCTTTCATGAACCAATGGAAGGCACTTTGCAACCACAAAGAGAGTTTGGGGCATTATACATCAGGAGAGGGGAAAAGGTTAATTGCTCCTTCAGAACCTGGTGAATTTCTAATACTTAAATCCTTCCCCCATCCCAGAAATACAGATAGAGCCATACACATAGAAAAGCTGCATGGCTTTTTTGAGAGGGGAAAGATCCGAGATTGGGCTGTGTCCCTTCTCTCTGCAAGATGCAAATAGTTCCTTAAAGGTTATCTTCTCTTTTTCCATCTCTTAGTTTTATCATATTTTCACACGGGTGTTAAAGAGCCGAATGTTTAACAAATGATCAGTTCCTGGGCATAAGCCCATGTTGATTCAGTGCGCTGCAGGAAAGTGGCCTATTTCAGCTACAAAGGAAGCCAGTAAAGTGTGATTTCCAAACTGGGTGATTTACATAATGAAAAGTAGCTCTATTCTGCCACTGAAGCTGAGACATTTTATAACTGAGTGGATTCATTCACATGATTACATATGAAATGGCTCTTATTGTATGAGGACTATACACATCAGACTAGAGACAGACCTAACAACCAAAATGTTCTGTGTAGAAAAGAGAACAAGGTAAAAACCAGAGGTTCAGCTCAGATATGCCTCCAGTGAAATATTTAATATGGTCAAATAACTTGATGTAAAGTACACGATTTGTATTAGAATGCTATGGAGCATCCTCATATTTGTGTATACAGATGCCAAAACATGTAGCAAAAAAGAATAATCGAGAGGCTGGAAAAGGATATTAAAATATTTCAATACATATTTTAGCTTGCTTTTATCTTTCCAATATCAAATGAAATTCAGTGGTTGAAGTCATTGTAGGTAGGGTAGAGCTATTCAGCATTTTTTTTGCAAGATTTGTTGTTTGAAATATGCTGATTTGTCTAAACTGAAAACTTTTGTGGAAATCTGTCAATTTCTATAAAAATTTCATCAGAAAAGTTGCTTGGATCCAATATATTATGGGAGACATTCACTCAACTCAGACTAGGCAATAGACCAATTAGGCAGAGACGTATGGATGGCTTATATCGCTGATAAGTACCTTAACCACTGTGCTGTTGGCCATTCTGGGAGCTCATTCTCTTACAAAAATAAAGTTGGAAAAGTCTATTTTTTACCAAACCTGGAATGGAATCAAATGTCAAAACCTCAATTTAAAAAAAAAAATCTTGTTTTCCAGCCAGCTCTAATTATATGTGTGGTGCAGGAGAGGGTTTGTGTTAAAATTCACTCAAGCTTATAGTTACTGGGCATGTGGCCTGAACTTTTAAATCGTGTTTAAAATTGCTTAACTCTGAAATCATAAGTCTTAGTTTAGTTTTAGCTGGATCCTCCTTTTTGGCATTAGTTTCACATCAGAATCCATAATAGCACTTTCTCACAGACTGGTTAGAGAGCAATCCCAGAGTGGAAAAAGACAGAAATGAGAAGTTTTAGTTCTGTGTCTGTACTGCAGCTGAGCAATATGCAGGAATAGAGAGTCATCTGTTGAGTGCAATTCCTGTCTTTCCAAAAATATATATTTTAAATGCTCTCATCATTTGCAGCCTGGTCCAAAGTCTACTGGACTCTTTACATAGATTCCTGAGGTAAAATCTTAGCCCCAGTGAGGTCAGTGGCAAAACTCCCATTGACCTTAATGAGGCTTGCATTTTACCCCCAGTGGCTTCAATGACTTTGAACCAAGATCTTCAAGCTTTCAGTAAATTGGCTGAACAAGTTTTGCACTGAGCTGAGCTAAAACTTACATTGATATAACTAAAGCTAATTTGGCCCATCCTATAACCAAATACAACATAAAGCTTAAGTGAGCTGCTGCTTTTATTCTGTAGATACATACACATTCTTAGGGTTCGCATCCTCCATGATTAAAAAACTAATCAGAATCCAAATCTGTGAAATACAGAGATGCATTATATTTACATAACTAAAATAAGTGAATGCACTTTAAAAATAAAACAACTTGCATTTCAACCTCTCCATTTCAGATGCTATCAACAAATAATCAAGGTATAGAGGCAGGACAGGTTTTGTTCCTTAATAATTGCTTAGATTATCATAGACTCACTAATCATTGCTGCATTATATGGAAATTTGTTTTTAATCCAACAGGACCATATTGCTAATGACTGAAACATCTACCAGCAGTATCATTCCTAGCAGCAGCAAAATGCCATGGAATTGATTTTAATTAGCTTTCAGGAAAAAAAAGAATTATGTAGAACTCAAAATCCATTGTTGAAGTCAGATGCCAACCAGGCTGTGTAAGAGGTTTATATAGCTAACTGGACATCAGGGACTCATGTCTGTATTCAGACTAACCAATTTATATAGAAGTGTAAGGGCTATGTTCTCATGCAGTGCATCTATGTAGTCATAAAATTATGTTTATAATTATAATTGAGAAGCAGAGAGGCACACATGCTTATATGGGCCAAATACTTCTCCCCAGAGCAAAGCTTATGAGACTGCATGTAGGGGATCTCTGTAGGGATGAAAGGACTGAATTTTACATATGTTTTCACACACAGAATTTCTGAATTCAACCACAGACACCTCAATTAAACACATTAGCGGCAGCCTTAAAATAATGCCAGTTCCATGCATAAGAGGTTTCAGTATAAATAGCAATTCTGGAAACAGAATTCTGGCTGCTAGGAATTTGTGCCAAATTTCTAGAAAACGAAAGCTAGGCCTTTTTAGGAATTGCTGTTTTTGTTAATAGGTTATCTGGACATCAAGCAGCCACCTATAAAAGTGCCTTTTCTTTGCCCATGTGAGGTATGTTGTAAGGCACTAAAAGTTCACATCAAAAGTTTAACAGGCATCTTCTTTTCCCTGCTGATCCCCTACACAGCACATTGGATAATTTGACTACACAATATGCACGAAAAAGAATTTCTGAAATATGCAACTGCGCACCAGCATGTGGGAAAAATTTGATGGATCTGAGTGCTGATTTCTAAGGGATTTCCTTTTTTAGACATATAATGGAATGTACAAGTGTTACAATGAACTAAATGCTTTGAATGGCACTGAACAACAGAAGCAGAGTTCACCACCATACTCTTCACAAAAATGTGGTGGTTTCACAAAACAAATCTGAATTACTCATTGAATACAGTGCTTAAGTGACTGAGATTTATGCTTCTGATGCCCCCAAAAGCTTTCCCCACCATTTCTTGTCTTCATTCTCCGGTGAATGAGTTCACTGCAACTCTGCAAAATATTTACTTTAAATATCAAAAACACTTGCACACAGTCTGAGTTTAAGGCCTATTACCCTCACAAACCTTAGTCCATGATCTTTGAAGGATCACAAGCTGAGAAACTGAAATACAGTGCTCTTGTCCTGTGAATGTTTTGGAGATTCCAAAAAAAAAAAAGAACTCTCCAGTTCCAAGACCGTTTGCATTTCTTTCATGAAAAAAGAAACATTCAAAAAAAAATCCAGACTTTAGGGTGTTCATTTGGGTTGTGGAAACCTGAAATTGGTTACTGAAGAGTGGGTAGATATCTCTGTCTGGTTATCGTTAATAATTCAATAAGTTAAGCCTGAAGACCTCCCGGGCCAAAGTTTGGTCCGTATTCACATGGTTCCACAAACTGTTTTGGTTCTGACAAATAGCATTTTTTTTTGTTGTTATTTTTTAAATATTTCAAACTAGCTATAGGGCAAATGTGGACTTAAGTTTTTAACCTGTTTATTAACCAGCTTTGACCCACCTATGGCTCTCAGATAATCCTTGGATTTGCTCCATGTAGCAAGTTATTCTGTGATGCAGTTTCAGTGTTCAAATATATATATATATATATATATATATATATATTAAGCAAATTAGCTACATGTAATTACAGGTACTAACTTAATGCTCCATAATCAGCACTAGTGTGCATTAGTGCAGATGAATTTTTTTTAGTGACATTAATGCATATTAGACTAAATCTACTGCATATTAGCATATTAACACAGGTTTTACCCACCACGGTAATGCGCAGTAGAACTAGTCTTCTGCACATTAACCGTCTCATGCAGACATGCCCACTGAACAACAAATTGCACCTTCAGCTTTATGTGATCTCACAAACGTACGTTGGGATCAAACAAAGAAAAAGTGAGATTAATAATGCAAATACTGAATGACCCCTGAGTAGAAGATGTACTAGTAGACGTAACAGCTAAGCAGCACTAAGAAACTTAATACCATGGAACTTGCCGCATTTATTTTTTAATATTTTTTTTTCTTTATCATAGCATAATACCTGGCCTGACAACAGAAATGTCAACAGTTAGGGCTCTATTCTTCAAACCATCATGCTTTATTAATGCTGTTTTCCGTGAGGTTTACCAAGTCAAATAAGGAATCACTAAGGAGTAAGGTCTATGCTATGGTCTTTTTATTCACTAAATCCCTTTTCTCAGTGATGCACAAATGACTAAGTACTTTTGGTGCCTCTGAAAGCATGCAAATTAAAATTGGTCAGATTTAGACTCAGGTGGATAGGAAGCTTGCCCTGCAGAAACATTGTCATATTTGCAGGAGGAAATATAAAAATCTTAAGAGTTTTAAACAAAATTGCAGAAGAAAAGTGAGTCTGCAAGCAGATCTTTCTGTGTGCAGGCCATTTATAATGGATTTTGTGTGACTGTAACTGTAGCTAATAAAAAAATATGGCATGTACAATGGGAGAACTGAGGTGGGACCAGAGGATCTGTTTTTTTCATAAAGACCTAGGGAGTCTCCTCTAGCCAGTTGGTAAAGAAATTTTCCCAACATTTACTTCTCATCCCATACATCTCTGGCATTGGTCTCAGCTTCTCATACTAGGATTTGCCTTGTTGTGTGTACATTGTTATTCAGGGGGTTCTGCTATGGAAAACACACCATAAAGCCCATACAAAGGTGTTTGATACCTTTCCAGTAGCAAGTGAGTAGTAGTTTTCCAAAAAAAAGTGGAAGGTTTATAGTACCGTTACTGCTAGATAGAATATTCAGTTACTGAAGTATTATATTTTAAATACTTGTGCTCCCTTTGAAAACAGGCTTGGCTAAGCCATTTATCCTTTCAGGAAGGAAACATTTAAGTACTAAGCAGTTTACCATATGTGGTCCTGCTTCCACCAGTGACTTAATTCTGATACTTGCAAACTTGCAGAATTTTTTTATTCCTGTATAGCTGCCATATCCAATACACTTAACTTTTTATTCCAGCACATGCACTTTAGATATCAGAAGGGAGGAGAGTTTGTGTTTTCCCATAAAGTAATTCCAGACATAAACTTTGTTAAGGAACAGTTAAGATTAGGGCATGTATCATTAAGTTAAGATAGAATACATTACAGGGATGTTGTAATTCTCCCCAAACCAATAATTATTACAGGAAAATCAGAGTTAAAATTTATTGTAAAATAAGTTTAACTCTGGAAGTTAAAATATGGAAATTCAGTTAGTGTTTTGTGACCAGGTACAGAAGTTACACTTATTGAACAGTAGGTACACAGAAAGCACTCTACAGTCATACCCAGACTATCAGGGCCCATAGAGCGCTGTAAAAATGGCAGATCCTGCTCTAAGGTAACCCTGGATGGATGTGGTATCAGACTTCAGCACTGTAGGTTAGAGTGCTGTAACGAACATCTGTACCAGATCCCAACTCATGGTAGGTCGCATTCCACCAGCAACCCATGGGCCTTTGCAGCACCACTAACCACCTCTCCCAGGGCTGTGCTCTAGCCTTAGCCAGAGCTTGTGTGGTCTGCCTGAGTGATGGGCCAGCAACACTCCCAGGCTGTTACTGACAAGAGTCAGCGAAGCCTTTGTCCATAAGCCCACCATAAGCCCACCCTTCAGGTAGCATAGATCCATTCACAGAAAGAAAACGGCTTATTGCTGTATTTCTCTTATTGCTTATTATCATGGGTGCAGGTGAGCAAGTATTGAATGTGGGTCTGCTGATATTTTGCTTTTGCTCACAGTTAACCTGTCTTAAGAACTGATTCATCTGCACTGATTTTTGGCAATGGGCAAGCTCCCTAGTGGACATAAAAATGTACTTGAACATGCCCAAAATGTACATCAGTACAGCTACGCATACTAATATGTAGCATAACTACTTTCCAACTTGTCTCAGGAAATGGAATGCATTTGTAAAATGTAGATTGTAAGAAGTACTTGCACAGCCTGTTCTCAATACAGGATGGAGAACCAGAAACCCATGGATCCAGCTCACAGACACAAAGTCCCAGAAATCTTGGATGCATTCAATAGCCCATGTAGGAAGAGAGAGTATTTCTCTGTTCTTATGTCTTAAAGCCAATTTCTAATAGTTCTGGTCACTCAAGTAATGGTTTGGAACCATATGCACATGACAGAAAGCTGGTTCAGACAACCTGTTACAGAGTTTGAGGTATGCTGCTGGGAGTCCCACAGATATGTACAAAGGGCAGCTACCTCTGGGAACTCTGGTTTTGTCAAGCTCCCACAGGTTTTTTTATTAGTTACCATTTTTCAGTTGTTGCTTTTCCTGGCTATATGAATAGTAATATCCAAAGGTCTTGCTAGCCCTAATAGAGTGTTTCCTTCTTAAAGCAACCCCCTCCCCTCCACATTAAAAAAAAACCTCTGGGACACAGCATCTATGATGTTTCCCTTACAAAAAAATCACATTTTTCAATAGGAAGAGAAGAAACTCTGTCCCCACCTTTCCAATGTGCTGTCTGCAGAAGAAGCAGTGATTTGATTTTCCCTTCTGAACCCAGTAGATTCCCTAAAATCTATACCTGTTAAATCTACTTGATACAAAAAAATCATGAACTTAATATAGACATTGGATTTATGACACATTACAACCTGCTTGAAATCTGACACACCAGGTAACCTGCCTTTAGCTAGCTACTTGCATTCCTTCACACTTTTCCCTCCCTTCTACCCCACCCCATCTCTACCCTTTGCCTTCTAAATTTTCACTCATTTGCATTTTCACAAACTTCTTGTTTACTTTAGCTTCTTTTCTACCTTGGAGAACTCAAAACAGCAGCAATCTCCCCATGCCTGAAGAAGCGTGTTTGTGCCCGAAAGCTTGCAAAGAAATTTTCCCTAACTATTTAGTTGGTTTAATAAAATATATCACATCTACCCAAATAACCGTGCCTGCCTATGTCCTTAGACCAACACAGCTACAACCAACAACCCTAAAATCTGTATAGAATTTTGGAAGTCCCCAGACAAACAAGGTCAATCTCCTGAAGCCCTAGCGAGTGGAGGCAGTCAGGTTGTCCCAGTTGCTGGCCCATGCCCCAAAAAGGATGAATTAGGATCACCAGGTGTTTGGTACTGTGTCAATATTCCATGGGTTCTTTCTTAATTGCCCTCACATTACCAGCCAATTAGAGGCATTGTGTATTTGCAGGACAGGCAATGGAGCCAGGTCCCAGAGGATCAGAACAATACACTATTTACCAAGAAATAGTTCAAAGGTTTTAAAAGGCATTGATTGTTTGCACTCAGGGCAATAACACTCCCATTGTGTGTTGTCTGAAGTGGTCTAAATGATAGTGCAGTGAACTTTGGGAGGAGGGGGCATGGTTAAGTTTATCACACAGTCCTTCAGTCACATGCAAATTGTTGACATGTAGTAATAGAAATCTGAAATTGGCATAATTTTCCCTTGATTTCAAGTGGAGCAGGATTGGGTCTTTATACTGTACTGTTTACTTTATCAGGTACATCTCTAGCCTGCCCTTGCTTTGCTTCCTAGCAATGAATTAGAGAAATTGCCAGAGCTGGTGAATATTACTTCTCCAGTTGGATATTCATTAAGAGAAGTTACAAATATGCAAAAATTCTGCAGTTTGTGGGGCAGGGGGAGCGAAGACAGCACAGTCAGGCATGAATGAGGCCAACTCAGGCTTATCAGTGAAGCTGCTGAGCTCTATACACCTGTAAAGAAAATAGGAATAAGAGCCAGTTATGTGTGTGGTTGTAAATTAAGAACCAAAATATTGTCTGAAATATTTTAATAGCACTCCACTTCCTTCATCTGAAGCATAGGCAATGGGTGCCTCCCGAGCCTAGGGGGCATGGTGACTGCCCGCAGGTGGCAACAGCAGTGTTGGCGATGGGGGCGTGGTGGCAGCGAGCGGGGACTGCCCTCAGGCAGTGGCGCAGGCAGGCCAAGAGTGGGACTGTCTGCACGCGGCTGCGGTGGTGTCAGCAGCAGGGAGGGGTTCCCCTTGTGGCTGATTGCTGACTGGGGGGCAGCCCCCATGGCTGGATGCCAAGCCCAGAAGTGCTGGTGGCATACCAGGAAGTGCCAGCAGCACTTCTTGGGGAGGGCACCAGCACTCCACCTACCTCCCCCCCTACCCATCATCTAAGCTGAGACCCCCCCACCCATCATCTAAGCTGAGAGTGCACGCTCTCAGGGGGGGGCACCAGCACTCTCAGGGGGTGCACGTGCAACCCCGTGCACCCCCTACATGTCGGCTTTAGGGAGTGGGAGACGGGGGAGGGAAATAACCAAAAAGTAAACTGCATTTCTTGGTTTTGGTATCTACAATCCATAATATCTACAATCTCCATCTTGCATTCTCCAAAGTGATTTCAGATGCATCTGATGCACTAAATGGTGCTTATGCTGAGAAGTATTTTGTAATGTCCTGACGTAAACAGTGTCTTGTTCAAACCAAGTTTGTGTTTGCCTGACATTTAGGTTAGTTCTCAACTCTGAATCAAAACTTCTCTGGACTTGCCTAGTTCATTCAAAAATCACTTTCACATAGAGAAGGGATAAAGCCTTAAATATGATATTTTAATTTAGGTGCATAGGGGAGTGCTTGCACTGGAGTCTTGAATCTGAACCTGGCATATGGTTTTGGTTCCAACACTAGAATAGTTCTGCTTATGTCTCTTCTTGAAGGGTTATAGCTCTGAATGATGGAAAGTAATGAGAGGAGATGATCTCTTCTTATCTCTGTTTCATACACCCTTTTGTAATCCCCTTCCTTTTCAAAATGAACTCATAATAATGCAAAACAACCATTTGACAGTGTGTTGCCTTATGCCTCCTCACTTGTGACATCTATATTTATATTAAAATCTCCTCAAAGCAGGGACTTTATACAGTACCAGTTAAGGGACAGGGAAAGAAAAAGTAAAAGTAAAAAAATGAAATCTAATAATGTGGCAGGTACTATTTGTGGTTGAAATATATAACATCCCACTAATGGACTCCCCTGTACTAAAGTCCTCCATGTTATAAGGGCATAAGATAAGGGTGGCTGAGTTGGGCCTAACTCTTTGCTCTCCCTTTTTTATTATTATTATTGGAAGGAAGGCCCCTGTCATGTCCTTCACTATCATTCAGTGCAGATTGACTCCTACTCTTCTTCCTCACTGATCAGATAGTTAGTAGATGATCGGCCAGATAGTTCACTGTGCAAGAGGATGTGGTTGGGGGCAGCACTGAACCTCCAAGCTGAGGCAAGCAGAGAGATTCCCCATGATCTTAAGGCACCATGTAGGCCATGGACTCTTGAATTTTCTAGCCCAGGCAGGTGTGTGGTGTTTCTAGAATCTCCAGGTGTCAGCTGAAAGTCCCTGGACAATTCAAGTTTCTGGAGGTGACCTGAGCAGCCAAGCCCAGGTGAAATTGGGAGTAGGGGCCCCAAATCTCTGAAGTGAGAGTAAGACCCACACACTGGGAACTGCACCCTCATGCATCTGCTGCTGCTTCCATTCATCCATCTACCCTTTCTAACATTCCACCCATGCCCTCACCCACCCACAGACACCAAGACCCCAACAGCACCTCCATGGACTATGGATGAATCTGCCCCATCCACCCCCAACAGCCAAACATGTGGACACAAGCAGCAGTTTGGGAAAAGAAAGGATTTAATTGCCATCTGAAGCAAGGAGGATATCCAGCTCCAGATAGGGCATCAAATCAGAGATATCTTCAAGTATATCACCCAGGAGATGCAGGTGAGGGATCACAACAGAGACTGGGAGCAGTGTCTTACCAAGACCACATTAGTGAAGCATGTGGTGAAGCATTATTAGCATGTGCTTGATGCTAGAAAGCAGTCTGTGGGCTGGGAGCAAGCCATGCCATTCTCAAGGACCTGTCCCATTTCCTCACCAAGAACAGTGCAGACACCCCTCCCCAACACCCACAAGACCAGAGGTGTTCTAAAGGAGTTGCCTGCAGGGACCCAAGTGGAGAAGGTGGGAGTGGAGGGAGGCCCTGTAACACTGTTGCTCACACAGGAGCTGTGGCTTTTCCAGACCAAGTCCTATCACATGTCTGGAAGCCCCTCACAGAGATTATGTACCAGTCCCCTCCACTCCCCTCCCCTCCCTTCCAACCCCCCCGCTGCATTGGCACATCCTGTAGGACCTGTAGCCAGTATACTCAATACCTCTCCTTGCATGCTTGATTATGCCATGCAACCTATGATGGTAAGGTTTGTCCCTGCTCCACACAACCATGTCAGGAACTCTGGTCACCGGGGAAATGTGGAGCCCCCAGGGAGGAGGGAGGGAAAGAAAAGGGAAGCAGGGGGAGCTGAGCACACCACAGGTCATCTGCTGTGGTCATAGCCCTCTTTCATGCCATTATGGCTGAGAAGCCTGAAAAGGGGTTGGGACTGAAGATGGGGGGAGGGCAGGGAATGCTGGGGCATGTAGGGAGTGTGAAGCTCCCAATCCCTCCCCACCCTCCCCAGCTGAAGTATGGAACCCAGCCAATGCACCAGTTTCACATCCTTACCATTTCTCTTAGGACCATGATGTGCTTCATGGAAGGTTCGAGCCTAAGCACAGATACTTCAAGCACTTGAGCATGAACAGCTCTCTCTTCCCCCAAAGCACTCATAGAAAGGCAGCAATAGCATTTATTGAGCTCAGCAGGCAAAAGGGTAAACAGCAGTTTTTTTGGAGAGCACGTCCAGGTCAGGGATAGGAGGTACAATGCAGCTATGTCCGACAACTGCATCTAGCACAGAAGGCCAGCTTGTGGCAGGTGGCATGGTGAGTCCAGGATGGGTGGCTGAACACCTGCTGAGCAAATGAAAGATGTGTGTATGAGGTGCCAGAAAAATGAAGACGATATGTTAAAAGCTCCAATTGAAGTCTCTGAGCTCAGGCTGCACACAGGTCACGTTGTGGGGGAGTGGTGCAGCATTGACAGGAATAGGCATCCCGCTAGCTCAGGCTAGCTGCTTGACATGAGCCCCAGATGTCAGCAAGGGCTATGGGTCCATGGTCCTTGAAGGGGGAGATATGGCCTGGGGGCCAAGAAGCCCCCTAGGGGTCCTACTATCTTCAGAGCCCACTGTGGTAATACCTCCCAGCTTGCAGCTCTCTCAGACAGACATTAGCTTCAGGATCACACAGCTGTCCAGCTCCTACATGGAGAAGTCCCTGGCCATGACTCTGGACCTCTGAAATTAGGGTGACAGGTCAAAAGCTCCCTACCTTGTGCCTCCCCTCCAAGGTCTCAAGTTCATTGAGTTTAGGCCTTGCGGCTTTCCCCCTGACCCTAAACCCCCTTCATGTTCTGTCACCCTGTTCTCAACCCCTAACCTCTCCAACCCCCACCTGCTGTCAAAGGTTTGCTGTTTTGTGTTAATTGGGAGGAGGGACCAAGCTGCAACAGAGGCAATGTTCAACAGGTTTTCTTTATTAAACACAAGTAAAGTTTGGCAATCACAACATTTTAAACTGAGACACATCTCTTCTTCACACCACATTCCCCTGTGCCCTGGTGTGTGCTCCTGACAGGGCCATCCCTGGGCGGGGGCGAATTGGGGTGACTGCTCCAGGCCCCGCGCTTTGGAGGGCACCACAGAGCTGGGCAGAGCAGCAGTGGAGTGGAGATGAGCAGAGCAGTGCCTCCACATCCAGCCACTCGCTACCCCCCTGCCCACCGCCGCTGCCAATGGTGGCAGCAGCTTCTTTGGGTCCTGGATTGAAGCGGGGCCCCACATGGGCTGATTTGCCCCAGATCCCACACCCTGCTCTGGTCACCTCTGGCTCCTGATGGGGCTAAGGAGGGAGAGGGGAAGGGGGACAGTGTCTAAGCAGCCTGTGTTGTGGGCAGTGGCGCCCATGATGCAAGGCCAGAAGATCCTGTGGCCGAAGATACATGGCCCACTGCTAGGGCATGGTTACTTGAAGCCCTTCTGCCCTACTCATCCAGGGAGATGCCTGATCCATGTGGGTGAGGATCTAGTTAGCCAAGGCTTTGTGGATCTGAACAGCCTGCCAAAGTGTGGGTCAGGGCCCCACACATGGGCGGGAGGAAGGAGGGGGATGGGGCTCACCCTCTCCCCCATCCCTGCTCCACATGTGCTTGTGGTACCAGGCCTTGAAGTGCTCCTTCTGGTGGTCCAGCTGCCCCTCCCCCCATAGGGCCTCCTGATCCACGGCAGGATGAGATAAGCTAGGCCCCCAATGAGGATTGGGGGTGATGACATCACTGATGATGACACTGAGGACCCTGGGAGCATAGCACCCACTCTCCATCACCCTAGGGAATGGGGAATTGTGCAAGAGGTGGGCATCATCCTCATCAGCTGTGTGAAAGTCAGCAGCACAGTTATGCCCCAGACACCTGGGTTTTGTAAGTGTGTCCAAATGTGTGTGTGTGTGTGTGTGTGTGTGTGTGTGTGTGTGTGTGTGTGTGTAATCCAGGCATCCTGAACACACACACACAACCCAAGAATCCAGGACACACCACATGCACACACACACACCGCACTCACACACTCAGAACCCAGGCATCTAGGGGACATCCCCGAGACACACACCCATACCCCCCACACACACATACTCAGAACCCAGGCATTTGGGGTACACACACACACACTCTTGATGGTTGCGGGGTGAACTGGGTGGCCATGCACAGGAAAGCCAGCTGATGGTTCATAGCCATGATGAGCCACTGCTGCATCAGGTCTAGGTGAGCAGCTGTGATGTCCCTGCCAGCCAACCAGGGGTGACTCCACTGTGTGGCTCTACTCAGGAGTCTTTGGCAGCCTGGGGAGCGGGGTACACTAGGAGGTGTGCAAGAGCCCCACCACCTGCTCCACTCAGGTGATGCAGGTAGGCCCTGAGCCTTCCCCTCCCCCAAGGGCTTACTTTTGTTCTGCTTCCTCCCAACCTAACTGTTGGTGCTTAGAGTAAAACTCAAAAGTTAGAGCACTTCCACCATGAGCTTCTTGAATGACAATACTTAGCTTGCATCACTGCAGGGCAGAGTTAAGTTTAAGTGTTGTGACATGAAACTCTACAGTAGGGTTGTGCGAAGCTTTAGTCCCTGATTCAATTCGGCGGAGATTTGGCCCAATTGGGTAGCCGAATCTCTGAATCTGAATTGAATCAGAGGTCCCTTTAATCTACCCGAATCGAGATCACAGATTCGGTGATTCAGACATAGATACAGCTTTAAATTATTCTTCTACATACCTCTAGGCAGCAGGGGCTCTGAACACTGCAGTGCTGGGGCAAATGCAGCGTCCCACAGAAGCGTGGGGGGCTCCCCAGCACACTCAGCAGCAGACCCAGAAGCATTTCCAGTCCACTTCCTAGTCCACCAGGGAGCACACAGGGGGGCCTCTCCCACCCCCCCCAACTCAGTGACTGGTGCCTCCTGGGTCAGGAGGGGGCACCCAGGGTCCCCCTGTGGCTGATCGCCAAGCCAGGGGCCATGGGGGGGCCCCCCAGTGTGCTCGGCAGCAGACCCGGAAGTGGACCAGAAGTACTTCCGATCCACTTCTGGGTTTGCTGCCGAGCATGCTGGAGAGCCCCCCACACTGCTGTGGGACACTCCATGTACCCCAGCACTGCAGCAATCACGAGCCATGCTACTACCTCAAGGTATGTAGAACATTTTTTTAAAGCTGTGCCTGTGTACAAATCACTGATTTGCCAAATCAGCATCAAATCATCAGATTCAAATTCAGTCAAATCGAATCAGGGACAGTGATCAAAATCAACGGATCAAATCACTGTCCCTGATTCGCTCCAAATCGAATAGGGCCCATTTCACACAGCCCTACTCTGTAGTAGAATATAATTCATCCACCTTTGCCAAATAAGAAATGTTCATTTATAAAGGGGAAAATAACTATTAACCCTTTAAAAGTCTTTTAAAATATGCTACACATAAAGGTTTAGTGAGTTTTAATGAGAATCAAAATTTGAAGAATCTGCATTTATAAGGACAGAAAAAATATCTAATATCAGGTTTTAAATTTCTGAATGGAAATTTTAATCCAAACTTACTAGTTTACTTTTATATTCCAGGGCAATACATTGTATGCTTAAAGTGCTTTTAATATGCTGGATTTTTAGGTGTAAAGAAATGGTTGACTCCCTGTCACATGGGCAAAATTGAACTCAGCCTTAACTATCAAATCATTCTTCTGTAAGATATCAAGTTGAAAACAGTTTTCTTGCTAGCTGACTCGCATGTTGCTAGTGTCTCTCACATCTTGTATTGTCACTTCCAAACATCAAAAACCATGAGTCACTCTCCCCCAAAAAATCATGAGTATGTTGAAAAAAATCATATGACTTCTTAAAAAGATGGGTTCTTCTTATTTTCCTTCTACTTCCTTGAGATTTTAGAGTTTACCTGCTTCACAGTTTCAAAATTTCTTACAGAACTATGAGGGCTTTAACAAAAAGGGTAGATTGTTAAAATAATTCCTTGTCTTTGATTGCTGGGGTTCTGGGTGAAATCCCAGTTAATAAGACTACTATAGTATACTACTATAATAAGACTGTTATAGTATACTACAGGCAAGTGGAGAATGCAGCTAATGACTCCAGCCTGTATCAGAATGCTCATTCCCCCACTGTGCAAATGAAGCGTGGTCTGTGGCAGAATCTATAAAAGCTGGGTAAAAGTAGCAAGGCTCTGTTGCCTTTGAAGTATTTACCCTCATCTTTCCAAGTAAGCATTCAGTAGGTTTTCATCATTTCCACTATCATTGAGGTGAATAATATGAAAACAGATGCTGGCTCTGAGCCTTAAAGAATGAGTGAGGTAGGCTGGAAGCCAAAAGGTGAAAACAGCAGGGTAAGGGCCCAAGATCTCCATCTCTCCCCCACACAATTACCCATCCATACCAACTTGAAAGAGCCAAAGCTGAGAGGTGAGAATCTAATGTTCAAATCTTTCTGTGAGGGCTAGTAATTTCCTATCATTATAGCATCTTTTTCTATTAAAACTAGATGAGAGTGTGTGCAAATGAGAGAAAGATAAGATAACGTGCTAAAAAGTTACATACTTTTCATTCTTTAAACATTTTGATTCTGCCATGCTTAAAAATGTTCCTGCCTCAGTAGATTTCTTTTTCATGTGCTAGAGTCTGGGATGTGAAAACTGAAAGAAGGCTGTAAAAATGGGGTCTTGGTCACATGATTTGCCCTGCAGACAAGTACTCAGATTCTCTTTCTTTTTACAGCAGTGTAATAGTAGTGTAACTCCTCTGGCTTCCCTTATTTACATCAGTGTAAGTAAGAACAGAATCAGACCCTCTATTTAGATGCTAAGATGCAATTGCTATCTATCAAAGCGAGTATGTTGGACTAAATGGAGAGATTTTTAATAAGGGAGGAGGGGGTGCACTTTACTTAACAAAACGAGCATATAGAGACCCTGACTGTGGCTAATGTGCATAAAAAATTCAGCTTGTCAGATCCTCACTTTTCTAATTCAGTAATCTAAATAATTTATTTGACATTTTAGCTCAAGATGACCTTTCTTGGGAAAAAATTACTGTTTTAAACTTTTAGCAAGTGCAACCACTGCAGCGGATTGCTGTTACAGTATGCATTTTCCCAAATGAGCAAAGGTTAATCTTGTACAGCTCAAACACATTTCTGACCCTTTTAAACAAGTTCACAAAATGTCATTTAATTTTTTAATCTAATTTCAATTATATTGTAATATTTGTGTTGAACAGGGTTTTTTTTTCTTTTGTTACTATTGCTTAGAAGCTATCTAATATGTGTTCAGAGATGGATTTAGGCAAAGGGCTTGTTTTAAATAAACCTTTTTTTAAATGTTACCTTTATACCAAGCATTATTTATAAAATAAATTCCATAAATCAAAAAAATACATAATGGATTAACAAGCAAGTAGGTTAAAACAGCTTCTTGTGCTAGCAAGTAAAGTCTGTCCAGGCATTCAAGGTTCCCAACTTGGTCATCTGACTTGAGGTATCAGCCTCTGAGTGATGCCACAAAAAATTAATATATACAGTCCTTAATTCTCCTCCTCTAACTAAACATTCCCATATTTTGCACAGGGCTTTTCATTGGTCCTACTAAAGGGCATTCAGTTTAATCCCTACTTTGCCTGTTTCCAATAATTTATCTAACTTTCTGACAGGTCACTAAAAAAATCTTTCAATATAAGGATTAATATACCCCAATTGTACATAATAAAGGCTATAATTCTATCAAAGGGTTCTGGTGACTTTATAGGGGTACTTTATTTATTATTTAACGTGGGAATCTTCTGGAATTGCTGAAATATTGCAAAGCTGCTGGTAGCTGTGGGAAAGCAGTGTTGGCTTTGCAAGCCACTACAGGAACTAAAATGACCTGGCACCACCAAAAGTGCCAGTGATTCTCACAACACCGTTGCAGTAGAAAACATGTGGGTTGTCTCAAGCTGTAATTAAAAAACAAAATACAACTTAGTATTTGCAATGTTACAAACATGGGGTATAATTCTTCTCTCATATCTAAAATACTGAGCATGTCATACTTTTTATTGTATTTATCCTCACAACATGGTGGTGAGATTAGGAAGAGCCATTATCCACTTTGAACAGATGGGAACTGAGGCACAAAGAGGTTAAAAGGCAGGATGGATGAATGACTCAAGTATCTGACCACTGTAGTGGAATCTCTAGCCCTGCATTAGGCACCTAATCTCTGTACACAATGCATGAAGAGAGACAGGCATCCAAGAGTGAGATCCACAATAGATGGCATAAGGAAGTTACCTAGGTCTGCCAATAGAAAGTGTTGAGGAGAGAGGTTCTCTTCAGGATTTAGATGTGTCCTCCACTTGGGATTCATAGGCCAGAGCCCTCTCTTGGAGTAAACTTAAGCACTTTCTTTCAAAGCCAAGAAGGGGTCAGTCCTTTCTTTTAGAGCAGAGCTGAAGAAGGAAAGATGGTGATCTAGAGGTTCAGTAATTAGGGCATTCTAAGAGGATTTGAGATAACATGTTCCTTATCCAAAGAGAGTGACCAACCCACCAAGCCAAGGATTGGCAAGCTTTAGCATGTTGGCTGAGTCCACCAGGCATCCAGGGGTGGGTGACGGTTCTCCTGCTTGTATGTCCCCCCTCATCTCCCTGTTCAAGTTTTTTCCCCATCCTCCCTGCTTTCTTTCACATGTCCCCTTACTACAATCACCATTTTTCTTACCATCGAATTGTCACTTGCAGCAACTGGTGGCAACAGGAATTGTCAGTGAGGGGTAAAAGATGTCACTACATTATAGGGCAAATCAACAACCTGCAGCCCAAGGGCTGGATCTGGCCTGTGAATAGCTTAGAGCTGACCATTTAGCAGATATAGCCACTATATAGAAATCAGAAGTGTTTGCAAGTTTACAAGTACCAGAATCAAGGCCCAGCTACACAATGCTGCTCATCCCCTCTACAACACTCCCCTCTGCAGCCCTCCCTGCTGCTCTCTTAAGCTTGTGCTTACCATCACTGATGAGTTTGCCCCTCCCTGTCACATTTGGGGCAAGGATTGGCAGCAAAGGTAAGTGCAAATAGGGTCACAGGCGGTGGCTGATGACAGTGAAAGTTTTCCAACCCCTGCTATAAGATATTTTGAGAATTTTCTTCTTGATTAGTAGTTAAGAAAATAAGCTGAGGAGGCAGAGCCAAGAATTCCCGTTTCAGCTCCACTGAGTTTTTCACTTTTCTGTAGGCCATTTTCACTAAAGGAGGCTCAAAACCCAGGAGACTAGGGAGGAGATTATACTTAGGTTTCCCCCATCCCAAGTGAGAAATCTACCTCCCAGTTTAATGTGGGACCTGATCTGCTACGCGTATTGTGAAAACATGTACCAGACAAAACCTGTAGGAAAGAGAGATTTCTAGATATCCAAAAAAAATGTCTATCAGTAGTTTTCATACTAGCATACCTTAGAGCAGGAGCGGGCAATTATTTTGGGTGGAAGGATGCTTAACAAGTTTTGGCAAGCTGTTGAGGGCTGCATGGGTAACCCCACCCCTTAACAGGTGTCCTGCCCCCTGGTCACCATCTTGGGACTGGAAGTCCTGCCCCCACCTCTGACCTTTGCCACCAGAAGTCCCTCCCCTTGCCCCTGGAAGTACTCCTTTGGAGAAAAGGGTTTTTACTATCTTAGAACCAGGGGAAAAAAATTATGTACTAAAAATCAAATACCCATATTATATTTTCATTCAATTCAAAATATATTTTTGTCCTGATACCTGTGTGTTTGTGCTTTATATGTAGAAGTGATTGCATAATAACTCAAAATGTAGTCTTACTCTTGTATAGTGTGTGGGATGTGCAGCGGTGTTGCAGGGTATGGTTGGGTGGATGTGGGGTTTGTGGGGAGCTGCGGATGTGTGTATGTGTGAGTGGTATTTGTGGGATGTGTGATTGTGTCTGGAGGAGGATGTGGTTGTGGGGTTTGCAGGAAGGGTTGCAAGGGGAGAGTCAGCCAGGCACGTGCTGTCCCAAGCCTCATAGCTACATTTGCACTCCAGTGGCTCCTGCTGCTGCCAGGAGGCCGGGGGCTGCCAGGGAAGGGCCTGTCAGGCTTGGCAGGGCAGTGTGGGAGGCTCCTGGAGCCACTGGGGGTGGCATGAGTCAGTGGGGACGTGGCCCAGGACATGGGAAGCCCAAGGAGGTGGTGCAGCATCATGCACGTGAGGCTTGGGGTAGCAAAGGCTTGGCTGCCCCCACCATGGGTGGCCTGGGGGTTGCCACCACCCTGGGGGGGTGGCCCCATCCCCCCAACCCCACAGGGGCCCAATGGCCTGACAGCAGCTTGCTCCCCGGCCCTGGGACAGGCAGGGAGGCTGCACCAGGAGCCAAAGCAGAGCCGCAGCTGCTTTTCTGCTTTAGAAGCTCCTGCAGCTTCCAGGAGGCCAGGGACCCCGGCAGCATGTGACCCGGGATGCGGGAAGTCCAGGGATGCGGCATGAAAGTTGTATCCTGCACCTGAGGCTTGGGATGACAACGGCCTGGCTGCCCTCCCCACGGGTGCCCCCAGTGGGTGCCACCACCCTAGGGAAAAGTCCCTGCCCCCCACACCCTGCAGGGGCCCAGCGGCCTGGCTGTGCCAGGAGCCAGAGCAGAGCCGCGACTGCTTTTTTCCTCAGAAAGCTCCTGCAGCCTCCCCAAGGTTTCTGAGCCCCAGGCTGGGACCCCACCAGATTGTGCCACCCCTAGCAGCCTCAGGAGGTGACCTGTGCTGCCCCTGGGGCTGGCCAGGAGCTTCCCCAGGGCCCCTGGGCTCCTCGTGGCCACAGGAACTTCTGGAGCTGAAAAGCAGCTGTGGATCCACTCCTGATCCTGGCTTAGCCTCTCCACCCATCCTGGGGCCAGGGAGCGAGCTGCCGCTGGGCCCCTGTGGGGTGGGGAGGCCCAGGCCTTCCCTCCGGGGTGGCAACAGCCGTCAAAGCCTCCCGTGGGGGGGCGGGCAGCTGGGCCAGTGCTGCCTCCAGGTCTTGGCGCGGGATGGAAGTTTCACGCTGCCTCCCCGCACCCAGGGCCATGTCCCTGCCAGGTCATGCCACCCCCAGCAGTCACAGGTGCCCCCTGTGCTGCCCCCAGTGCTGGACAGGGGGGTTGGGAGTCAGCAACAGCCAGGCAGTGCCCCGGGGCCAGTGCCGGCAGGGCCCAGAGCAGGGTGGCAGGAGCCCAGGGTGCAGCTGCCTGGGCTCTATGGAGCTGGGCTGAGCTTCCCCAGCAGGGAGAGAGGGGAGCCACCCTGCTCTGAGCCCCACCAGTGCTGGCTCCCACGTACCTCCTCATTCCTAGCCCCCCGCCCCAGCCCTGTGGCCAGATGGGGACCAGTGTGCCCCCCAACCCCTTCTTACCTGAGCTTCCCGTTCCAGCACAGGCAAGAACAGCCTCATGGTCCCTCTGGCTGGGGCAGGCAGGGCAGGCCCTACTCACCCAGGGGCCTGCTGTGGCTTCCGCTGGCTCCTACTGCCCCTGCCTCCTGTCACTTTTGACTGGAGCCAGAGGCAAATAAATATTAATTTTTTAAAAATTTCTAGGGGCCCTGTGGGCTGGACAGAATGGCCTCGTGGGCTGGATGTTGCCCACGGGCCATATTTTGCCCACCCCTGCTTTAGAGGCTGCCAAGTTTAGATGACAACTGAGCAGAGTTTAGGCATTAAAATGATATCTAAGTGCCTTTGTTGATTTATTTTCTAATGACTTGCCTAAGGAGCCATGGAGGAGAGAATGAATCTTACTATCCTAAATTTCAGGCTAATGTCCTAAACACGGGATTATTCTCCTTCCTCATACAAGATTGGTGGCCCCTGATTCTCATCTCATTTACATAGGTATAAATCAGAAGGAGCTCCACTGAAATAAATGTAAATAGTGTAAATAAATGTAATCCTGATGTAAATTTGTTGTTTGAGAATAGGACAGCTCTGCTACAACATTGATCTCTCCCTTGCACTTGGATTCCCCACCAGTGCAGCCTGGTAGAATTTTCAAATGTGTCTAAGTGATTTATGAACATAAGGTCCATCAAAAGCCATTATAAAAAGTAAGGGGCTGAACTGAATGTAACTGGGGCTTAAATCACTTAAATGATTTTGAAAATCCCACCATGAGAGTACAAACTGTTGTAGCTAGCTTCTTAGAGGCTCCCATGAAAATCATATTATCATAGGAGGATTTTTTAGAGTATTGCCTTTTATGAACAGTATGGTTTAAAAGGAAAGAAGGAAGGCAGGCAGGAAGGCAGGCAGGCCTCTGCTCTCCCTCACAAATTCTAATTGATCTATAAAAACAATGATGTGCTGCTTAAATATCTGAACATAGCACCAGAGCTTAGTTATAGACTGTTTAGAACCAGATATATAATGCTTCAGTCTATTATAACTCTGTGCAAGTGCACAGGATCCAGGTTGTAATCTCCCACGGAAAAAAGCTCATAACTTGGATGGGATAGAGAGAAGGTGAAAGATCTTCTGAAGTTTTCTTTATAGGAAAGGGACAACATTTGTACCTCCTGTGGAACTGGCAGTTGGGATCCAGTGTTAAAACTTACAGACTCCAAGGATCTCAGACCTTTAGGAAATTTGTGTGAAGACCTGTGGTGCAGGATATCTCCAAGAGCCCTACCTTCCCCTCTGGCCCATTAGCTGATGAACTGAAAACTCCTTCTTCCTTTTCCCACCTCTTTCTCTGCATATGGGTCTGAGAAAGCATGAAGACTCCTCTATGGGATCAGGTGAGATGTTGGTAATGATGTAACCCCCTCCAACATATACAGAAAGGGGGAGAACTACATGTAAAATCTCTCCATGCTGAGGTAAATTATTACTTTTGGAGGAGAGCTTCTCATTACTTTATAATCTATTAGTATGTTAGGACCTTGTTAGATGTTATGGTGTAAACTGAACAAAAGTTAATGGGCTTAGTGTTGTTTTCATAGGTTTCATAGATTTCATAGACATCAGGGCTGGAAGGGACCTCGGAAGATCATCGAGTCCAGCCCCCCGCCCAAAGGGCAGGAAGTCAGCTGGGGTCATAGGATCCCAGCAAGATAAGCATCCAGTTTCATCTTGAAGGTGTTCAATGAAGGCGCTTGAACCACCTCCGGTGGCAGGCTGTTCCAGACCTTGGGGGCTCGGACAGTAAAGAAGTTCTTCCTTATGTCCAGCCTGAAACGATCTTGAAGTAGTTTGTGACCATTTGACCTCGTCATCCCTTGGGGCACTCTGGTGAACAAACGTTCCCCCAGATGCTGGTGGTCACCCTTGATAAACTTATAGGTGGCCATCAGATCACCCCTGAGCCTGCGCTTTTTCAGGCTAAAGAGCCCCAGGCTCTCAGCCTGTCATCGTAGGGTCTGCTTCCCTGACCTCTGATCATGCGCGTGGCTCTTCTCTGGACTCTCTCAAGCTTCTCCACATCCTTTTTGAATTGTGGAGCCCAAAACTGGACACAGTACTCCAGCTGCGGCCTCACTAAGGCCGAGTACAAGGGGAGAATGACGTCCCGGGATTTGCTTGAGAAGCATCTATGGATGCAAGCCAGTGTTTTGGTCACTTTACTAGCTGCAGCATCGCACTGCAGGCTCATGTTCATCTTGTGGTCAATGATGACCCCCAAGTCTCTTTCTTCCATAGTGCTAGCCAACATAGCACTGCTGAGCCTATAAGGATGCTGCGGGTTTTTTTTCCCAAGGTGGAGAACCTTGCATTTATCGGCGTTGAACACCATCAGATTCTCGTCCGCCCACTTGCTGAGCCTGTCCAGGTCAGCCTGGATAACCTGCCTGTCTTCTGGTGTGGATGCTTTGCCCCAAAGTTTGGTGTCATCGGCGAACTTGGCCAGTCCGCTTCTGACTCCAGTGTCCACATCATTAATGAAGATGTTGAACAGTATGGGTCCAAGGACAGAGCCTTGGGGGACCCCACTGGTCACAGGACACCACGATGAGTGACTTCCATCGATTACTACCCTCTGGGTCCGACCCCGGAGCCAATTTCCCAGCCAGTGGATCGTGGAGGACCCAAGGCGACAATTGGCCAGTTTCTCCAAGAGGCGATCATGGGACACCAGATCGAAGGCTTTTTTGAAGTCAAGATATATGACATCAATCTCTTCTCCCTTGTCCAGGTGATAGGTCACCTGGTCGTAGAAGGAAATGAGATTGGTCAAGCAAGACCTACCCGCAACAAACCCGTGCTGGCTATCCCTTAAGATGTTGACGTCGGCCAGTCCATTAAGGATGGCCTCTTTAATAAACTTTTCTAAGATCTTCCCCGGGATAGAAGTCAGGCTGATGGGCCTATAGTTAGCCGGATCCACTTTCCTCCCTTTCTTGAAGATAGGCACCACATTGGCCTTCTTCCAGTCTTCGGGCACTACACCAGAGCGCCAAGAGTTTTCAAAGATCCGTGCTAGAGGCTGGGCTATGATGCTCGCCAGCTCCTTGAGTACCCTGGGGTGAAGATTGTCAGGGCCAGCTGACTTGAAGGTATCCAGCTTCTCAAGATGTTCCTTCAGAAAGTCAGCATTAATGGAGGGCAGGGGATCACCCTCACCCGGACTTCCCGGCCCTGTAGCGGGCATGGGCGTCCCATGGGACTGATGAAAGACTGACGCAAAGTACCTATTTAATAGGTTGGCTTTTTCCTGGGCGTCAGTTATCAGGAGGTGACTCCCATCCTCCACCCTTTGTAGGCCTTTCTTTTTAGCCTCAGGAGATCTGCTAGGTCCCTGGAGAGCCAGGGGGGCTGCTGTGCCCTCTTGCTGCCTTTCCTCCGAGATGGAATAGACTTAGTTTGTGCATTGAGGATCGCTCCCTTGAGGAGCAACCACTCCTCTTGAACTCCCCTCTCCCTGTGGTCACGGTCCCTTAGGGCCTCACTGACAAGCCTCCTGAGCTTATCAAAGTCGGCTTTCCTGAAGTCAAGGACTTGCGCGTTGCTGACCGACTTGCCAGCTTTTCGGCGGATGGTGAAGGTGATCAGCTCATGGTCGCTGTCACCCAGCTTCCCATCGATCACTAGGTCGCCGACTAGGTCACCCCCAGTAGCCAGTACCAGGTCGAGCAGCGCTTTGCCTCTCGTTGGCCCATAGACTTCTTGAGTCAGGTAGAGGTCATCCACGCACGAGAGGAAGCTCTACAACCGCTCAGATTTTGCTGAGCGATCCTCCCACGAGATGTCTGGGTAATTGAAGTCACCCATGACAACCATGGTCCTGGAGCAAGCTGCCTCAGCCAGTTCCTGGGCAAACTCCTGGTCAAGCTCAGGACTTTGGGTGGGAGGTCGGTAATAGACTCCCACCATTGTGTCCCCTGTGCCGTGTTCCCCACGGATTTTAACCCAGAGGGTCTCCAGCCGTCCACCCTGGTCGCCAATATCGGCTTGCAGGGACGTGTAGCTTTCCTTAACATAGAGACCTACCCCCCCACCCCTTTTCTCTACACGATCCCTCCTGTACAGGGTATACCCATCTATCCCCGTGGTCCAGTCATGGGTGGAGTCCCACCAGGTCTCCGTTATCCCTATGACATCGTAATTGTTTGCACTGAGCAGGAGGATGAGCTCCTCCTGCTTATTCCCCAAGCTCCTGGCATTAGTGTACAGGCAGGCAAGTGCCCCCTGGGGGGCTCCTTCCTTGCACACAGATTTTACCAGGGCTGGGGCAGGGGTGGGCTCCCTGAAGCGCCGCGATCTGCTGGCTTTGCAAGGATTGCTCAGCGGGCCAGCAGTGGCGGTAGTAGGATGATTAGGTTCAGGACAAAATAGAGCAGCCATGGTCATTTTCAGTGCTGTTGGGATTGTTTCTAGTTTTTATCCCTTTTAATACGTCTAATAAGATGCATAAATGGTCCAGGGACCAGAATCCAGGCCTCCTTCTCCCCAAGGTGAGTGCCCAAAGTACTAAACAAGTTAAGCTTCCTCTTCACTGAGCTTTTATTTTGGACCTATGAATATTTTATGTTTAGCTACCCAGCTTTAACAGAAGGAGTGGAGGGTTCTTCTACCCAAACTATTTTTAGCCAGATGATGTGTGAATTTTCCTAGGAAATGCAAGATACGGGTTTGAAGGATCTCTACTGACAATTCTAACTTGCAGCCCTGAGTTCAGTGTTTCCGAGACACTTCAGCCCCCCTCCCAAATCCCTGTAGCGCCTCATGGCCTGGTGGGGCGTGCTCCGAGCAGTGTCATTGGTGTCCACATGAATAAGGAGCATGGGATAGTGGTCTGTGGGTTTAAGGAGCTTTGGGATCCTCTCCGTAATGTCCCGGATGCGGGCCCCCGGGAAGCAGCAGACTTGCCGGGCTAAGGGGTCGGGGTGGCAGATTGGCCCCTCAGTCCC
>NW_005842101.1:255614-258602 GCF_000455745.1 Alligator sinensis | reverse complement strand
GCCTTGGTGCGGCGGGCCTTAGGGCCCTTGCCCACCGTGGTCCATGCCCCTGGCTGGACACAGCAGGAGGTCCCAAAGTCCTCCTTTGGCGTGGAGGGGGACTGTGGTCTACCCTCTGCCTCCCAGGGGAGAAGGGCCTGGCAGTAGGAGCCTATCTCCTGCTCGCAGTCCCTGATGGCACACAGTCTCTGGACTGTGGCCTGGAGCTCCTCCAGCTGGCGCACCAGAGACCCCAAAAGGGAGCAGACCCCACAAGGCGAGGTCACCACGCTCCCAGGCCCCAGAGCCTGAAAAAGGGACAGGCAGCCCCCGAGCCAAGAGCCAGGGGCTCCGTCTGCGTGGAGCCCAGAACCAGGGGCTCCGTCTGGGTGGCCATCTCTGAGGTGCCAGAGGGGGGGGCCGCGGTGCCTGAGGAGACCCTCGGGGTGCTGCGCATGCCCATCCGTGCCATCGTTTGCTTAGTGGAGCAGTCACGTAGTAAAGTGAAAAACCTGCTCTGGCTGTCATTCACTTGCAAAGCTATGACTTGCCACTAGAGGCTTGGTGAGCAGAAGTAGAACTAGGAGCAGGACCGGTTCGCAGCTCCTGCTGGGCAGAGGGCAGGTCCACCACTGTGTCCGTTTCAGTGAGACCTCGGGAATGAGCTTCACTGGGGCTCTCTGGTCTCATTGGGTGCATCTACATGAGATGGTTTACTGCACAGTAGTGTAGCAAGAAACCTTTTTGCCTGCCCCCCCACTCAATGTGAAGCTCCTCCATATGGCAAAGGCCCCTTTTGCAGTATTCGTCCCCTTTTGGGGGTGCTTTCTCTTTTCTACCCTTTCTTCCTTCCTCTGTCTTTTTCTTTTATTATATTATTAGTATTTTTATATAAGGTGTACTTGTAGTGAAAATGGAGCTTGTAGATGCTTTTACAAATGTACTTTAAGTTTAAAAGTAAGTTGTACCATGTAACAATGTTAGCAAGGGCAGGAATCTCTGGATGGAGCAGACTACTGCCAGGAGCAGCAAATCTGCTCCCACCACTGCTGCACATATAGATGCCTACCCAGGGTAGATTTACTCTAGAGTAAACCCACCCTGCAGCATTTACATGTGTAGGTGAGCCCATTGAAATTGACACAGCAGCTCCATGCTGAGAGTAGGGCTGTCAGGGTTTAAGCCTGGTGGCCAGAAAAGGTGAAGCAGCTTCCCTGGGACTCTCTGGTTTTGCTAAAACTGACACAGCAGCTTTGCACTGAGTGTGGGCCCACCACACTTATGCCCTGACAGCCCTGCTCTCAGCATGGAGCTGCTGTGTCAGGCTTAGTGAGACCAGAGAGCTCCGGGGCTAGCTCGCTCACTCTGTGCTCAAGGGGGGTGATTCCTTATTCCCTGGAGCTCAGGTGGTGCCACCCTCTGCGATGTCACCAGCATGAGCAGAGACAGCAGGAGACACTGTGGCTGCTGGGCGCTCTGGTGAAAAAAGGATTGGGCCCTGCAGAGCTCAGAGCATTCTGGGATACTGGAAGACTTCAACTTGGTTGGAATAGCTATGGAAAATGACCACATGGTAATACAACATGAACAAAATTAGGCAGTTTGGAGATGTGCGGGCCGGGAGCGACCCAAGCCCTTTTTCGTGCTGCACGCGGGCTGTGGCCAGCAGCCCGGGCACGCCGGGTCAGAGAGGGAAGGCCGTCAAGCTGGAATTAGGCACAAACGCATATCGGTAGTTTTAAAGATTGTTTACTTACTCTGAGATGACAGTGGTGCAGGCTGAAAACTTGCTTAAGTTGCGGTTACAGACAGGAAAGAAGAGAGGCGGACAAGAGTTCTAGACTCATGAACTCTAGCCCAATCCGGCTGAAGGCTCTGAACACGCGAGCCTTCGTTGCCTGCTTTAAATGCACTGGGTCTGTAAGGATCCACAGCGCTTAGAGATCTTCACATAGCGTGAAGTCTCCTCCTCCCTTGTTCGTGGAGTCCTCCAACTTGGGTGGAAACCACTCAAGCCTTTTATACGGCTAGCAAGCCAATCACTAGCCACTACGTGTGAATAATTTAGAACTGGCCAATAATGGGACTCAAATTAGCATACAAATGGCGGGAACTCTTTGCAACGAGCATTTCTGTGCTGCAACAAAGAAATGCACCCTGCAAAGAAAACTTCAAATTGGCGGGAAATTCTCCCTTGCACCGGGGTTCTCTTTTGCAGCAGAAAACTCCACCGTGCAAGGAAGCGATAATTTAGCGGGGACAATTTAGCAGTGCCGAAGCACACAAAAACAAAAATCACACCCTTTGGGTTGTGACAGGAGATAATCCTGCCCTGGAGTGGCATAACTGTAAGATCAATAACAAGTGCTTTAAGGCACTTAAAAGGTGTTAAAGTACAGCTAGTCCAGGGGTTAAGAGCTCCAGAAGCTGCCTAAACTTAAAGTGTAACAAGGCCCTTAGAGGCAGGCAAGAAACCAGTCTCCTTTCTTATAGTGACTGTGAGACAGATTTCTCTTTCCTTTTGGTATTACATTTTGTCACAGAGGTAGAAACAGGATAATGGAATTCAATCAGCTATTTTAGGTAATACTAAGGCTCAGTGAATGGCTATACTGTCAGACTACTGCCACTATACTGCCACTGCTGCCATTGTTAGACTCCTGCAGCTATGGCAGATGAGCTACAGAAGGAGAGTCCCCAATGTGGACATTGGTCTACTGGCACATACAATTTTCCTGCAGCCAACTCTTTCAAATGGCAGAAACACTGCCAGCAAAACTTTAACCACTAAACAATGCTGCTGCATGACAAGAAAAGGGGAGAGATATATATAAATAGTCCTTATTGATGCAGAAGGTCACTATAGACTAAGCACAGCTTCTTAATAATGGAGCTTGCAAGTTGATCTGGAAAATGGATGTGTGTTTCTAGGAAGAGCAATTGCTGCATCACTGCCCTAGAGGAGTGGGAGACTTAGGTGACATCCCATAATGTTCCACAAACCCAGGG
>NW_005842101.1:200619-255569 GCF_000455745.1 Alligator sinensis | reverse complement strand
AAAGAGGATGAAATTTTGTTGGCACAAACCAATCACAGTAAAAACAGCCTCATACTGTATTTTATTTTCAACCTGTTGATCAAGAAAATTTACAAGGTAAAACCCCTCAAGTCCCCTCAAGTGTGGTGTCAGTTTGTGCCATCTTCTGTGTAAGTGTCAGTCAGATGAGGCAGACCTGCCGATCAGGTTGCCTAACTTAAAGCAAACAACTCTTCAAAACGTACTAAACTTACTATTCATGGAACATCTTACTTGCTGCTCAGGCTTGCTGCTTTTGACATGCCATTTATAATTTCCAGCCCTTTCCCCCAGCAGATGGTAAGAGAGGGCAGGGCTATACAATGAGATACAGTGTGTTAGTGAGAATTGTGCCACTTGCATAGAAGTAAATGTCCCATAATTTTTTATATAGTTTGCATACAGTGTGAAATATCTATGACAAGAAATGATTGTAAGATGCAAGATGGAGAGATGGGGGGGTTTCTGTAAAGAGTCTGGTACATAAGTGCTGTAGATTTTTACTCAAAAAGTGACTAATGATTCTGGGTGTCCTCAGTTTTGGAGTATCGATTGAAAGACACTTAAAACATTTTTGATTTTGAAAGGAGGCTCACCATTAAGTTGGGTATCAAAAAAATAAGATACTTTGAAAACCTTGACTAAATCATGCCCAGTAGCATATCCAGGATGGCAAAAACTGTGACAGTGAATAGCTCACTGCACTCGGGCAGTCGGGCACTCGAGTTGTTGGCAACAAATTGGCAGTAAAGCAGGGCATGGCTGGACTGCCTCCTCGCTGCCCCCCCAAATTCACTCCTGATCATGCAATATACATTTACTTAATACTTGACATGGTTACAAAACCATGGATGAATGGAAAGTAGTAGAGATAATATACAGGTGTCTGTGGGTCAGATTGAACCCTAACCCCTGCCGAGAACAGTCTGAAGGTAATCAACTGCATTTTTCCTATTAACTTTTTATTACAGTTTACTTGCTCTACTAACCATTTTGCAATCCTTATTGCCAATCTACATTCTACTTCTTTTTGGTAGGTGCAGGAGAGAATGCATGAGCCATCTCAGATAGCAAGTGCATTTAGGCATTGGAAGGGGCTTGGTATTGCTTTCATAAACTGAACTTCTCTGCCCACTAAACAAGTGGGGAACAGACAAGGATAGTGCAGCTTTCTCCTAAATTGCCTTGCCAATGTGTCATCTACATCTAACCCTTGCTGTGGATCAGAAGTTACTCCTACTGCCTATTTGACAAATAGTGGCAGTGGTTTTTGATATTTCGATAACTGTCTGGTAGTCTACAGCCTGAGACAATGCACAGGTACCGGTGGAGACACTGAACATCGATCAAACCTTTGACTTCCAGGCACCACTGTCTTGTGGTACTTTTTGAATTGGCATCTAGAGATAAAAGGCACATTCACAGTTCTAAGCCATCTAGTCTTCTATTGGTTGTGAACTTATGGGTATTGGCATGCTACATTTATGTGCTAGAATGGCCCTACAAGAAGGTGGTAATAAAATAAAGTGTTTAAATAAAACTGTTTCCCTTTGTGTTTCAATTGTTGCAGGGGTTAGCTGACTGAACAAAGCTCAAAAGCAGTGTATTGGACCCTACTCTCACATTTCAATTGTAAGTAGCTCTCACATTATTTTTCTACTATTTTCACATCAGTCTCTTTCAGAGATGTTTCTGAAGTCTTTCAGTGTAATTGATTTTGTTTCCCATTATTTTACTCCCTATGTCCCTGTCATGTCCATGAGTTAAGTAACAATGTCATTTAGCCAACAGATGGTGATGTTTATTTTGGTGTTAGTGACAGACATCTTACTAGGCTTTTGCAAGGAAGTGGGTAAGGAGGAAGTATTGAATTACCTCAAGCTTGGATTTGTGTAATCTTAGAAAACTGAGAGTGAAGAGCCATTCTCTGAATTCTTGTCTCCAAATGTTACCTGTTCAGTCAGACAGCACAAAATGGTGCAAAAGATAGCATCAACTCTCACTTTCATTTTCAGGAGAATAACAAAATATATACTTTAAAACAGAAAATGTTACTTTCGATGTATGGAACCTGCTGCTTAATGATCGATATTCCTCCAAATTGTAAATAAAAAACAACAATTAAGCCACTCATCACTGCAAGGAAGAAAGTGTAGCCACTTAGAGTTTGGACTTGATACAGAGGGGAGAAACCAAGCTATTCCTTCCCATTGTATATGCAGTCTTTCTCAGATTTATCCGTCTTTTGCAAAGCCATAGCAGAACCCAATGAAGCAAATGAACCTCAAAGGAGTTTGCCAGGCTTCTTGGTTCACTTGGATACAGATTGCTCCTGTTGATCAGCTGGTACTGTGGATTGATTAGTGTTTTTAGACCAAAGTTGTGCTTGTTGAGGCCTTAGCAATGGATAATGATGTGCAGGATGCACATAGAACATCACTAGAAAATGCAAGTAGGGTTCCACTAATTCTTTAAATCCACTGTAGCATGGAGCCATTTGCAGAGAGATGCAATATTGCCTTTAAACACAGTCCTGATGTAAGCTGTAGGGAACTGCAATGTTATGAATTCAGGACAAAGAATAATATACATCTATCCTCTGTTATCTACCCTACATGATAAAAACAGTACACTATAACAACATGTCATTGACATGCAACTCATCCATTATTCCTTTGGGTGGCAGTGTGATAATGGCTTCAGAAGGGACACATAGGCCACACTGACTTGAAGGATAGTTAAAATAAGCAGTCACTCAAGGCATTGGAAAGGAAAAGTGTTTTATAGGTGCAGCTTTGTAGTTTACTTTTCTAGCCATTTCATTAAGAACCAAAAATTCTGATCTGAACTGGATCTGACCTTTGTGGTCTGACCTATCCCAGATGCTTATGCATCTCCATTTGAAACATTCAATGGCAGTTGCTTGAAAAAGATCATGTTAAAACTCAGTTCTACTCTAAGAAATGCCAGTAAAAATTAAGTGAGGATTCACATAATGTTTTTCTGTTAACTGTGGTGCACTAAATTTTCCAATAATAATATTTTTCTTTCAGTCTGCCAGTCCTGCAACTCCACCTAGATTCTGAAAGTCGTGGTAGGTTGTTTCCTATTTGTGCACCATCAACAGCAAGTTCTGCAGGCCACAGTCATACCTATGTAACCCCCCTGTCTCCAAGTGATGTCTCTATTGACACTTCTGGAAACAGTTTTCAAAAGGTCTACAAAGGCTTAACTGACTGAAACCTAATGAAAATATCTGAAGATGCAAAAAAAAGGAACAGAATTCTACTGCCTCGTTTTTGTATTGTATCTATGGTGCTAACAGTAAAACTTACTTAGCTCCTAAAGTCAAAACATCTAACTGAATACTCATGAAAACCTATCTGTAGAGAATGAAATTTGTGTTTTTAAGTATTCATTTTTCAAGGGCAAAGTGCAAGTAAGTCTGGACAGGAGAGATGTGTTTTTGGGGATCCAATATGAAAGATAAAAGTTACATTTCTGCTTCTTTAGCTAAAACTTGCTTAAAACCCTCCTTGCATCTGAGGCATGGAATGTTATAAACCTGCAGTGTCAGTGTTCCAGCAAGGATATGTTCTTGAGGCTGGGTGGTATCCAGTTGTTGATGGATGATAATGGATATTTTTTTGTTATGACCACTATAGACTAATACTAAGGCAAACAGAGCATTAATTTGCACACCAAAAATGTTTCAAAAGCAATCCCCTCTCTCTTAAAGCTGAGCTGAGCTGCATTTATGAATTGTAAAATAATGGCCTAAGATTTTACATCTTGATTGGAAGTATTCAGGATGTGTAAGAGTTAATATGTACCTATATATTATACAGAATAGTGGGGAGCTAGACAGCTGTGAGGATTGACAGGACTTTAGAGCCTCTCAACTTTACATTGCAAGTTTTAAAATCAGAATTGGGAGCCATAGGAAGTTACCCTGTTGGCTGCATAGGGATCTTTGTGGGGGAAAATAATCTGACAATCTCAGCCTGATTTCCAGTAGCAAGCAACTATGTACACAGGATTCATCACAACTTTTGGCACTAATTCCTGAAAATCTCATAGAGGCACAAGACTGAAATGAACACAGCAATCTGAATTATTCTATACTATCTAGTGGTGGATAGCACATGTCAGGGCTTGAGACATCTGAGTGGGTCAACGTGTGAGAAGTATGCAGTACACTATATAACAAGAAGGCTTTTTTTCTCCAAATCTCTCAATCTGGTGTATTTCATAGCCAACATATTCATACACACAGTTATAAAAAAATAAATATGAGAATTAGTCCTTCCTTCCTCTACCTGCCTAGAGTACTCCATTCCTCTGCAGATATCACTGACCCCTAAAGCAATATAGAGAGACGTGTTGCTTAGTGACAGCCTTGTACATAGCAGGGTAAACACTGAACTGTGACCCGTCAAAGACTGTGTACAGACAATGGGAGAGGTTACAGGGAGGTTAGACCAAGTTAAAAATGGCTACCTCATCTAACTTAGTTTGCCCAGGTGTGGACCTTGCACTATTAAGGTGGATCTAAGTGAGAATTGTACAAAAGTTCAGGACAGATTGGTCTAAAAATGGCCAACCCAATCTAAGTTAACTCTGTCTCCAAGGTACACTCAATTTAGACACATTGCCCATTTTTAGACTGAACTAATTGTCCCAAACTTCTGTACAGTTCCCAGCAGAGCCCCCAGGCTGGGAAAGCCTAGCCGCTGGCCCCAGCCCCTGGACTACACTTTTTTTACACCTCCCTCCCACCCGGCACCAGGTTATTTTTAGTCTCCCTGCACCTTCCCTCCCACCCCCAGATAGACAACCCCCACCTCCCCAAGCCCTCCAAAACCTGCATCTTGTTCCTGGTGCCACTTTTACCAGCATTATTCAGTGCCGGGAGCCAAGAAAGTAAGTCGGGGTAAGGGGAGCGGTGGGCGGGATGGGAGGGTTGGTTCACTGGGTGTGGGTTGTTTGTCTGGGGATCAGGGGACTAAACATAGCCCCAGCTCCTGGGGGTGAGAAAGAGTTCCCGAGCCCCTCGATCCCACCAAACCCTTCTACAAACTCCACTAGCCCCCCCGATCTCCCTGATCCCCCCATAGATGCTACTTGCCCCTCCAATCCTCCCACAGACCCCATCTGTCCCCCAACTCCCTGATCCTCCCACAGACCCTACTTGCCTCCCCACAATTCCCCAATCTCCCCATGGACCCTGTTGGTCCCCCAATTCTCCCCGTGAACCCTTTAGTCCCCCCTATCACCCCAGTACCCCTTCTAACTCCCCCATCCCAACTAACTTCAGGTTGAGTGGCCATTTTTAACTCAATCTAACCTCCCTGAATGTCTGCACCAAGCCTCAGTCTTTTCCAGGTGGACATTCTTGTTTGTCAAAGAAATGTTAAGGCCATTGGTCAAACCTGAGTGCTGTCGGTGGAAGCACTGCCTTTCAGATGTTTTTCCTGTGATATTTTTTTTTCCTGTCAAGGTGTGTGGTAAGGCAGATAGGTTCATGCAAACTTAATCTCAAGCTTGAACTAGACATTTGGTCTAAAATGCACTTCAAATGAAGGGAACATTAGAAATAGGATCTTCACCCATGCTCAGATGTCTGGCAACTGCTTTTGTGCAGTTGTACTAAATTATTCAGCACCTTCCTTGTAATCAGAATATTTAATCCTCTATTTGATGAGTAGCCTGATAGGTAAAGAAGACCACAGGCATGGAGTATTGTGTTCTGACTTGTAACAACAGGTCAAAAACCAAGCAGCAGGCTGATCACATGACTGCTATTAAAATAAGAAAGGTATTATTTTAATATGCTGTACTTTCCAAATGTCATTAAATCCACTAATGAAGCAAAAGTAAAGTAAAAGTCTCAGGCATTTAGCTGTGGTTAACTTGCCATGTATGCAATTTAGTAATAGAAGTAGTAGACTCAAAATAATAGTTAGCAGGAAGATGAAAACATAACATACAATTAGGAGATGCTGGAGAAAAAACCTCTATATATTCATTTTGTTTACATCTTCTCTTTCTGTCTTTTCTTCTGTGACTGTTTTATTTGATTTGAGAGCATTCAATATATAAGGAAGAGAAAATCTTTGGCTATTAGATGCAGCAGGCTAAAGGCATTACTTAAAAGGCTGCATTGGGCAACTTGTTTTAATTTCACAAGAAACTCACCTGTGAAGCAGGGCACGTTAGCATAGACGCACTTTAAAAACAAAAACAAGCGTGTGATATGCATGTTTAGAGGAGGCAGATCTTACCTGATGACAATAGGGAATCTTTTGGATACAAGACTTGCAGCACAATTTCTGTTACTCAGAAAGAAGCAGCAATGTCTTGGGATCCTCTATGAGTTCATTCTCTGCAGTCCCCGTCCTTTGTTTAAACACATTTCATGGAGGTTGGCTTTTATTCTTTCTTTCTTTTTGTTTTGTTTTGCTTTATTTAATTTTTTTCCAACCAGAAAACATACTGTTATTCTGTAAATGTTTTCTTGCTGTCATACTAACCAGACTATTTTCTTCCTATTTTGGGAGCCCTGAATCTGCCTTTGGTCACACTATTTGCTCCTCTATGGTCACCCCTGAGAAGATTAACCCTTTCATTAAAAAAGCTTGGCCAGGGTCAAACTACCGCCTGGCTCTGGACTCATACATCCCTTTGATCTCCCAGCTATGGAGAAATTATTAGCAAATTCTAAGCCTTCCCATGTGATTTGTTTTTGTAAATTTGTAGAAATTATTCCTAATCCTATTACGTGGCCTAGGGCAAACCTGCATTAAATATATGAGACTTTTTGTTATGTGGCAGATGGATAATAAAGGAATGCTGAATGCAGCCCCATTCCAAGTTATGGGAATCTGGACACTTCATCAGCATTCACTTAATCCTCTGCCATGGCCTACGCCTTTGATGAATGCTCTCATTTATGACCACTGATGCCACTCACTTAATTTCAGAGAAGAAAAATAATACCTAGCTGTTAATGTGAATATTTGAGTTTATGGCTGTACAATGAATAATTGTGACATTATCAAGGGAACATCATCTTATACATTATTCACTTGTATAGACCACATTAACCAGAAAGAGGAAACTTGCAATTTTGCATCTTCCATCTTCTTTGGAAGGTAGACACCATGCAGACAAAAGTCAGTGTCTTAACCCAAATTCTAGCTGACAATCCGTATCAGCCCTTACTATATTTTGCTCATTGTGGTGCCAATCTCCTATCTCACCAATGACATTTTTTCAAAGAAAGAGTAGATTTCCTAGAGACTCTACCCCATGCAACTTCCATAGCTTATTATTGAATAGGAAAATGTATCCCTCCTTTTCTGCTTTAATACTGTTGCCATGTAGAGGATGTCTGTAAGTTTAGACTGAAAATTAAGATAGCACACACTTTACTTTTTATATCTTATAAAAATCTAAGTTTCCCTCTGCTAATAATGTTCCTTCTATATCTTTTTTAACTTTAGAATTCAGGTGAGAATGTTTTAAATTCCATCTGCTATTTTTTTTTAATAATCTCCAGCTTCCTCATTCAGGCACACACGTATACCAGCACAGAAAGCACATATTACATATTAACTTGTTTTATACTCTTCTCGGTGATCTGAGACAGCATTTGGTTTAAACTGTTCAGAATACAGCTGATCTCTCTTATTTCATCCAAGAGAAGATGTGATTGCACTGATAAGCTACCATTATGAAATATTTAATTTTAAAAAGGTTATTTAACACAAAAATGACATATTTGTATCACTTTATTGCAGTGTTTATGAGCAGAATTTCTTTATAGGTGTATTTGTCCCCATTTTTAAATCCAGTCATTTTAGCTGATAGCTAATTATAGCAACTTTTTGAAAAGCAGAACCCCTTCTGTACCCTTTGGTTTAGGTCTGTCAAATTCAGAGGCAAATTGAACCACTGGTAAATCATCGGTCTATGAAACTTTATCCAAATTTAGTAAACCATAATAAAAATTTAGTTGAACATTTTTTCCTGGTGGGATTTTTCAAATACTGTAACTAATTTATTGGAATCATCTGAAAGACTAAAAAAGTAGTAGTTTGTTCATTTATGGTACATTTGCTGATTACTATTTAAAAATCAGCTTAGCAGTGTTCCAGTGCTTCAAAGTGGATATAAATTGAGGTCCCATGAACAGTAGTTGCTTTAGTCATTCCCTTCCATCCTGTCACCTAATTTAACACACACGGTGTATAAGTTGCATACAAGCTCCTGCACACAAGTGTTATTTTGTATTTGCTGTATGTTTTCATATGCCTGTCAGAAACAAGAAGACTGTCAAATTTGAAATTGTTATTGGAAGAAAGGGATTGTAATATCTTGGGTGTTGTGTCCATATAATTATGATGATTCAAGAAGGGCTTTTTTAAGTAAAAGAAAGATGTGCAAACTATTTTGTGATTGTAAAGTGATACAATGATGAAAGATTACAACTTAATTGACTTCAGTAGGAGCAGGACATGGCCTTAATTTAACATCATAATGAGCTAAGCTGCATTCCTCTCACCCACTTAATGCTGATTCTGGTACCTCTGCTCATCAGCTCTGGTTTCTTTCATCTTCTGTTAATCAAACATTTAAAACACTTTGCAAATTCACGTTAGTGGGAAAGTTGCAGAGCTGATTTAAATTTTAAAAAAATTCTGACCTAAATCTTGACTTTATTTCTTTATTTTACAAAAGTGCTATATCTTTAAAGTATACAAAGACTGATTCTTAAAGTCAGCAGACAAGAATACAGCAATTAACAATGACCCAATCTTGCTGTCCATCATTAGGCACAAAAGCCTGTGATTTCAATGAAAATGTTATTAGAATCACCCAAAGGGAAGAACCCCAACATTCTGTAGATAAGGTTGCTAGAAGAAAATATGGAAGTGGGATTAAATCATAAAATTTAGCTCTGGACTGCAAACAGACCAAAGTTTTGGGCTGTACAGATCAGGGTTTTTTGTTTTCCTCCATGTAAGGAAGGAGCGGTTAGCAAAACTGAGGTTTGGAGTTATATTTTGAACTCCCCTAAAATGTGTTGGGGTGTTGGCTCTAGAGTTCTAATGCAGATTTCTCTCTGCTCTGATCTCAATTGAAAGGTGTAATGCTTATGCATTATGTTCACTTCTGTTCTCAGTGGTTAGCCTCTCAGTATCATCTGCTGTTATTTTATAAGAGTAAATGTTTACTTACACATAAAACGTGACCAGTGTTTGGGGCTTGCGGGCCACCGTATTTATTGCAGTGATGGCCAATTGACAATCTATCAACCTAGGTCAGACCAACTATTAAATATTAAGTGAAGTACAAATAAAGCTCTGATAATAACTTGAGGGATCTTCACCTCATTATATACATAAAAAATTGAGAAAGCAATAGAAGAGAATAGAGAGTGCTCAGATATTTGGGGGGTTTCTTTTTTCCTTTTAATTTACTAGAAACAAAGACCTATGACTAAAATGTTTTATTGTTCAGAAAAATTGTGTGATCTTCTAGGAAGAAAGTATATTAAGTTAGTCTAGGTAAACTAGGATTTCTTAAAAATTTCAAGCTCTTCTTAGATGTCCCCTTAAATAAATTTTAAATGAGGAAAAACAAAGCCCCTCCTGAATGTAACAGTACTTTAAAATAGCTCATTCTTTTCATATCTGGCATGAAATGGTAATGAAAGCACTCTGACGTTGTGGCTCCATTGTCGCAATCAGAGGAGCTTACTTGAGCATAAAATATAAGGGGGAACAAGGCTAATAAGCACAGCTTAGAGAAATATCTCCAACCAAGGCATTAGTTGTATTGTACTGGGCACTGTAAAGCAAAGTAAAAATGGCCTCCTGCCCACCACTTAGTTTTAATGATTGCAGAGTAATCTCCCCAAACCTCCTATGTCCAAAGACTGAAAGGCTTTACTTAGAAGCAAGACACATGCATAGATGGCTCCTTTCCTGACTCCTCTTTCCAGTGCAATTGGCTTTGAATCATAGGATATATCATGTGTGATAAATTATACTTTGCTGAAATGTTGCCTTGCTAAAATATGCTAAGAAAGCTGTGAACAATATTTACAAATAGTTTAAGTGTCACAACAATACACCCACCACTCAGGCTTTCATCGATTTTGCTATAATAAGAGTTGTAATAAAGGATACCACTTTTAAGTATTATGAATGTATGCCTTACAAAGAAACATAATTGGAAGAAAATCTCTAAAATCTATATAAAAATCATTTTCCAGATTCTGCAGTCTCAACTGTCAAGAAAGCAACCACAATTTCTCTTTTCTAAGAAGCCTCATCAGACACTGTTCTGTTATTGCCTGTTTTTGTTTTTTCTTCTCCCCAGTAACTTGTTAATTTACTGACAAAGCTCAAGCTGAGCTACTGCTATTTTACATTGTGGAAAATAAGTTGGCATGAATTAATTTAAGCTGTGTCATCAAAAAGATGTTGCAGAGCTATCTTTTATTTTCAAGTCCTTGTTTACAAGAGGGACTACATTCTCGTGCCAGGTACAGCAAAGTAGAGTGGATGTAACTCCACTAATATTGATAGAGTTGTATCAGATTTACACCAGCATAAAGGAAAGATGGAACTACTGCCTTCAACATAATGCACTCTGGTATTTCAGGCTGACCCCACCTAGCAGTTTTCCTTGTGTGCAGCCTTTCTGGATAAAGAAAAAAATCATCCTAAGACAGGCTAAACATTTTTATTCTTTTCTTTTTTAATTTGGACTCTAAAAACACACAGAAATATTCTCAATTCTGTAAGACCAGTTTCAGTCATTGGCATCAATGTATTACAACAGGGGTGAATTTGGCCCAATTGGTTTTGTTAGAGAAAGTTACTGTATCCGTTGATCCCCACCACTTAGGTTTTGACAGAAGCATAATCATGTTATATGGGAATATACTGAAGAAGTAGTTAAAGTATATTTGAAAACATATACAGTGAAGTGGATTGTTTTTTCAGTCTAAGAAAGTAAGTACAATTTCAAGACTGTTTCTCTAGCTAGTGTTTACCGTTATTTGGTTAACCAAAAGCAAATATGGTGTAATCTTGTCGAGCACTGTTGCTCCACCTTTTCCACTAAAATGAAGCTATAGATGCAGTGACTTTTTTAACTGTTTCTTATTCAGAAAGTTATACTTCTGAAAAGAAAAGCCTGAATACCGAGACCCACCAGTGTAGGTGAAGACCTAGAAACAGACATGGTCAATATACAGTACAATCTAGATTTAATTTTAGCATAGCAGCTGAACACAGTCAGGTGAAATGTAAACTAATCAGCCCCACTATCATCTCAGACTCATCTGAAATGTTCATATTAATATCAACATTTAAAACACACTATTTTCCCTCTGCCAAACTCTTGCCTTTGTAAAACTTACAATTTTTCTCCCACAAAAGCAACAAAAGTACAATAAGAATGGTGGTTTCTTTATTATTATTATTGCCTATAGAAATGGGGTTGGACTGTTGTGTTTTGTTTTAAGATTTACATATGATAAGACAAACTTCTGGGAGAAATGGCACATACATTTAATGGCATGACAGAATTCAAATAAGCAGGTAGAGCATTTGTTAAGAGGACCTAGAGACGGATGGGATGGGAGGAACTCATGGGTCTCTGTTTAGTATTAAACTTTCAATCTTGATATGATTGTATTATTTTATGCCTGTGAATTTATCACATTTGATGTATGGTTACAACCTGATAAATGTAACAATAAATATCACATTTGTATTCAATTTCACATGTCTCCTTCCCTTCCCCCAAACCAAGAGCAATAGGTGTGATCTTTCAAGGGACTGACTGTAAATACTCTGGTTAAATACAAGTTTACTGATGCACTTGCAGTATAGAAAAATCACAAAAACTGTAGTAAGATTCAAGCCCCCAGATGTCTCCTCTTGCCTCAAACAAAGCAGGTGTCTGATTTTGAATGGCTGTGTGAAATCTATTTTTGTTTGTCTAATAAATAAACTATACATTTACCATATCTTTGGGGATTTCTTTTGTGGGTATTTAAAGAAATAGTTTTCAAGGCTTACAAATTGTTGGATACCATTCCCTTCTACATTTTTAAATATGTGATTCAGGAAAATATAGTTCTGCTGATTGAGAATCATAAAGCTATGTGTTATCTGGAAGATCAAATATGATATCTCTATTAAAGTGGGACATGCTAGCTCTATTGCACTTAAAGGTCTGGCAGTATTTCCATTAAGAAACCCATTTTTCAGACTTTTAACACTTGTCTATATTCACACTAGAGTGAAACATGGCACTCAGGATTATAGCCCAGCAGCAATTTGTGCTGCTGTTTACAAATGTCTCCTAGCATTCATTCTTTAAAATATTTTCCTATTGAATCGCTTAAGATTATTTGGTTATTTAACATGTAAATAGACACGATATTAAGATGAAAATTGTGAATAGCATATCAGTCCTGTGCTGCAGAATGATATAATAAGTTTATCATATTAAATTAATGTGTTGTCTAACTAGTTGGGTTTTTTTTAAAGAGCCTTTTGAAAATACTATCTTCACATCCATATTAGCTGTTACTGTCTATCAGGTAAATAATATCTGCTTAAAACATTGTGTATGTCCATATTTATATACTAGGCACCAAAAAGTCTTCGTATATTCAGTGTGTTTCAAAAGTTCCCTAAATACATATTTACATTCTTCAGTGGTTTATCTCAATAATGCACACACCATTAGTCTGTCATGTCAATTCTCATGCTTTTCCCCATATTTTCCCTATGTTTTAACTTTATAATATAAAAGCAAGAATACCTAATGTTCTAACTAATATGTTGCAACACCTATGAAACAGGATGGATAAAGGATTGTCCATCCTAATTCATTTCCTTTGCTCTGCTCCCTCTGCATCTGAATATAATTTTCTTGAGATCTAATTCAAATATATGACCACTGTTTTGTGTATATGGGAGAACTTGCATTTGCTCTTTGCATATAAGCTTCATCTATTATCAAGTCCTGATACCTGTCAACATTTCTGTCTAAAAAGAATAATATATGACTATGTACTCACTTGAAGTAAATCAGCAGTTCTACTGAATTCAACAGAACTCCACTGATTTACACCAGTGGAGGTATACTCATTACAAATATGTATCACTAATGAGTTTGGAGAAAGATACAGTTTTAAATAGTTTGAGAAAAGTTGTGGATGTGCCATTTACCACTCCTGCTTTGAATAATTTTTTAAAATATATATATAAGCAAAATCAAATAGGATGCTCAGTGAATTTTTAAGATCTCCTATTTGACTGGGGTTCTTAATTTTATATGAATATCTGTGGTCTGAGATAGCAGTTCTGTAGGATGTGTCTTGAAAATGTTGCAAATAAAAGAATAACATGACCTCAGCATTCCATATACTATCAGGTCACTGGAGATTTTAGGGAGAAGAAACACCTTGTTGCTCCATTTAAATTCCAGAAGTATTTCTTTAAAGCAGTTCACTAAATAAAATGATTTGTAATGTAGACTTTTTCTTCAATTTTGTAGTTTCTGTTCCTCAATTGTGAAAAAAGTATATAGGGTTTTTTTTCTAAGTACTTTACTTTTCACTACTGCAAACCTAATTTTTAGTCTTGGTGTTCTAAGAAATCAAAGGCTATTTAGAATACAATAAAGAATAAAAGTGTGATCAATTGTAAGAAGTATTTCTGTGAAGTCTGAACAAAGTGGGAATCTGAATTGCAGCCCCAAGTATTTAAATAAGCTATTACAAAAGGAGTGCTAGGAACCATTATATTGCATGATTTCTTGTGAATAATAGAAATGCTCTCTATCAGGTATTTTTACTTAAATGGAATAAATGTTTGAGAGGGATGGTGCTCAGCCATTGCAACCTTTCACGCCACTACTATTAGTATTGTTATAACTTCATCTATTTAAAAAATATGCCTTGAATCTATTAAAAATATTCTAAAACTTAGAAATAAGTGTAGTTTTAAACCCCCATACATTAGTACCTCCATCTTTTGGTAGTGTGTCATTTATGCTTTAATGACATCAGCGTAGAATTTCAGCATTCTTATACAGAAAATGCCTGTCATATACAAACAACATTATGGCACTTTTAGTATAATATGCCTATAGTAGTGCTATTATTTAATGGCGCGCTTTTATATTGCTCAAGGAAGTTTTTAAAGATAAATGTATCTACAGAAAATATGGTGTCTAGTCACAGGACTAGTAAATGGGACCACTTGCTGTGAATTAAGCAAATGAGGTTTGAACCCTATCCTCATGATGGTCCATGGTCCTGATCCAGCATCACTGAAGTTATAGGAAATGTTGTCATTTAATTCAGTACAAGAAGGAACAGTGATTAGGGTCCCAGTTCAGCAAAGTATTAATGTACCTGGTTAAGTCCATTCCTTTTCAGTGATGGGACTTACACATGTGCTTAAGTGTTTTGTTGAATAGGGATTGTTTCCTGTATTATGGCCCAAGGGGCAGAATCCTGTGTTCTTTACTTGGGGATAATCCAGCTGAAATCAAAGCTCCTATTGGCATCAGTAGAAGTTTTGCCTGAGTAAGGACTGAAGAGCTGAGTCAAATAGTTCCTGAGACTTTGAAATTAACATAAAAGATAATCCAGCTGCAGTTAATGGCACTCCAAGGCATAAGGGCGGAATCCGACTCCATATCATCAACATGAGGGTCAGCTATGGAACAAAATGGAAAATGTCATCTTCCATGAAAAAAATAACTAGGCCAAGTTCCCTACTGGTAAGTTCAATAACTAAGACACTGCTAAATGGTACTTCATAAAACTGGAATAAACATGTGTGTGCATTATCTGTTGACTTGGAGGTAGTGAGATCCAGTGGATCAAAGCATACACATTTCCTGTCAACATTAATGCATGTGGTACACACTGACCGATAGGGAAACATTTCTTTTATTTAAATTCATTCATTCTAGACCTCCAAAGATGTATATAAAAGAATACAAAGCGAAAGAATTCAGTAGAAACGTGAACTTTCCACACTTTTACTAGTAGGTAAGAGAATAACAGAGAAGTGTTGGCTGTTTCTAATAATGTGAGTTTTATTCTGAATATAGATTTTCTCATCCAAAGCAAAGCTAGTAAAATATATTGTATTCTTCCCAAAATGATTTTTTCCTGCAATACTATTTTCATTACCTCTTCCCTTTCTTATTCTATATTCTTATTGGTATTTGTTTTGGAATACATATGGTGCTCCTTCATTGATAAAAATTAACATTTTTCTGCTTCCCTGATGGCACACAGCATTTATTCTTTAGATTATCAATAGATATATTTTAGAAAAGTAAAACTACTCCTAAAACTGAATGAGAGATTGAAAAGAGTATAAATGTTGTCATTAAAAGCTGTAAAATTTGCTATTTTTTAAATATTAACGACTTAACATTCCTGTCACTTAAATTTAAATAAGACTTGGGCTATAATGAGTAGAGGGTCAGGGCTTTGGGCCTTAATGAAGCCTAATACATATGGAGTTAGGAGTACTAATCATATCAGTCATCAAGGAATATATCTTTTAATAAAGACATTTGTTTCACACATACTAATTTAGTTAGATTCCATAGGAATATTATAAGTTACTAAAATCTTAAGGGCCAAACTTTCATACCCAATTAAATACCTCTCCTAGGACCCTCAGTGCTGGATTGGAGAAGGAAAGGCTAATCATTTTTAAATCCTATTGACTTCAGTGGGAATTGAGAGTTCTTAACACACCATCACCATTGAAGTCAATGATATTGACTTCAATGGTGATGGTGTTCTCCCAATGATGACTTGTTCTCCCGCCCTGGCGGGGGGTCGGGCTGGAAGATCTATTAGGTCCCTTCCGACCCTAAAACTATGAAACTATGAAACTATATAGCCCTAGTAGTGCAAGATCAAGCCAAAATCAGGCACCTCGGTCACAGTTTCAGAGCCTATAACCAGTGTTTAGTAGTTTGACTTAGGCAAATAAGTTTGAAATTATTGCCCCAAGTGGATGTTAGGATCATTTTCCAGGTTAGTAGCTAATAGATGTGTGCACTTATCCCATAGTTATTTAATTCCATAGACTTATAGATAATAGCTTCTACTTACCAAACAATAACATCTCTTAAATCTACATAATTCTATTTTTAGGGGGTTTTTAAGTTAATATAATAAAACGTGTGTGTGCAAATTGTAATATATAATTTGTATAACCTTTGAAAGTGATTGCAAGTTGTTCTGATAATACAGATTCTCTTCCACTGAGACTCGTTTTAGGATTGTGATCTTAAACTGCTCAAGGTTAGTTACATATTACCCACACAAGATGAGTAATAGCAGATACAGTATTGTCATTTAAGGCCTTGTTTCACTTTCATACAGTGTTACAGGGCTCTTTGTTGGACCAGGTGGGATATTTATATGAATAGGAGCTCTTCAGTCAAAGGATATCATACACAACACACCTGGCCTATGTTTGGAAAAGAAAGTCTCCCTTGTTTTGCTACAGAGACAGCAGCAAAGAGCCAAGACAACCTTAATTTCTCCATTAGGAATGTAGGCCCATATTTAAGAGTCATCAGCAATAAAGGAAAATATACTGAATCATTTCAAGTGCATGCTAATCATTTAATGTAATAAATGGAGCAACTCTAATTATCTCCTGAGGAAATGATTTCACACTAAAACAATGGAAATGAAGAGGTTACTTCAGGAGCATTATACACAGCTGAAAATTACTCGTGTGAATCTAGAGGATATTTCACATAAATAGAAAGGAATGCTCCTGCCTTTTAGTATTTCTCTCATATCATTAAATGAATACTCAAATGAGTTATGAATGTTAAAGATATTTAGTAATTTGCACACAGCCTGTGATGCTTTCACAGGTACAATTACACAACTGAACACTGTTTCCTGTTTCACTGAAATCTAGGTTAGCACAAGATCAATGTCATAACTGCAGGTTCTTAATGTAAGATAGCTGAAGAAAATATAAAACGAATATATTTGTCTATAGGTTAATTGCAGTCTCTATTATATAGATTTGTAATTGGCAGTATGTGGGAGTCTTTCCCAGAGGTCCTTAAGATTCTTTATTCCTAAACGGTAAATAAAAATCTTTTTGATTTTTTTTTCCCTCACAATAAATCTCATGAAAGCTTATTTTGGAAATGTTGCACATTTTTAACCAACAAAGAAAAAATTAAAAAATACACTTTCCAATAAAATGGAAAAAATTCTTAGGGAGAGAGGGGTTAGAATGGAGTTTTAATGATTCAGTCCATTCCTTCCAAGGGAACGGATTTCACTGTAAGCTAAAATGTTTTGTTAAATTATGTACTTCAGTTGCTTGGGTGTTATGTCTCTCTTGGAGAAGCACATGAAATGAGCGCTATCCTCCTAGGCATTTTAAAAACACATCCACATTAAATAGAATATATATACAGTGGTTAAGCATACAATCCCTTTAAACTAGATGATAAAATGATTTTTGACTTGTTTTAAAATCTTTTCCCTTAAATGGTTCCAAATCTAAAACTAAAAGACAGATAATATGGACTGAAATTTTTCCATCTTGCTTTCAGTTTTGCAAAGAACAGTGTGTTATAGCTATTTTTCTTTCTATAAGAGTCTCACTGAACCACCAGGAAAAATACATCTGTTTTGGCTACATTTAATAGCATGCTTTCCAGAACTTCATGTTTACCTTATATTAATATATCAACTGTAGCTTGTTTAATTTTTGTCCATTCAAGTACCATACTACTATTAATGTGGTTAGCTAATACTTACTCCTAAAATTGGCTAGAAGATTAGAGAATACAACTCTTGTCTACAGAGGAAGATATGACCTAATTCAAGAAAAATTAATGCACAGTGATTGTAAAAGCATAAACAGAGGAGTATAACTTTTTGAAGGTCTGAATTTATTCTAAAACTGACATCTATATTTCACAAGGGAATACTTAGACAATTGTTTTTTATCATAAGATTACTGTTCATCATGTACAAGAAAACAATTGTTATCAGGTCTGAACTTAATTGGAATCAACTGTACCAGTCTTTACAGGAATTTACCAAAATGTCTGCCATTCAGAGCTGGCTTACCATAATATTCTCTATGGAATAGTTGACCACAGGATTCTCATTCACAAACAGCCAGGTTAAACAGTTAAATGCTAGCAAATCCTGCATAGCCCTGTGGGAAATTTCACTTTAATCCCGAACTTATAAGAGGACAATCAAAGCCCAAAGCCTGGGTAACAAATCTGATCCTCTGTTGCAATCTGTGTCCTCATGGGAAGGAGAGAGATGCTCCCTGTACAAGCCTGAGATGGATAAATACCTAAATGATGAGATAGATGGGGAATGCAGAAGAAGCGTCTGGCTTCAGCCATTCGCTTCCAATTTCACATTACATTGTGAAAGGCAATTCTTGTGCAGCTCGGGAACAGCCAGTCCTGATTACTATAAGTTGAAGTGTGGCTTAAGGAATGATTAATGACAGTGTCAGGAGAAAACAAAGCACAATGAGAGTTATCTCTAATCCACCTGCTTGCAGATGCTATAGTAAGGGAATGAAAATGGCCCCGGCGAGCCCTGATAATAAAAAAATCAAAATAGAAAGGTGCAAAGCTGTAGATATGTATTAATCTGATATATAAAAACTAGGTCTTAGCTTGAATAAAGCATTAGGCATGAATGGAGCCCCATAGGTGATAGATATTAGAGCATAGTGGACTTCACATTGTCTGTATTTTTTAAATCAAACAGAACTGTTCCCTTCAGTATTGCCTTTGACATTAATAGGTTGGTATTTGAAAAGTCACAGTTCACTAGATGAGCAGGCTTGTGAGTTCAAGCTCATTAAACAAAACCTCTTTTTGTTGTTGTTGTTGTTGTTTTTAAAAAAATGACACCATACCACCACCTTGTGGTTTTTTAATGCATAAACACAGAGATGAGAAAATCAGATGTTTCCATTTCCAAAGAGGATACAGTCAGATCATATATGATTGTAAGATCTACTTTCTTTTTTTCTAAACATAGATGTATTTATAAACTTTCTTGGCTAAGACAATGCATCTGAAAGAAGACAATTAAATTAAAACACTGTTTTGGATATGGTTCACACCAGTTCAGTCCATTCCAGGGATATTAGCTCTGATTCTAAACTCAGAGGAGGAGATTGTTGACCATACCTGTGACTGAATACACAAAGTAGAGTATTTTGCTGCAATTTAGTACTTGCTGCTAGGTTTCTCTCCTTCCCCCCTGTACCACTTATTTGGATATTTATAAGAGCTGAGATTGAGCAAAACTCACTATATGGAACTGGAATGAACTGTCTTTTACATCTTGGTCCTGTGTAATCCTAACTAGACAAGTTGTACCTAATAATTTACTCCAAGCCAGATTCCAATCACTGGTAGTGCAAATAACTGGTTTGATTTGAATTCTATGGTCTGCTTTAACCACAGTAGCTTAATGGGCTATTAGACTTGGGAAGACCTTTGACTTGACTTTGATTCACATATGTCCTAGTTGTTTAGTTTCTCATTATTTTTAGTAAATGGATCAATCTGATATAGAATACATCTTGTGGCAGTCACATTTTGATTTCACGTGGAATACAATTTCTCTAGTTAAAAGAACCTAATTTTCTTAGGACTCTAACTTTCAATAAGGGTTAGGTTCCTAATTCAGTTAGGTGACTTTGAAAATTGTAGCCAGGGTCATACAACACTGGAAAATAATCACTGCAATACTTCAACATAATCTTTGTATTCTGTATGAAGATACTGCTTCGAGTTAGAGCTAAATACATAGGTTGAATTCCTGGTCCTAATGAAATCAATAGGAAAATTCCTATTCATTTATTAAGGCCAAGTGTTTATACCTGTTTTTCCCCTTTCTGTTAATATGACTAATAACAACTTAAATGTTAATTCATATTTCAAGGAAGTGTTTTAATATTGAAAATCTAATGAAGATTTAGCACTCAGTTTTTAATGAGGCTGACATAACTGTCGTAAAAAAGCAAATACATTATTTTAATTAATATCAATTCATAAGTGCTTCTGATTTATATATTAAACAAAGAGAAAGTGTCTTGTCATACACTACAATTTATTCTGTATTCACCCATCATTTACTCGGAATCTTTTTTTTCATGTGAAATATATGATGGAAGCTGCCATGTAGAATTGTACAGCTGCGGCATACACTGTAAGTACTGTGATCACATCACCCTTATTTTCTTATGACGTGCCTCAACTCAGTTCTATCCATGTGTCTTTGTCTCCATCTGACACCTCCTGCTATCAAATGATCATGCTGTATGGTTTAGACTAGAGCTTAAATGTCTTGTATACTGTATTTTCTTAATAACACCAGGGAACCAGACAGTTTGGGAATTATGAAGAGTCATTGTTATAACTAGTGAAGCACCTGAATCATGTAATTTTGGATCCAAAGTTCAGGCATGATTAAATCTTGAGTTTTGGTTTCATCCATTATTGAGACCTGACAAAAATTCAGATCTGGATCCAAATTTGGGTTCTGAGCTCTGTCTTCCATCCTCCACTAGTTTAGCAGGATCAAGCTATGGATTTTTATTGAAACCAATTTTAGTTATAACCAATATAATATAATAAGTTTGGGGGAAGGGGCCCCACAGGAATGCAGCCTTAAATCAGAGTAGGTTAAAAGAAGCTTTGTAAAAAGAAAGGCACATACCTGTAATTTGTGCAACTCAAAGCAAAACTGGAGAGAGGGAGTCACCTAAGCAGAACTGTAGTGCAACACTATATTGCTGTATTGTAACAGCTGTGTTTTGTATGGTTGTGAAAAAGTTTGAGCTCAGATGTATGTACAAGTTCAAAATGGACTGTCACAAAAGTTCAAGTCATGCTCTGGGGTGTTGAGGGTAGCCAAAGCAAGGAGACTGAGGATTTACCCATACTTCTCCAGCCTAGAAAGGATACAGTTTTGGGGTTTTTTATTAAGAATCAGCCTGAGGTTCAGGATGAAACAAGCCTATTTTATTTACCTTTCCCAAGCTGCTGGAGCAGCATCCTCATTCATTGATTCAGAAAGCACCTCTACTAGTGATTTAGATAGATTTTGCATTCATGTTTTTTTCTGGTTGAAACTCATTCCACCTTCAAAAGTCAGAAATCAGTCAAAATTAATATGAATAATTTACAAAGGGATACTGGCCAAGCTGGAATGCTTCTTGCCAAACCAAAATAATTTGGTTCTGAATATTTCATCACTTGGGTAGAGTATGGATCTAGAGGAAAATTTCAGGTCATGCCCATTTCTACCATTTACTTTACATTCACCCTTTACCTTATTGGATTAAGGTATTTTTTCCACTCACTGCCAATCCTTAAATTGTGTCATGTTACTGGTTCCATTATAGTTGCTAATAGCTACTTCTAGATTGGATCTCACATTTCAAGAGTGGGTGAATATTGTTTTAGTCTGTAAATGTTTGTGTATAAAATCAATAATAATATTTGATAAGAAATTCTATCAAAATATTATCAAAGAAACTACATTTACATCCTGTAAAATAAAGCATTGCCAAATCATTTACTCACTTATCATAGAACAGAGGAAGCCTCACTGTGAGTGGCTGGACAGTTACCCTATTTTCAATGACATTACCATGTACTAGTTTGGTGGTAAGTCAGCAAATCACTCATGTCACCGCTCTGTCCCATTTTCAGATGGAAGATAAAATGCTATTTCTGCTTCGGTGCAAAATCCTAACAGCTGATGTAAGGAGGTGTTCAGATTCCTATCTTAATTACATGCCAGGCAGCATTAACATTGTTCAGAGTGTTATTTATCTAAGACCTGAATATATTTCCAGTATATTAGACAATGACTTTTAAGCCATTTCTCTTGACATGTGCTAACCTGCAGCAAAATAAAGCTTTGACTATAGATCTTACATGAGACAGCATGATATAGAATTAAGTTACATTCACCTTAATTAAAAATAATTCTAGTCATATAAATGGTTCTTACCCCTACTGGTGTCTACATAGAATAGAAATAAGGAGCCATACAAAGACTAAGAAAATGAGTTGCTCATTATTGTTCAGTAGGTGGCAAACATATATGGGTGCGTCTACACATTCATTAATGTGCAGTGGCTAACACGCATTTAGTTTAGGACTTGCTTAATGAAGTAGTAACTAAGTGCAGTTACTGCACAGTAGCACCAGGGCATGGATTTTTAGCAACGCTTACTGCGCAGTAGCTAATACTACTGTGCAGTAGCATAGTAACACAGTTTTTACACAGCATGCCACTGTGCAGTGTTATTAAGCTACTGCGCATTAAGCTTCTCATGTACAAGTGCTCATATTGTACTTCAGTGCTGCAGCATTTGGATTGGATGCATGAAATCTGATGTTTGAGAACTGTATATGTTTTGTGGTTATAACCGTTAATGTTCAGTAAAGGCAGTGTATAAAATGTTTACAGTGGAGTTGTGGCACTCCTGTATAAAACCTAAAAGTCACTGATAGTTGTTCTACATGCAGTTTCTGAATCAGTTTAAATGTACAGGAGTGATTTTTCTTTCACAGTGACAATGTAAAATAGAAACCAATGTGAACACCAGCTAAGCATGTAACCCATTTTCCCTCCTATACGTAAGTAACCTAACGCAGTGTAAGCACATTTACACTGATATAACTGAATCTATACTATGGTGTAAAAGACTACTTTTATGAAGTCAGACAATGTGTGTTTTTTGGAAAAGAAACTGAAATGGAGCATAAGCTGAGAGTAACTCAGTTGCATTGAACAACTGCAAACAAAAATTGGTGTTCCCTTAGATAAATAGATTTCCATGTGATGTTCCTTCCTTCTCCCTTTGTTAAGCGTGGAGTTCTCTTTTTTTTTTTAATGTGTGGTAGATCTGCTCCTGGCAGTATGTTATGTTCACCCATTAGTTTATTTTTTAAGACTAAGAAGAGATATTTCTACATTATAAATTATTTATAAACATAAGAACAAAGGGAGGCTGTCAGGGCTGCTGGTACTTTGAGAAAACAAAAAAAAGTGATGAATTTATGAAGAATACAATTTTATACAGAGTGGGGGGGACACGCAGCTACTAATTATTAACATTCATCTGCAGACAAAGACCTGAAAGGATAGGATTAGAGGGATACATTTACATCTGTCTGTCACAAAAAGAAATCTCATTAGTGGTTTACTAGACTGTCACAAAACTTCTTCTAATGTTAAGCTTGAGGGTCTGTAGCAGGGGTGAAGGGGGGAAATATCTTACTTTTGGTCTATTTGAAAATGAAGTGATTTTAAAAAAAGATGGAATTGGCACTTTTCATAACAGCTGTAGTGCAAAGGAAGTTCTTTAGATGACAAGAAGTTATATACGGAATTGGAAAATATTTTGCATATCACTGAAAGTTTGAACAATTTTTGTTTATGCCTCCATGTGTTATTTGAGATGGGATGTTGTTGCCAGAGTATTCATGGCACAATAGCTTTAACTCTGGTAATTTCCTTTCATCATCTGGAAATTTCTTTTCATCTGTAAAAAGAAAACTGTCATAGGTTGATTTGACTTTTTGAGACGCTGAGCTACAGTATCTCCCCTTTAAAAATCATTAAAACTAAATGTATTTAAAATACACCAGAATAATCACACATGGTGTACAAGATATTGGGCACATCTACACATGCCGCTGTGGGGCCATTGTTACTGTGCAGCTATCCTTTGTCATTTTATTTTTCATAATGAGTTTATACTATGTTTATACTAAATACACATCACTGTATGTAGCTCAGGGCAACTGTCTATAGACTGGAAGAGCCTGGGTTCAATCCCAAGTGAGGATGGTGGGTTTCCATTCACTGTTTTCATTTTTGGTGTGGCCCTCGGCCTACCTAAGCTCCTAGCCAATAGTTACCAGGAGCTACCTGAATGTAGAAGCAGCTGGCGTGTGGTGCTGACTATATCACCTCTTTCTAAAAGAAATAATGGAGGCCTGGTTCTACTTCCCAATGACCTGTAAACAGCACACCTGTTACTTTCACACATTACTGTAGAAAAATCTAAACCAGTAGTTTGTTTAACTTGAGCCAATATGGACGTGCATTCTAATGAGGTCAGTACTTGTACTTGTTGTTCATAGGATCTGATAAAATTTTCTCCTGATATTGCATTGTAGTATATCAAAATGGGATTTATATGGCTGGATTGATTAGAATGCATCATGCCCCACAGGAGAGTATTTCCATCTTGAGCTTTTTATTACAACCTTTTAAAATTGGCAAAGTAAAATTCCAAAGCCCTATTAAGGGTACTTCATAACCAAAAGCTTGTTCACATCCCTCCCAACTATACAGTTGGTCCAGTAAAAGATATCACCCACAAAAACCCTTGCCTCTTACAAAGACTATGGAAAAATAGTAGAATCAGAATTCTTGCAAAGAACTTAGACCACAACAGGTTGAATGCTTTTGACACTATTGGCACTTGTACACGTGACAAAAATGTCACTTTATGTGGCTTAGTGGCATCACACTGTACACGCACAAGAGTTTTGGGGGTTTTCAATGAGTTTGCATAATTGCAAACTAAACTACATGCAGATGGAGAGGTAGGCAGGCCCCATAGAAGGGTGGCTGGGTTTGTTGGTGGCCAGAGAAAGTGGCAGGGATGGTGCACAGGGTGCTGGAAGCCTGAGAGGTGCCTGATCCACTGCTTCCACAAGCCCACCTGGGCTTCCAGTGACCCGTGCACCATCCCTACCTTCTTCTCCAGCCACCAGCAAACACAGCTGTCCTCCTGCTGCCTTCCCATACTGGCTTAGGGGCAAGCCAGCCCATGCCCAGGTGGCCCCAGCCATCCTGCCAGCTGCAGGAACCTGCTGAAGGCAGAAGCATTGAGGGTCCCAATCCTTTTCTTTGATGGAGCCTTCCCACCTCTCCTGCAGCTGGGGTGGGTGAGCTGCCAGCAGCCCAAGCAGCCCCTGAGCTGTGGGGGGGCCTGGTCCTTCCCTTCATGGCAGCAGTGTGTCCTGTGGCCGACAGGGCAGGCTGCTAGCAGCCTTATCCAACTGTTTCCTGAGCCTGCCCGCTGGAAGCCCACCCTGGGCGGGCTCAGAGAACAGTTGGATCAGGCCAGGTGCTACCCCTGAGCTGGAGTAGCACCCAGCCCACTAGCAGCCCATTTGAGCAGCCCCAGGGGACACTGCCACCCTTCAGGGAAGGACTGGGGCCCTGCACAGCTCAGGGGCTGCTCAGCCCACCAGCAGCTGGCCCCCTGTCCATAGGCAGGCTCTGCCTCTGACAAAACCAAAAAAGGAATGGGTCCCTCACCGTAACATGACAAAAAATTTGAAATGCTGTGTTTCAATTAATAACCCAGGAAGCCCAGGTAGGCATGGGGAAGCATTGGAACCTCCCAGGTTTTCAATTTAGGGAACATAGAATAAAGTCCTAAGGACTAAACCCCTGTCATGTGTACAAGCACCCTATGAATTGTATTTTAAAACTTTGGCTTTGTCTTGTGAATCATGCATAGGTGTTTGCACCTTAACAACAATGCTAATATTGCTTGGCATCCTTAAAAGGATCTCACAGCACCCCAGGATGCTATGGCACCATAATTGAGAATCACTGATTAAATCAGTCCATTGGCAGCACAGGATCATTCTCTTCAGCCTCCAAATAGAATCAGCTCCAAACCTTCTGAGGGTTAGCCATCATTATTTACATCTATCTTCATAGCTTGTGAATTTCTCTTTTTAGATGCCTAACTTCAGATGCCTCAATGGAACTTGATTTTCAGAGGCTGGCTGTGGAGTGCTGCTCTTTAAGATGTCTCAGCTTGGGCACCTAAAATTTGATGCATGCAAAATCTTAAAAATGTAGGCCCATATGTTTGAGCATGTTGCACCACTATATATGCAGTCCCTGGCACTGCTGAAAGGCACACATTCCCCGCAGCCCTCCTACACTCCTCCCTCTGTTCTTCCTCATTTAGGTCTGTATACATACCAAGACGTGCACACTAATCTGGATTTCAGGTAATTTGAGTAAGAATGCTATTTTATTCAGGACAGTGAAAGATGAGAAGGTCAAGGTTTGAGCCTACTCTGTAGCAGGCTTTTGAGAATATATATACTATGTGTATAACATTCAGTTGGCATACAAAAGGACATTGGCACAAAGAGCAAATACATAAAAGATGTCTCATAAAACTGGAGTTGGTAAGCAATAGCAAGATATTTTATCCTTTATCTCATTGTTCCTTCATTCCTGCCTAACACTTTCTTTCACCCAAACTTTATTCACTGAATAACAGAGCTGTTTAATCCAACTGAGCCAAAAAGAGAAAGCAGGGTACTCCCACTGTAACCTCAGGAAATACCATAATACAATATTGACTGATTTTTCTAAATAACACAAGATCCATATAGCAGAGTCCAGCAGATGCCCCTTGTGGTCCAGAACATGATAAAAAGTGAAAAACCCTGAGAAATTCAGAAATATAATAATAATAATCATTCTCCTAATCCTCTTTCCTATTCACATATCCTCCACACTTTTCATCTTTACCTCTCTTATGGTTCTTAACAACTCCAGTTTCATGTTCTAAGAGGGGAAAAAACTATAACTCTAAATATAGTTCCTTTGGGGGAACATTACTATTGTGTTTCTACCACTCTTCTCTTCAATGTGTGAATTAATTGCTTTAGCCTGCAGCCCTTATTATCGGACAGTATATTTGCTCTAATTCGACACTAAAGAACACACAGAAATGCTCAATCACTTAACACGGATTATACTTCATATCTGTACAACTGGAAGACTCTTTTCTCACACTTGTAGAGGACGCAAATGAAGCCAGTCTAGGAATAGAACTGTGATAGATTGAAAGGAAAACAAAGCCACAGCTCCATATTTATTTTGCTTCTTTTCTACTTAATTTCGACAAAAGATATATGAAGGCCAAATCTTTTTCTTGCTTTATCTGGAGCAAAATATGCTTAACATTTTTGCTGCTGGAACAAATATGCCTGGGATGAGTAATCTCTTTAACAAGGATTCCATTCTCCTGAAGTATGCTCCTTTGTCACAAAACAAGAGTGAGTAGGAAAGGCATAGAAGCAGGGATATCTGTTATGTAAAGATTTGTTCCCATAACTGAGGATCTCAGTTGAAAACCAAATACAAATACTTGCAGGACTAGTGCAAGACACCCTTATGCAATGTTTCGTAATAAAACCACTGAATTTTAAGCAAAATGATTCTGTCTGAAAGCTATTTGTTATTCAGGTTTTTATTTCCATGGGTAAAAATGAAACATGTCTACACATAGGCAACTAGAGACTGAACTCGATAAAAAATTGTGAGAATAAAGTTTCTGCAAGCATGTGGCATTCCTCATGGGCCCCAGTTCAAGGAAGCTCCTTTTTCAGGTGTATTTCCTTATCAGCTGTCAGGAATGAAGTCCTTTGTGAGGAATGGTACTATTTTGCTGTCTACAATTACCTAAATGTAGTGAATGTGCATATAAATGGAATACTTAACTCATTAACACATTTCCTCTCCTAAAAAGGGAGGGGGGAGGGGAAGGAAAAGAAAAACATTTCTGTAATTCTTACAAGGCTACATATATACTTGCTTACTTCTCAGGTTGATGACTAATCCTGCAAAGTGCTGAGAACTACTGATAAATTCAGAGGACTATTAACTCCCTTTATAATAATCCTTATATAGCACTTATATAGCACTTCTCACCTTTGCCAAAGTGCTTGACAAAGGAGGTCAGTATAATTTTTTTCCATTTAACATCTGGTGAGACTGAGGCACCGGATGGTGAAATAGCTTGCTCACACTCTTTCAGCAGGCCAGAAGCAATGCCAGGAATTGAACCCAGGTGTCCACATTCAGTGTTATATCCATTAGACCACTGTGAGCATTTAGGCCTTCAGGAAAAATCTCTGTGTCTTGCAGAATGAAGCCCTTACAGTGTATGTGATTTTGATCTGACTCACATCAATGTATATCAGCAATAAGTCCCTGAAAGTTAATGAAGTGACTTCAGTACCAAACCAGTAACTAAGATCAAAATCAGGCCTAACAAGTGGAGCTCAAAAATGAGCAGTTAAAATTCTTCACAACCTGGCCTCCAAATCAATGAAACTGCTGTTTGATAAGAGATGCATTTTCAAAGAGCTACTTTGGAAATGAGTGCTGTGTGTGGGAATACAGCCATTTGTTACTGAGATCGGGGCACCAAACACCACCCTGTGACTCTAAAATTCTATTGATATAGGTGTAATTGATGGAGTCTAGGTGTAACATTTGATTGTAGTGACTTAAGCAATAGGTGACCTTAAACACTGACAAATTTTAGACTGATAAGAAGGAAGATTATATTACCCATAAAACAGAAAATTCAAACAAAAGAAAAAAAGAAATGTGGTTATTATTGTAATTTCAATTTTAAAGCTACTTCTTGAATTCTGGTAATATATAGTGCCTTCTGTAACAGGAACAGAAATACGATAATAAGAGAGTTCTACAAGGTAGGAACTGAAGATATAACAAGATTCAGTGGCTGGAATTGGAACTATACAAATTCAGACTGGCAAAAAGTGTGCATTTTTAATAGTGAGGATAATTAATCATTTGAGCAACTTGCCAAGGGAGGTGGACATTCCCCAGACATTCTGAAATCAAAATACAGTAATTTTGTATCTAAAAAGATGTTCTAGTTCAACCAGAAATTAATTTAAAGCAGTATTATGGTTTGTGTTACACAGGAGGTCAGATGAGATAATCACAATGGTCCTATCCAGCCCTGTAATCTACAAATTTGTGAATAATCTGTTTATCCTTCAGAACACTGTCATAGTCACGTAATTTCCCCCTAAAAGTATCTATACAGTCATTTGTCAGTAAAAGCCCATTGTCTAGGGACAGAATCTGCATTTCTGTTTAGTGTGGCATAAAGTGGGAGAATGTTTCCGAAGCATTGTTGAAAAAGTAATCTGAGTACTCATAAATTTGATTATGCTGTGGCCTTTATACTAAGAGCTTCAGGTGCCCTCTTTTGGCATAATAGAGGTACTGCAAGAAGGCATTGCTTTTTTAAAAAAGAGAAAAAACTTTTGAATATAATCTGTTCAAAACAAATATCTTAATTTATGAGGCTCCTAAGAAGAGTTTGCTTTCATGTAAAGACTCATTATGTGATGCATTTCATCATTAACTTCTCATGTAGCGTCAGATTATGCATCTCCATTCTTTGTACTCTCAGGATGAATGTGCTACTTCAAGAAATATATGTACTTAAAATCAATATACTGGCATGAGAAAATGCAAATATATAATTCACAGAAAGTTAGGAGCTGAATTTCAATATGCATATACCAAACTGTCTCTATGCCCTTCCAAAGTATGGCAATTCAACTCAATGAAATACTTCTTTCTTGTTGCCAACTACTACCATATTATGATGGATCCAAATCATACTTTTTAAAGATATGCATAAAACTGCATGATTTTTTTATGATGTCACGTGCACAAATTTTATGCATTTTATTTACCATTTATTTTCTCAGCATATGGCAGTAGCAGATCTGATTGTAGGTGGTACTTCTTTCTCCATGTGTCTGGCTATCCTAGAACAAAATTCTAGCTATGCAGATCAATAATGTTCTGTTCTCTGAAATCTGGCTTCAGAAATGATTCCTTACTTTTTGTTTATATCTGGTACACCTTGTTATAATTTACAAAGGTATAAACAAACTCCCTGGCCATTTCTTTTTCCCACAGTTATGCTGATCCCCTTGCCAACTGCAAATAATATCTTCATGGTTCTTATTCAGGAGCTAAACTTTTATGTGCATTAGGTGCTAAATAATCCAGGACAACAGTTTGATTTGATGTTAGTTTGTAACAATTAGCATTTAAGGGCCACATAACGTTATACCACTGTTGAAGTTATGCAAAAGAAGGCCATTGAGCAATGCACTTTAGGACATGTAGGATGATGGTTGGAAGGAGAGTCGGTAGTAGGACAATGATTATTCTTTGGATCATACTTTTCATGGTAAATAGACTGGCACTGTAGCTAAGACAGAGACAAGGTGGCGGGGGGCAGGGGGTGCAACTGGGGGACATAGTTGACAAATCATGAATGTACATTAACAAATGTACCAGTGTCATTCAGTTATTTTCACATATATTCTCACCTCTCATCAGGCAAGGCAATTTCCACTTCTTAGATCATATGAACACCAGCAGAGAGATTAACAAGTCAGTTCCTTACTTTTATAAGCAGACAGCCCTGTTCAGTCCTAATGGGGGTGCTTCAGTCAAAGACCCTTTTCATATTGGTATAAGAATAAGGTTAGAAGCAGGAAGTGAATATGGCTCATGCCATCCGTTTTCACTATCACTAATAACAGGAATGGCCTCTGTATCCATTTGTTGGTGTTGATGTTATGCTTGAAAGGATGTGCTGCAATTACAGCTGCAATTAACTGAATGGTTACAGAGTATGAATGGCTATAACCGTTCCAAATTTAACATGAATAGTGGCACATGCAGACTGGGGGCAATGGGCCATACCGTTGCATCAATTTTTAATCAGAACTCTCCAGTTAAGTCAATGGAGACAACTGCTTACAAGTCAATAGTATAGTATGACCCAGTAGCTGGATCTGATCCACATGCTCAAAGGGTAGTTGAATTCAAGTAGATTGGAGCATACGTAATGGATGTTGCTTTCAAGCTCTCTGAATCCTTTGGCTTCCTGTAAAAGAAAAAAACCCAACACAGCTACAAACTCCAGAGCTGATGGTTGAATTAGGCCACATTTATATATACATTTCCTATGTAGGATGCAATGAATTATTCATGACATAGTAAAGGACTAAATAAGGTAGGGCAAAACCAGGGATATTTTTTTCAAGCAGATAGGAGATAGAAAAACAATGTGTAATGTTCACAAATAGCTGTTGAGTAAGTAATAGTATACCTCTGTTAAGCATTAAGTCCATTTTTTATTTCCTTCCTACACTGTGAAAGTTCATGTGTTTGGTTTCTAAACAAAATGGACTTTCCTATATACATTAGCTATACACTGCAAGAACCTTTAAAACTAACTAAAGATAGTTCAGTATTTAAAGTATTTGCAAGATTTTTCATTCTAACGTAACCCTTCTTCCAGGTACTGTTTGGCAGAAAAAAGGGCCGGGTTCATATTTTTGGGGTACCTCATAAATTATACCAGTGGCTCAAGCTCCCACTAAGAAATCTCAGAACACTAAATTTGCTGGGGCATCCCATATAAACAAAAAAAACACCAAAAAACCCTCCTCCTTTCAAGCAGTGTAAACACAAACACCCAAATTTATTATAGAGAAAAAAACAAAAGAAAAGAAAATATTAAGTATAATTTTAAAACACTATTAACTACAAAACAAAGTCTATAGGTGGCACCCTCTTGGGGAGGCTTCACCCATGTCCAGGTAGTCTGAGACTTGGGGCTCCCCAAAGGGTAGTTCTGGGGGCCTGCACCCCTGTACCTGCCCTTCAGCAATGGGCTGGAGATGGGGGCCCACACTGGAGAGTCATATGAGCTGTTCCTTGGGTTCACTGAGCCATAGGGAGCTACTTGAGGGCATGAATCCTTCTGCCATGCAAGGCGCTCCGTTGCTCCTGGAGAAGTGGTAGAGTGCTGATCTTTGCTCCCAGGGAGAAGCTGGTATGAGGAGTGACTGCGGCTCCTGCCAGTATGCACACACCCCAAAATATCTGGGCTGGATTATATGGCCCGCTGAAACAAAATTGCGGGACAAACTACAAATGGAGCCAGATTGATTAATGGCCACAGCTGTCCTAACCACACAGCTTGACTGGAGCAGAAGACCATCAAAAGAGACAAAGGAGAAAAGCCAGGCCTGCCCTCTAGTCTTGGGCTGCAGGTAGTTTGGGTCCACAGCTCCACTGGGAACAGAAAGTTGCAAACCTCAACCCTAGCCCAAGCCTGCCAGGATCAGAAACTCACAGGTTTCAACCCTGTTTTAAAATGCCAGGCCTAATTTCTGGCCAGCTAACACAAGAACAAATACTCTCTTCCTCAGTATTAGTCTGTTAAAACCTCAACAAAAAAAAAGCGGGGGGAGGTCTGCAAATTCCTTCTTCCTTCAATGAGACTTCACTCTTCAGCAGCCTCTAGTGGCTTCTTCTCCTCCCCAAACCAGCCTAGCTCACCTTATATCACCCTGGCCTTGTCCAGTCAAGGAGTGCCACTCTCCAGTCTTTCTTCCAACCAATCTGCCTGAAGAATCCTCTGCTTCCTCTGACCAATGAGACCAGAGGGTTTTATATATTTTGCCCAGGTATAGGCCCCAGATTGCTGTGTGCTGAGCACATGGCCAAAGCAACAGGAGCCATCCTGCTCACATAAAAACACATACACACAACCCAAGTGTGTAAGTGTGTTTGTGGGGGGGCGGTGTTTCACTAATTTAGAGAAAGAAGAAACACTATAAATATACGGTATCTTGTATAGACAAAGCAGACAGGAAGGGGGAGGAATCTACTGGTATTTACTTGAAAGATTAGTAGCCCTAGATAGAATGATTTTCTTAGAAGCAGGGTGGCCATGACTAAAGTCCCCAAAATGGTAGAAACAACTTCCAAAATTAAAGAAAAGACCTTTCAGAGTAGATTAACTGGCCTACTGCACAATGAATAGTTCAACCTGCTTTAAATAAAACCATAAAAAACTAGGGCTGGAAGGGACCTCCAAAGGTCATCAAGTCCAGTCCCATGCCCTGTGGCCTGAGGCAGAATCATCCCTATCCAAACCATCCTATATAAATCTGTTGTCTGTCCTATTATTAAGACTACACAGCCAACCCTGACACAATCACAATGAATAACACCCTAACCTGCCACAAGTAAAGCAGGGAGACCACAGTGACCAATGTCCTGCTACTGTGAAGTTTATTAAAATAAACTCAAGAGTTGCAAGGAAGAGAGCCAAGCCCCCTGCCACAAAGGGAGGTATTACAGGGACCCAGAGGTTTCTGTTACTGTAACAGGTGCTGCAGCAGGCTAAGCTAGCTGCATGGGAGCTGGCAGCTAGGAAGCCTCCTAGCTGCTAGAGAGCTAGAAGGCAGACAGACTATAACAACAGCATAGGAGCTGCCACATGGGGAGGGACTGTCCTGGAGCTAGTTCCTCCACAGTAAGCATAGTTTCATAGTTTCATAGTTTTAGGGTCGGAAGGGACCTAATAGATCTTCTAGCCCGACCCCCCGCCAGGGCGGGAGAACAACAAAAAACCCTAAAAACAAAAAAATAGATCTTCTAGCCCGACCCCCCGCCAGGGCGGGAGAACAACCCAAAAACACAAACAAAACCACTCACCCTAAAAACAAAAACGGGACTCAAATGAGTCCAGCCAGGTAAGTATCCAGCCTCTTCTTAAAGATCCCCAGGGTAGGGGCCAGCACCACCTCCCTTGGAAGTTGGTTCCAGCTCCTAGCCGCCCTAACTGTGAAGTAGTTTTTTCGGATGTCCAATCTGTACCTCCTCTCCATCAACTTGTGCCCATTACTCCTTGTTATGCCAGCGGGGGCTAGGGGAAACAGCGTCTCCCCCAAACCCTTCTGGTTCCCCCTAGTGAGTTTATAGACGGTCACCAGGTCCCCCCTCAGCCTTCTCTTGTGGAGGCTGAATAGGTTCAGGTCCCGCAGTCTCTCACTGTAGGGTCTGCCCTGTTGTCCCCGGATCATGTGGGTGGCCCTCCTCTGGACCCTCTCCATGTTGTCCACATCCCTCCTGAAATGGGGCGCACAGAACTGGACACAATACTCCAGCTGCGGCCTGACCAGCGTCGCATAGAGGGGGAGGATCACCTCCCTGGCTCTACTCGAGATGCACCTGTGGATGCACGACAAGGTCCGGTTAGCCCTGCCAACCATGACCTCGCATTGTCGGCCCATGTTCATCTTGGAGTCAATAATGACACCAAGATCCCTTTCCGCCTCCGTGCTCTCAAGTAGGGAGCTCCCCATCTTATAAGTGTGCTGCTGGTTCCTACTACCCAAGTGCAGCACCCTGCACTTGTCCGTATTGAAACGCATCCTGTTCCTGTCTGCCCACCCCTGTAACCTATCCAGATCCTTCTGCAATCTCTCTCTCCCTGCTAGCGTGCTCACCTCCCCCCAAATTTTGGTGTCATCAGCGAATTTAAACAGGTTGCTCTCCACCCCAACATCAAGATCGCTGATGAAGACATTGAACAGCGCAGGGCCCAGGACCGAGCCCTGAGGGACTCCACTACCCACCTCCCCCCAAGTCGAATATGATCCATCCACCACCACCCTCTGAGTGCGACCCTTCAGCCAATCTGCAATCCATCTGACCGTGTAGGCATCTATGCCACAGTCGCCTAGTTTACTAATTAGGATGGGGTGAGAGACGGTGTCAAAGGCCTTGCTGAAGTCCAGAAAGACTACATCCACCGCGACACCTGCATCCATGGCCTTTGTGACCTGATCATAAAAGGCAATCAGGTTGGTCTGACATGATCTCCCCCTAATAAATCCATGCTGATTGCCCCTGAGCATCATCTCGGATGCCGGCCCATCACAAATGTGCTCCTTGATGATCTTCTCAAAGAGCTTCCCCAGGATTGAGGTAAGACTGACGGGCCTATAATTGCCCGGGTCCTCCCTTTTCCCTTTTTTGAAGATGGGGACCACATTAGCTACCTTCCAATCGTCTGGCACCTGGCCCAAGCACCACGATCGCTCGTAGAGCCGTGCCAGGGGCCCTGCAATAACCCCAGCCAGCTCCCTCAGCACCCTGGGGTGGAGAGCATCCGGACCCGCTGACTTGAACGCGTCCAGCCCCTCCAGAAGCTCTCTAACCCGGTCCTCCCCAACCTGAGGTCTGAAGGCGATCCCCTCGCGTCCGGCTTCTATCACAGCAGGGAAGTCCCGGTCCCTGCACAAGAAAACGGAGGTGAAGAATTGGTTAAAGAGGTCCGCTTTATCCTCTGACGCAACCACCAGATTGCCCCGCATATCCTGCAGGGGCCCCACATTACCCGGCGCCTTCTTCATCCTCCCAATATATTTGAAAAAGGACTTTTTGTTATCCTTAATCCTGGACGCTAATCCGAGCTCTATCTCCGCCTTGGCCTTCCTAACAGCCCGCCTGCAGGCCCGAGCAGAGGAGGTATACTCCTCTTTGGAGATTACACCCCCCTTCCACCGGGCGTACGCCACCCTTTTGGCAAGCAGGCATTCCCGGACACCCTTGGTGAGCCAGGGGGGCTTTTGGACACTCCTGCCCGCCTTGCTTCTTGTCGGGATGGACACCCCTTGGGCCCCGAGTATCGTTTCCTTAAGGAACGACCACTCCTCTTGGACGCTGAGTTCCTCTGCCCTCAAGGACCCCAGTTCCTCTCCCACTAATCTCCTCATCTCACTGAAGTTGGCCCTCCTGAAGTCTAGGGCTACCACCTTGCTGCGGGCCCTTGACACTCTACGCTGGATGGTGAATTCCAGCACGCGGTGATCACTATTGCCCAGGTGGTCAAGAACCTGGAGGCCTCTTACCAGGTCGTCGCCTGCGGCCAGGACCAGGTCCAGCAGGGCATCTCCTCTGGTGGGACTGTGCACCTCCTGAATCAAGTGGAGGTCCTGCAACTCGGCCAAGAACCTCCTGGAGCGGTCCGTCCTGGCTGACTGCTCCTCCCAGCAGATGTCCGGGTAATTAAAATCGCCCATGACAACTACATCCCTTGCTTTTAGTGTCTCTGCAAGCTGGCCTGAAAATTCCCTGTCCAGCTCCTCCTCTTGATTGGGGGGGCTGTTCTGTAATAGACCCCCCAATCAAGCAGCTGAAGGTCATACATCTAGGCAGCCCAGAAGTGGAAGCTACAAGCAGCTGAGCTAAGCCACAGCATGGAAAGGCAGACTGGTCATCAGGCCCAAAATGGAAACCCTTTTTGGGAAGCTGAAGAGCCACCTGACAGGGAGGGTTGGGGCTCTGGAGACATGTAAGGCCAGTGCCTGAGACCAAGAGGTCAGTCTGACTCCACAAGCTGCATGGAGAGGAGCTCCTAAGCAGGATGGCTGTAGGAGAGGGGATTGATTGGCACCCAAGATGCCTCTGGGAGCTGCAAGTAAAGAGCTAAGAGGGGCTTATAGCTTACAGGGAAGTTATGACCCACTATGGGGGGAGTTTTTGTTATAGGGTCAGTGGGATTATATTTATGTTCTGATTAAGAACTGAAGGACTGGGTTGTGGCTACAGGGCAGGTATGGAGTCCAAGGAGGGGTGCCTGGTGAGCACTCTGTAGCTGGAAGTCTAACCTAGCCAGGGGTCAGGGACCCAGAGGGCTGAGGGCTGAGACAGGGCTATAGCCACTGTGTGAGGGCCAGGGGCCCAGAGCGTGGAAGGCTGAAGCCAGAGCAGGCTAAAATGAAGGCCAAAGTCTGGGGAGGGATTAGGGCCAAGGGCCCAGAGAAAAGAAAGGGCCTTGCCAGGGGCAGGGGTCCAGCGGACTGATGGCAGTATGACAGACAGGCCGGAGAGCCCAGTGCACAACTTGAAGTAATGTCTGTGCAGCATGGACATGGCTGTGGCAGCGGAGGAGGTCACAAATATTCCTTTAGGCAACTGGTGCCCTGAGGCATTGATGTAGACAGGGAGGGGGCACTTAGGGCTTTCAGGGCAGGACTGGAGTCATCCAGGTACAGAAAAGACCCACTGGCCAAAAACAGGCTAGGACTCACTGGGACTCTGGAGCAGCCTCCCCTTTTTCAACAAGATAATTCCATCAAGGCATGGCAGATGAGAGGAAAAGGAAGGTTACCCCAAGTAACTGGAGTGGGGCAGGAGTTGCAGCTACCAGGGGGTGTCACTCCTGCCCCTGTGGCCTAGTCCTGCTACAGAAGGCAAAACCACTCACAATCCATACCAGTCTAAACATGGGGTAAAATTGCTTTCTGATCCCAAATGTGGCTATTGGTCTGATCGTGAGTGCAGGGGGCATGATCTTCTAATCAGGAACCTCCAGATTTAAGTATTAGAAGGAGCACTGGCACACCCCAGTTAAAAACCCCAGCCTTGAAAGCAGGCACACAATGCTTCTGAGGAAGGCAGAAAAAAACCCTGACACAGAGCAGCAGGAGTGGGAAAAAGGTCCTTCCTGGCCCTTGTGGCAATCAGCAAAGCCCAGAAGCATAGGAAATAGCCGTAGAAGAACATCGACATAGCTACTCCAAGATTGAACAGGAGTTGGATTTTTTTTCTAATTTGTTTGACGTAAGATACATTACAAGATGAACATGTATTTAAGGGCCAAATCAGAAGTCAGTGGGGTCAAGCAGAGTGTAAACAAGGGCAAAATTTGGCCCCCAGGTCTATCCTTCTTTTAAAAAATGGTTTAACAAACCTCTTGTTATAGTGAGATTTTCCTATTCAGTCAGAACAAAATCCATTGTTCATCTTTCAGTTTCATCATTCCAGAAGGCTGAATAATTGTGAAAAAAGCATGGAACTGCTTAGAAGATTTTATATTTTGCCTAAATATCGTTTCATGAGCTCATCTGATATTATGTAACAAATTATACAAATACCCAGCAAATACAGCATGGCTGGTAATAGTTAAACAGAGCTGATTGTGGAACTAAATGCTTGCTTGTAGGCTTCAGATGTTATGAAATTCTTCATCAGCAGTGAGATTAATCCATGTCAGAATCCCTGTCTATCTACCCCACTGATATAAATATATTTTTCTGTATGATTCCTATAAGTTATTGATACAAGGATCCTATTTCTTTGGCAATCAATGGCAAAACTCATGTTTGCCAAGTAAATAGTTTTACCCATATTGGCTGCATCTTTTAAAGCTAGAGAGCCAAGCTTTTGGTCAGGCATGCCACAAATCAGCCCTACACCTCCCCAAGTGCTACTCCAATCCCCTTCCCCTGCCTGATCTGCTCTTTGAGCTGTGCTTCCTGACCAAGCTGCTGCTCTGCTTTCTGCTTCCTGTCCTGTGATCCCTGCCTGATCTGATGTTCTGCTTTCTGTTCTCTACCCCATCTGCCATAGTACTTCCTGTCCCCTCCCTGGTCTGCTGCATGCTAATGGAGACTGTCCATGCCACTTGTGCCACAGGATGGTCACCTCTGTTTCAAAGTATTCACTACAGAGTATTTGATCACATCACCATCATTTCTTGGTTTCTGAAATATCATATAGTAGTACTGGAAATTCTGAATATTCAAATTGTAAGTCAGGACCCCCAAATCATGAAGTTGTGTTAAAAATGAAAGTTAAAAACTAATATATTTTGTGGGGTTGTCCCTTGGTTTCTAAGTGTTTAAGGTTCACATTGTTTAGATGTTTCTGCGACTGTGAAAACTTCCTTTACTTGTATTAAGAAAGTTCAAGAATCTCACTTAATCAGCTGTCTCCAGGACTCACCATTTTGAAAAGGATGACAGCCTGGTCCCATTTAGATCAATGGAAGCTTTACCATTGATGTTTATAACCAGGATTTCACCTGCAGCATAATGATATTGATAAAGTCGTGAGAGCTGGCAACATTGATACAAGTAGATGTTTTTCAGGTGGGTATCAGGAACTAGTTATTGTTATTGTTTAGAGCTTGCTATGATTAATATGTCCACATTGAATCCTGGGGCTTAACAATGTGCCTCAGGCTGCATCTTCAGCAGAGGTGTAACTAAACTGTTGTGTGTTCTGGGTGGCAGCAGCAGCTGCTATTCTTGGCCCCTGTCTTAGTCAGTACCCCAGGGCTGGTGTGCTGTTTGCCCAACCCTAGTTCTACTACTGGCCTACAGGGTAAACTTACTGTGCTTGCTAACAATGCCTTCAAGTACATTGTGCTGTTCTTGTCAGGCTGGCTCATAAACAGGAAACAGAGTAACTGTGTTCATATGGTACCATGGGCAGGATAACTAGCTATGTCACTCAGCATTGCTAATTAGTCTGAAGGGCTGCACTGATAAGATTATATTGCTTCTGGTTTAGAAGGCAGCACACCCACAGCAATACATGTGCTTGAGGATGTTGCTGTTAGGCACTGTAGGTTTACAGTATAGGTAAGCCCTGAATGTCAAAGATCCAAATTCTGGCCTGGTTACAGCTCTGTTGAAAACAGTAAAGTTACATCAGGGATGTATTGGCTTTGGAAAGTATGTTTATGCTAGCTGTAGACAAAAGCAAGGATATGGTCAAGACTCTACTGTTACTTAATTTACAATGGAAGAGTTACATTTAGTGTTTATAGAAATGGTCTCTTTATATCCTTGAACAGATCATTTTCCAAATATTTCATTATCGAAGTAAAGAAAAATCTTCTGTACGCTTCTGTAGCTGAGAAAAAGAAGTGGAATCACAATAGCTGCTGATCAGCTGTCTTCTTCCTTCTTGAATAAAACAGTCAGGAAACTATCCTACCTTTGTCAATGGGAATATTGCTAACTTAGTGTCACACAGCCCTGATTGAGCTGTCCCTCTCAGACTCTTACTTTCAATAGGCTGCAACATTTTCACTTTCCTTGGCCCCTCCAGCACAATTCAAGGAAAATGGTATCTTACAGCCCAACTGTACTAGGTCCCTGGGACCAATGCTGAACACATGAACTGTCCCAGTGGGTTAAGCATACCCTTTTCTGGAGCTCTGTGAAACTTGGAGCAGACACATGGAGTTGATCCTACTCACCTATTTGATGCCTAATCACAATCCTATCACATCCTGTTTTAGTCCCTGAAAATGTAATACAAGTATTTTTTGTTTTCTTAGCCATAAAACTAAGTCACAGAAAAGCAGCAAAAAGGAGGAGAATCTGCCCACTTTTCGTGACAGTTACAAAAAAAAGTCCAATCATTCCTTACTTTGTGTAGCATGAGGAATAAGCGGATCTATACAAAATAATTAACACATGCATATCCTTGTCTCAGTTTCCTCAGTCTTGAGCATCCATTGAACTTGGGTAAGAGGCTTTAAGTCATCTTTTCACTCAACTTCTATCGCAAATCACAAAGTATACATCTGTCTGTCTTTTCTCAGTAGCCAATTGCTTTTTCTTTCTTGAATGGTCTCACAATTAAATGAGGTCCCTTCACTAAAAGTAAATGGTTCTTGCTTCTTCTCTCCTGCCCAAGCAGCCTATGTCTCTGTGAGTCTCCCTGACTTGCTCATTGTCACTAGTTTTACTAGGTGATCAGTTTTCCTAGGCGATCACAGGTGATCTATTGCCTAGTTGCCACCTCTAGAATTCTTTTTGAAAAACTGATTTGATCTTTGTGATAACCAGCTCTTTGTCTAACAGGTTTTCCATGTAAGTATCATTTAAAAACCTTCTTTTGTCACCATCCCAACTTAAAGTGATTCTATTCCACCCTCTCCAAATACTGGAAATCCATTGATGCATCTATTTGGTAGCATACCACCATCTTACCCTTAAGGCTGCATCACAAACACAGCATGTAGGAAGAGGAGCACCCACATTTTGTATTAATTACCACAATGGAATACATTTGCACTTAAGCACCGAAGTGGGTTGCAGAGCAGAATGAAGGGGGGGGTGTTTGGTTTTTCCGTGCTTCTGGTCTTTTCATGGCATGTGTTATCATATCGATGTATCTAGACTTAGTTGCCACATGGAGCTATGAAGGATTTTTTCCCCTTCTGTTGCTACAGGTCCCAGGGTTTTGTTGTTGACTTTCTTTTCACTTTCTTCCATAGCACTGAGTAATGGCTGCAGCCAAGGCTGGGAATTTAGACTGGGGTGTACCAGTGCTGCTGCTGAGAATAAAACTCATAGGTTCCTGGTTAGAAGGTCTTGCCCTTCCACTCAGGATCAGACTGGTCGCCACATTTGGATCAGAAAGGAATTTTATCCCATAGGCAGATTGGTATGGATTGTGGGTGGTTTTGCCCTCCCCTGTACTGGGGGACATGGCCCTCTTCCTTGGATCTCAAGTGCATTTTAACAACTCTTGCAGCAGCAGGACACTAACAGCTATTGCCCCTCTGCTTTACTTGTGAGAAGTTAAGATACATCTAGTGTCTTTGGGCAGTATACCTTGCAGTAGTGTGTCAGGGTTGATTGTGTAGTTTTAGGAAGTTTAGACAAGGACTTTTAAGGGAATGTTTGGCACAGGGGGTTGGACAAGATGACCTCCTGAGGTCCTTTCCGGCACTACTTTTCTAGTATTTTATAATTCTACTTACGTGCCTAATAGGTAGACTAGAATCTGGCCCAAAATTGCTAATGGCCAAATGTCAGATTTTCTCAGGATATGAAAATTGTTTTCCAGTCAGCTTTAATTAGGACATAGGATCAATGGAAATTGTAATAACTTATGACTGAGAAAAATGTGATATTTCACTGGTCTTGAACATTTGATCAATGATTGAATTCATTCCATTTAAGTTTATTTAAGGGATCAGAAAACAGATGTTTTGTCTCATTCATTTTGTCATATATGATCAGAAAGGTCTTTTTTATGAAAAACCTAGAAATCCTGATTTCTGACAACTGAACTAAGTCTAGATATATTCATATACCATATGCCGTGAAATGTCCACTAATGACTGAGGCAGACATTCTGGAGCTGGTCTAAGGGAATCTTTTAGGTTTATTAGGGTCAAAGATTACTATGAAGGTAGAAAAGCCATTTCCCAGTGAATCAAAGTCAGAAAAGCTAAGGAAGAAAAAATACTCTGATGATAATTCAATAAATATCTTTACAGACCTATGGCTTTATGATAAATCTATGGTCCTTAATAAAATATTTAGATCAGATACAAAGATTGTAATTATATTAAAGAGATTACAAATTTAAAAGAATATTCATCATGAAAAAAGTAAGCAACACACTTCACTTTATATCCATATCTGCATATTGCAAAGGCTGTCTGTTAGACAAAAAGAAAATACACTGTCTCATTTACAAATGTGCAATTCTTTAGTCCCAAACTTGCAGTCAATGTAACTTGGTCTAGTTTGTGGTTTAAACATAGAAGCAAACTCAGATGTATTTAGGGCCAAAAAATGTGGGTACTGTGAACATCTTGTTGAACTTTGAAGGAAAACTTACTTTGAACTTTGAAGGTAAGCTGTATGTGAACAGGTTTGAAATCTGAGACAGTGTTTTTCATTGGGTGACTTTCATTCCTACAAGTTACATTTTAGATTGTAGCTAACAATTGTATGGATGATGCATAAGCCAGAACAGAATCCATTTCACACTGTCTTACCTAGGTTTCTGCAAGATCTATAGAATAAAGAAAAAATAGCAAAAGTGGGGTTTTTTGTCTCTTAACTTATCAAATATATTTCTGGATAACTACAAGGAACAAATCTGCTGAGTAAGAAGGTGTAATTTTATATATTTATAGTTTTATAGTTTAACTAAAATTACCATCTAAGCAGTCTTTAAAAGGTTGCATTTTTTCATGACAGATTTGAAAACTTGAGGAGTTTGTAGTGACTTAGGATGACATCCTGAATTAAAGCCAAGTTTTTGTTAGGTTAGCTGTTGCTTACTTATGTTTATAGATAGGGTCCTCTGATCCTTTTGGAATCTCAACCAACAGGGCATTATCCAGAGCCTTAAGTCATGTTGAGATATGTAAACTCAAAAGAATTACATCAAAAGGCTTGGCAAATCCTGTGACCTTTTAACTCTTTCATTGTCTTACAACTTTGATATTCATCCAGGAAAAAGCATGAATGTACATGTTACTGCCTCACTAAAGCTAGTGTGAAATACAACTTTATTTATTACTCTTGCTGTGCACAAAGTTAGGGCACAAGGTAAGTGACAGTTGACTGTCTTCCTAAGAACGTGTTATTTAAGAAGTGCGTGATGACCACAACCATGAACTAAAACACCTTCTCTGAGGCAACTGAGAAAGAATAAACAGTTGTACATGAACTGTCCTGATGGTATGAAACTTCAGAGATCTTCAGAGATGCCACTGCTGTTTTTTTATTGGCAAAGGAACTTCATGATTTTTGGCTAATAATGTTCAAGTCTAATCTCTGAAGAGTAGGAGGTGTCAAACCTTGGAATAATGCTGGTTCATCTAGTCATTTTAACTGGAACAGTGCTATTATAAGCTGTGAAGGGGACAGAGGCAGTTTCAGTAAGAATAAAAGTATATTGCTTCAAGATTTTTGTCATGGATTTAATGTCCAATAATTCTTATTGCTGAAAATATAAAGAGTTAACAAGAATGCTGAGCAAATATTTCACATCATTAGCTAGATGAATTTAGCTATCCCGGATGCTAGTGATTTATACCTGATTAAAATTAGGTTCCCTCAAAATTGTTCAATTGTCACAAGGATTTAACCAATTTTGTTGCTGAAATGTTTTACCATTGTGGATTAATCAAAGTTCTTTGCAATGATTCGGTCTTGTGTATTCACTGTTTTGAGGAGCTGTTATTGGTTAGGTTTGTTGCCTAACTGAATGGCTGTACAATATCCCCAGCCAAAATAGTCATGTGAGTCTAACACTTTCAGGGAACACTTGTGCAAATGACTTTGCAATTCATTTTCTGTGAGCAAGTGCATAAGCTGATTGCACAAACATGCAAACAAAAAAGGGCATGAACACTTTTGGAGTGAATGCATTTAAAAATACGTATGACTGTATTCACATTGCTGCTTGGAAAGTTATTCACTAAAATATTGCTCCAGAAGTGATGTTACCTGCTGTACTATTTCTATTTGTGATTCCTTTTACAGAAGCATGTCTTCTGGAAAGTGAAGATTCTGAATGAGCGTTTCAGCATTGATAATTCTTGTAATGTTATTGTGACTAGGGCTAAGTACAGACAATCACAAAGTCCAAGACTGAATCAGTCTTTGCAGGTTAGTCCTGCAGAGATTAAACTGAGAAACAACTAGACAGACATTCACTTTTGATTCTGGAAATGCAGCCACATGCCACCGGGGGTGCTACAGTGCAGCTGTCTGGCACAGCCAGCATCATCACGTTGCTTCCTCTTCGTGCTGCCCCTGAGATCTCTGGGATTTGCAGTACAGAATCACAGAAGCAGGACTCTGCAGGGTTGCTTATCACTTCTTCCTCCTGGTCCAGATGCCTCTCGGATTTGTAGTCCACAGTTGCAACCAGTTTTTAGCAGGGCAGAGCAGCTCTGTACTCGAGGAACAAAAGTTTAACCCCCGCTTCCAAGGCCCCAGACCCTAGCCAGGGTTTGCTGGGGGAGGGGGGCAGTCCCTATGTTCCCCTCCCCCACATACACACACACTCTTCTCTGCTGGAGCAGACAGCACAGTCCAGCCCAGGCCTGGAAAGCATGCTGGAATGCTGGGGGACTTCCACATGAGGCGGTTCCACCGCCAACGTCCTGGCAAATTTCAGGGGGGGCACGAGCACTCTCCATGCCCCCCTACCAGCTGGAGTGCTCGCTCCTGGGGGGGGCATGTGCCCCCCCCATGCCCCCTCTACACATCGCCTATGGTCTGATATTACATTATCAAAGTTCAACTTAAACCAGTTTCAGCTATTTTGAAACGGGCTTATACCACTGAACTTCTGTTCTGTTACAGGTTTAAATCAGTTTCTGATTACTTAAACTGGTTTATGTGTAACTTCTGTCCTTAGCCTAGAAGTCTTTTGGCACCTGCTGTAATGAGTCTCACACTGAAGTAAATCTCACTTTGTTAAGAGAGTCTCTTTCTTTCCTTTCTCATAAAATGGCTTCCAACTGGAGGAAGGTGCAGTAAACTGCAAGACCAGAGATAATGAGTTCTGGTTCTAGCTCTTTTACTCTCCTTGTTATGGGCTATTCAAGCAGAATTGAGATATTTAATGTAACAGAACCAAGTCTCCTCCCCTTTTACATGCAGTCTTTCAGAAAGGCCCTGACAAATTTGATCATAGTAATGCAATATATCTTTGTGGCACTCTCCGACTACTACACTGCATAGAGTAGCTTACAAGTGCTTCTGCTTCTATAATAAGAGAGCTGACTCTTTAGTTCAAGTAGGATATGATGATCTTTTCACATCAAGAAATTCCAGTCAGTGTCCACATATGATCCAAAAAAGATCAGTTTCACATTTGTCTCAGTTGTCTCAAGCTTCTTTCTCAAAGGCTGTGATACTAGCATTTCTGGAAGTTGGATATTTCAGGGCATTGCTAAAGCACTACATCCTTTCACCTGCATGTCACCCATTTGAACCCTACCTAATTTATCATAGGTTAGAAGCAGTTCCCATCTAAAGGATGTTTGATTGGCTCCCATATGAATTGATTTTGATGGGTTCCAGCTCTAGGTGTAACATCACAAACTCACCACTGCGTTCTGCACTAGTTAATAAGCATTTGAAGGCAGGAACAGTCTCCTAATTTGTGTTTGTCCAACACAACGAATCCCCAGTGTTGCTAGAGTTTCCTAGTGAGAGATTCTGCAATAGGTGCTAAAATTCTTTTTCCTGCTATATATGTATGAAAGTTGATTACACTGTTATTGTCATATTTGTACTAGGGAAAGGTCTACAATCCATGGACTGACAGAAAAAAACCATGTAATTTCTTGATTTTAAAAAAGCTTTAAAAAAGACATTTTCATATGTGTGGTTGGGGGGGCGGGGTCTGGTACCAGTTTTTAACTCTTGAGGCCAGCTATAGTCCTTTTTCCAGACAGCTCATGCCTACAAAAATCTCATCCTGGAAATTAAAACATTTTATATCAGTAGTAATTATTATTCCAAGCAAGCTCAGTTGACATGGTTGTCAGTGACATCCTTAATGTTTTGCACTCTTTTCTTAAGCTGTATTTGATTGAGGAACAAAGGGGTCAAAAGACTTGTCCAAGCAAATCAGTTCCCTAGTCTTGATTTGAACCACAAGGCGTCATAACTTCCAATGTAGCTGGTAGTTATAATTATTTCTCTAAGACTAACAATGTTCTTGGAAGTAAAGATAGTCAGTGCCTGAAGATCTGACAGCCTGAAACCCCAGAACTGCAAACTGGATCTCTGCAGAGGAACCAAGAGAATCCTTTGCATACTGCTTCCTGTCTGCGGCTTCAGATAGGAAGCAGTAGGGAATCTAGAAAGAGAAACATATCTCTATATTATTGGACATTGCAGAGGGTGTGAGATTTTTGTTGTGAAGGGATTTCTCCATTATTCAAGATTTTTTTTTTAAAGAATCATTCTAAAAAAGATAGACATTTTAAGAATGGCCTTTTATTTGTGTGGTATTAAGAAAAGGTTCTGGAACCATACAGATTAATTCCAGGTATGAGGATGGCAGTTACTTGGGAAAGCTCCAACAGGAAGTTTAATTGTGCATCTTTTGTAGCATTTTAACTCAGGGCTTCAAGGGGGACAATTATGAAAGTTAGCATTTAAATTATATTGATCTGAACCAGTACTTTTAAATAACACATTAATAAATAAAACACAAAACCCAGGACTATACTGCAGTTTAGATAATATCAGTGTTCCTCTGACTTAGACCCCAGCCTAACTGAATAAAATATATGTATATAGAAGACCATTAATTAGGCAGCATGTCACAAGATCCAGTAGTATATGAAACTTCTGAGAGCCTTTCAGATTGCAGCAATGGATTTTATCACAGAGCCACAGAGTGGATAGTGGCTTTAATTTTTTTGCTCTTCCAGAACTATACCTGATAAATTTGGCAGTGTTTTTACTTTTCATACCCTCTGTTCAAATCATCCCATAATTACTCTGGCATCAAGATCAGGCAACTTGGCTAGCTCTGAGAGCTATCAGATGTTTTTCTCATGCTTGCTGAACCTCTCTTAGACAAATTTTGCATTGTTTTTTATGTCAGTTTTATCGTGGAACATCGTGCTGCCATCTGGGAAGAAAAACAACGTGGTACAGGAGCAGCTGGTGAATAAGAATGGCCAAATAAACATTGGCAGTCACTCACCCATTAGGTGAGATAAGAGGGCTGAGGCCAAGCCAAAAGAGATGGCTCCAGACAGCTGCCACTATCCTTCACAGTCCCTTTCCCTCTTATCTTCACTTGAAAAAACAGCTACCATTAATTTTGAGGAAGGGACACCTAGCTATCAGGTGTTGGGCGTGCCCTTCTGAAGCCTGGAAAGAGAAGATATCCACAGTGGCAAAGTATCTAAAAATGTCCTGGCAGTTGGCAGAGTTTGCACACTTCTCACTTATATCCTATTTTCCAAAAAAAAAGTAATGTTCCACATTTTCTATGATTCTATATTTCTTTAATGAAATAACTCCAGCATGGGAGCTCAAAGCAATTTATCGATTAAAATAAATTGATCCTTAAAACAGGTGGCAGCAAGTGAACATTTGCAATCCTTTTTTATATGCAGGGAAATTTAGACACTGAACAACAGGGGAGGGACCCCCCCAGGGTTGCGAAGGGGGTTGCGAAGGGGCACCACGAGGGCTGCTCCTGGGTGATAGCGGGGGAGCTTAGGAGTCTTTGGGGTCTCCCTCTCCTTTTCTTTCCCCCTACCTCCTTTCCTGTAGTGGTACCTTGGGAGTGGGGCCCCTGCCCTGGAGGGCACCCAGGTAGTCTAAGGATTGCTGGTTATATTTGTAGACTGTGCCTTATAGTTTATGTGAATAAGTTGAAGCAATATTTTGTATATTAATAGAGTTATAAGGTTGCCCGATCAATATCCTTTGTTCTGGGTTGTTCTATAGTTCATCCATATTTTTAAATAATTAGTTATGTGTGTATATACATATATGGTATATATATGTTGTTTTGTAAATTTGTACACACACACACATATATATATATATATATATATATATATATCTTCAATGGTTTTGTTGTAATAATAAATTTGTATATAGTTAAGTAATTGATTGACTGGACCTGACTCTATAGGAGATGGAGGTGGCTGCTGGGCTGTTGTGTCCCTCCGCAGCACACTGCCCTGCCAATAATTCCCTCAATTGGAGAGGGGAGTACAAACCCATGTACATCCAGGCTACACATGTCTACAATGAAATTGAAAAATTGCGGACATAGTTCAAGGTTTTAATGCCAAAAGGAACCACAGTGCTCATCTACTTTTACCTTCTGCTTAAAACAGGCCCCTAAATATTGGATGGCTTGTAAGTCCAATATTACAAAACTAGCAGAACTAGAAAAACACACTTACATATTGCAAACTAGTTCCAGGACTCCAAGGAGAACACCACTGTAGACCTCTGTTACCTGTTTACACAAGAAGCAGACAATGTTAATGTATAACCAGGACAACACTGCTGCTCAACTGGTGTCTATTAAGGTTTTAAAAGAACAAGTACCTCCTGCACTTGGGGACTATGCTGACCCTAATGGAGAGACGTGTGCCACAACAGTTTGCCTTCTCATTGGAGTTTCCACTAATAGAAGTCAAGAAATTAGGCAAAAGTCAACACTGGACCTTCATGCATCTGTCTCAATCTGTGGCAAAATCATGTACTGACTTAAACAGTAGCGTTTTAAAATCTAAGGAAGCAGTTTTAGCAGGGTTCACTGTAATACTCTCATAGTGGATGATATATGGGAAGAAATTTTAGCCTGAATTAATATTCTGGTAGAGGTATCATGGGTCGACTGTAATTGATGTATTTCTCTACTGGAAAACCTCCAAAAAGAGAGTTGCAGCAATTCAGGGAGGAAGTAACAAAAGCATGAATAAGTCAGAGTCTTCCTATGAGAGGTAATATAACCTTGCAGTGTTCCTGGGATGATACAACACCAGCCAAGTGACAGAGCTAATATGATCATTAAAAGATAAATTGGAGTCTCTGATCACTCTGGGGGGGTTTTTTTCTTTTTACCCCAGGAGATATAGACCTGCAGCTTCCTGTCACGTATCTGGATTAATGAAAGGGATGGTTTATCCCAATGTCATCAAGGGACTACTAGTAGCAGATCTGTCTTATCAAGAGTAAGACTCAGGCAATTTGGAGGCAGCTAGAAGTTATCATTTGACCTGCCTGAAGGACTTTGTTGGGACTAAAATCTCATAGGATGTTAGGCAGGTGAAGAATGGATGGATGGAATAGCAGTAGTAAATAAAAATAGGTATTTTAATTTGCAAAAGATTTCAACAGAAGGACACCTGCTATATGGACAGATATTTTGCTAAAGGTCTTCAAATGAATCTACAGGAAACCCGGAAGCAAAAATCAGCTACAGGCAAGAAATTGACAGAAAGTGTCAGTGCAGAATGCAAAATTTATCACTGCATGCTGAGATGAAACAGACTGCTGTCTGTGATAAGTAGGAGGGGGACACTCATTTTAATAATTACATGGAAGTAGAAAGAGAAAAAGGTGAGGGCCAAGTAGGAGGAGAAGAGATTAAAATAAGTAAAAAATATAGTAGGACATTAGGGAGAGAAGGAAAGACTGAAGAAAATAGAAACTAGCAGCTGTTTTCATTAAAGATTGTTGGTAAAAAGTGCTCTGAATTTTTTTTCAACACTTTCCAAAGATTTTTTAGGATTTGCCATTGAATTGTAAATATTTTACTATCATTACATAGTCATTCCCTATGAAAAAACTCTCAAAATCCTAAATTAATAAAAATCTAAAAATTAAAAAAACCTTTTCTGGCCTACAAAGAAAGTACATGATGTTTACTCGGGACTTCACTATTACTTTTAATATTAAATGAAAGGAGTTCAGATGCTATACATGGCAGTTACATATGGCAGTAAAAAACCCTAAAATCTTCTGTATCAGGTGTTTCAACAGATCTTAATTATAAAATATAGAAACCTTTTGGGTTATAGCATAATCTGTTTTCCTTTGGGATGTTGCTTCTTGTTTTTTTCCTCTTCTTTTAGAAAGATACACATTCTCAAATTCTGCTCTGCAAGAAATATTTTTCCTGATGTTGGGTCTCTTCATCCTGCCCCCAGTCCTAAGCTTCACTTTCCTTTCCAAGTTTGATTGGATGAAACATCTCAAAGGAAAACATAATGGAAAATGGTTTCATAGCAAAACCCCTGCAAAGTTTACAAAACTTTAAATTTACCTGGGAGACACCCTGAAAGTGAAATAACATAGCCTAAGAGGACAATGGACAGAGACAAAGGAGTGATGGGTACCCTCCTGTCTCTACCACTGCTCCTTGGATCATTTTAGGCAGCTAACTTCATTTTCCTGTGCTTCCATTTCCCATCTGTAAATGGGGATAAGGGTTCTGATCCCCTTGTAAAGCACCATAAAAGAGCTGGATATGAGTTTACACATACCTCAGCAAATCAGTGAACTTGATATGAAGTTCCAGCTTGTAATAAGATAAAAGCCCACAAAGTTTCATATGGTTTGTGGGTTTATTGTGAATTTCCACTTCTCCCCATGCAACTTCCCCTATCAAATTCTGTTATCCATACACTTCTCTACTTTTACATACTAAATGTATTTATTATTTATTTGTTACAAGCATTTATATGTCATCCTTTGTTAACTGCAACTTCAGTATTTGACATGGTTGCCAACCCCCAATTTTTTTTTTCCTGACAATTTGAAAACTTTTGACATATTGTGGCAGGGCACTGATGTGTGCCTGCTCCTTTAAGGGTGCAAGCAGCCTGTGAGGCCACTTGCAGGTGGCAGGGTGGAACTAATGACGGACTCACCTGACCAGAAGAGGGCTCAGGCTTGAGTTGCACTGATCAGTTCGCTTCTCCCCAGCAACCATGAAGTGAGGAGCTCCTAGCAGCAGGACTCGTGAAGGGAGCTGGATTTTGTTGAATGACTCTGCAGGCCTGGGAACTGGGGCAAGTTCCCTGGGGTGAGAAAGACTGGGCTTTTACAGGTAAGTGGCCTTAGTTTATGTTAAGCCCCTAGAGGTGATTGCCAGAGGGCTAAGATGATTCTTTTTTATTTAAGTTACACTGGGAATTTAGTTGTGAGCCTTGCAAGGTCAGGCTCAAGGCCTGTTTAGAGAGCAGGTAATTCAGGTGCTCTCAGACTGGGAGTGGGACCCAGTAAGGGCTCCAGCAGCTTAGGAAAGGCTGAGACCTGGACCAGAGGGTCCACAAGTCCCAAGTGGGATAAGCTGGACTAGAGGGTCAGAGAGCCCAGAGGAGGGGTTGCATGGGGGACAAGTGGTCTGAGAGTTCAAAGAGAGACCATGTAGGGTATCAGGGAGTCCAAGAGCCCAAGCAGGCCAAGTATACAGATAATTAACATTAAAGAGAGAGAACATTCTTGAGGCTTGGGGCATGGTGTTGGGGAGGAAATGAATCCACGAGTGCCCTGGGGAGGCATAGATACGCATGTAACCCTTGAAGCTACGGGGGCCCTGCAGAGGCACAGGCCAGCCAAGAGGGGCTCTTGGGCTTAGGGGTCAAATCAAGGTGGCTGAGGGTCCAGGAGGGACCTGGAGCACTGCAAATGAACTAAGGCTCACTCTAAGGCCCGTGGGCAGCCTCCCTTATTTAACTTATAATATTATTAACAAGGCACGTTGGGTGAGCAATTAAGGGAAGGGCCATAGAGTCTGAGCCAGGCAGGGGTCATGTGGTTACCAGGGGGCTTCACGGCTGCCCCTGAGGCACAACCCTGCCACATTTGATGCATTGGCTGGGAAACGGCCATGCATGGGGAACGGCCCCTGCCCTTAAGGAGGGAGAATGAACATTAGGGATGAATTTCATAGATTTCATAGACATCAGGGCTGGAAGGGACCTCGGAAGATCATCGAGTCCAGCCCCCCGCCCAAAGGGCAGGAAGTCAGCTGGGGTCATAGGATCCCAGCAAGATAAGCATCCAGTTTCATCTTGAAGGTGTTCAATGAAGGCGCTTGAACCACCTCCGGTGGCAGGCTGTTCCAGACCTTGGGGGCTCGGACAGTAAAGAAGTTCTTCCTTATGTCCAGCCTGAAACGATCTTGAAGTAGTTTGTGACCATTCGACCTCGTCATCCCTTGGGGCGCTCTGGTGAACAAACGTTCCCCCAGATACTGGTGGTCACCCCTGATAAACTTGTAGGTGGCCATCAGATCACCCCTAAGCCTGCGCTTTTTCAGGCTAAAGAGCCCCAGGGCTCTCAGCCTGTCATCGTAGGGTCTGCTTCCCTGACCTCTGATCCTCACTAAGGCCGAGTACAGGGGGAGAATGATGTCCCGGGATTTGCTTGAGAAGCATCTATGGATGCAAGCCAGCGTTTTGGTCGCTTTACTAGCCGCCGCATTGCATTGCCGGCTCATGTTCATCTTGTGGTAACTGCTGACCCCCAAGTCTCTTTCTTCCATAGTGCTAGCCAACATAGCACTGCCGAGCCTATAAGGATGCTGCGGGTTTTTTTTCCCAAGGTGGAGAACCTTGCATTTATCGGTGTTGAACACCATCAGATTCTCGTCCGCCCACTTGCTGAGCCTGTCCAGGTCAGCCTGGATAACCTGCCTGTCTTCTGGTGTGGATGCTTTGCCCCAAAGTTTGGTGTCATCGGCGAACTTGGCCAGTTCACTTCTGACTCCAGTGTCCACATCATTAATGAAGATGTTGAACAGTATGGGTCCAAGGACAGAGCCTTGGGGGACCCCACTGGTCACAGGACATCACGATGAGTGACTTCCATCAGTTACTACCCTCTGGGTCCGACCCAGGAGCCAATTTTCCAGCCAGTGGATCGTGGAGGACCCAAGGCGACAATTGGCCAGTTTCTCCAAGAGGCGATCATGGGACACCAGATAGAAGGCTTTTTTGAAGTCAAGATATATGACATCAATCTCTTCTCCCTTTTCCAGGTGATAGGTCACCTGGTCATAGAAGGAAATGAGACTGATCAAGCAAGACCTACCCGCAACAAACCCGTGCTGGCTATCCCTTAAGATGTTGACGTCGGCCAGTCCATTAAGGATGGCCTCTTTAATAAACTTTTCTAAGATCTTCCCCGGGATAGAAGTCAGGCTGATGGGCCTATAGTTAGCCGGATCCACTTTCTCCCTTTCTTGAAGATAGGCACCACATTGGCCTTCTTCCAGTCTTCGGGCACTACACCAGAGCGCCAAGAGTTTTCAAAGATCCGTGCTAGAGGCTGGGCTATGATGCTCGCCAACTCCTTGAGTACCCTGGGGTGAAGATTGTCAGGGCCAGCTGACTTGAAGGTATCCAGCTTCTCAAGATGTTCCTTCACATCTTGAGAATTGGAGAACCCAGAAGTCTCAACAGTATAGAAGTGGTGCCAGGACCTGGAGAGAGGGTTCAAGGGTGGAGAAGATATCCGCTAGAGATGGTAGGACCAAGAGAGTCCAAGAGCCTCAACTGGCTGGAGAGGCAGGGCCAGGGTCTGGGGGGAGACCAAAAGATTCAGGAGGGACCACAGCCAGAGGCTAACAGGGAGACAGATTTAGGTCCAGATCAGGGGATTCCTCACCCCAGTGAGGAAGGGACAAGGAAAGAGTAAGGACTGGAGAGAAATCATGGCAGAAAGAAACCATAGTGTTTGAAGTAGGAGGTACTCACCTGGCAGTTGTGTGCAGATGAGGGAGAGAGCTGCCTGTCTACAATGGAAGGTAGAAATAGAGAGGTCCAAACACGAGCAGTCTGAAGCAAAGGTGGCTGCTTTAGAACTATGTCTGCAAACCAGAAAGAAGGAAGGAGGGTCAAAAGAAGTCAGATGCCTGATTGCAACTGAGGCTGAAAGAACCCAAGCTCTGGAGCATCTCTACCTGAATGAGGCTAAGAAGAATAGGAAGTGGAAGTTGCACATGATGCAGAAGGAGATGGCTGCCTTGATTCCAAGGTCACTCAAAGCCCACACAGCCCAGACAGCCAAAAAGTCAGACCTTACACAACAGGTTGAAGAGTTAAAACACCTTATAGTGGCCATAGAGAAACAACTGCAGAGTCAAAAAGACCAAGTAGAAATGTTGCATGAGGAGTTTGACTGCTGGCAACAGAAATACTTCCAATTGCAAGAGGCTGTACAAGAAATTGTGTCAGACAAACACCAGATCCAGCCAGCAGAGATAGAAAAAGTAATGTTGATGGAAATAAAGAAAGCCAACAAATGGATTAAAGGGATCAGAGTGCTTCAGGACAAAGTGATCTCCCTTGAAGCAGAGGTGAGGGGCAGAGCAGAGCAGTATGATGTGTTGTGGGCCCAAGTACAAAAGGTGGGGAGGTTGAAAAGGGACAACTTGAAGGAAAGATGCAGTCTATAAGGACCCTTTGAAAGCAGGTGAGGTGAGAGAGGCAGCTATATGCGTGGACAGAAACCAACTACTGTCACGTGTACATGCCAAAATAGAGCAGGTCCTGTCACTAAAGCAGGAGCTCAAACAACTATGGGATATAATGGAACAATCAACCACAACAACCCAGGACACACATGAGAGTGAGGCACAATGTGCACACTACCAAACCACACTCGCTGAGATGAAGGTGAAGCTGCAAATGCTGCAGGAGACCTTAGGAGAAAGAGAACAGAGATGGGAACCTAGAATGGTGGTGGCTGGGGAAGAACTTCAAAGGACTCACAGGCAGATGTAGTCTCTGGAAGACATGAAAGAGACCTTGAGAAGGGAGCTGCAGGCAACAGACCAGCTGAGAGGAAAGATGGCTTTGCTGGACATACAGTTAACAGAACATATAGCAGCTGCCAGAGCCGAATGCCAGGATCACCTTCAGAGGATAGAGGTTTTAAAAGGGCCCTTAATTGAGGTTGAGAAACAGCTAGAGGCCATGAGGCTGGAAGTTCTGAAGTCCCAGGAGAGTAGGGAACTAACTGTATGCTTGAGCACAGAGAGCCCAGGA
>NW_005842101.1:190775-200588 GCF_000455745.1 Alligator sinensis | reverse complement strand
GAGGCAGATAGGCCCTCAGGTCTAGACTTCATACCCATATGGGAAGAGGTTTTGCCAGTGATGTTGAAGTGCCTGGACCAGAAGCAGGACAAGTTGGTGAGCAGGTACCAGGAGGCATGAGACTGAGATATTGGCAGTGACAGGCCATATCCAGCAACTAGAAGTGGAGTTGGTAGGGACCACAGCTAAGCAAAGAAGAGGACGGAATAGGACAAGAAGCACAAGTAGTGACCAGTTTTGCCAAGACTGCACCCATAGGGTGAAATACCCAACACCAAGAGGCTGGAGAGTGATGGTAGCCCAACCCCAGATTCCGCATATATTAGATGGATGCTCAAAAGGGGAGGTAGCAGCTAAAGCTGCAGCGGAAAAATGAGCCTATGTTGAAGATCCAAAGATGGGAATTGCAGGGCAAACACCAGGTGAAACTTCAAAAACGGTAAAGCCATACCAGAAAAACAACCACAGGGAAGAGCCACTAAATATATCAGAGAAAGAAAACCCATCTCCATGTTTATATCAGCAGCAGTCACAGGACCAAGATGAGGATTTGGGAATAGTGAACAGACAAAAGCAGCATAAAGCGGAAAGAACCCCAAGGGGGAGTTGTAGAATTGAGACCGATAGGGAGAAACCAAAGAAGGAGACTGAGGTAACCCCAGATAAGGAGGCAAGATGCCTTTCACAGCTAAAGATAACCAGGCAAGAAAGGGGGCAAAGATCTGGAAGGGGGCACCAGATACATGTCAGAGACTTCCCAGGTCCAACTAAATGGTGTGAAAAAACTATTTGAAGAGAAAGTGGTGGATGTTGCATATGTGAGATGTATATACTGAGGCTGGAGGAAGGCCTATTGGCTGAGGAAAAATGGGGTTCTGGGGCAAAGACCATACCCAGCAACCCGTGAGAGTTCAGTGGGAACTTGGAGGAAGACTTTTGGACTTGCAGGGAAGCATATGGAGGTGAGAAGTCCCCTGAGGATGAGAGATGGGGCATGCCACTACCTGGTACAGTCATACCAGGGGGAGAAAGAGGGTTGGTGTCCTGGGGTGGAAGAGAACATCCCAGGTACCAGACTTGAGGTCTCAGCTGAAGATCAGAGTGAGCCAGCAAGGGATCTGCTATGAGGTAGGAAACCCCAAACCTTGTACCAGGGAGCTGGTATGGGCCATGGGGACAACCCCTTGGAAGAATGTGAACAGTCCGAAGCAGAGGACCAAGAGAGGAGCACAGAAACCAAGACACTCAGAACTGACTACCTTAAAAATGGCATGTGGCCACCAGTGGGCTTCACAGCCACCCCTGGGGCACAAACCTGTTATGCATATGTTTTTATTGATCTGTGTATTATATAATGTAAATGTAAACCTTTGGCCAGGCACTGGATGGCAGTAATAAAAGACAGATTCAAATTTAGATCTTTAACACCAACTTTCAACACAATCTTACTTGACTAAAGCAATGGTTTTGTACCATGCTGTCTCCACCCCTGGGGTTCCCTACTCACCCCTAACACTGACTGTACCCCACATGGTACTGCTGCCATCCCAGCCCACCCTTCAGTTTTACCCCACCAGCCACACTCCCCACCCACCACCTCTCCCCACTCCTGATCCCGTAGCTCCATCCCAGCCACACAACCCCCTCCCTCCACCTTTGACAAAAGCAAGTGTTACAAGCAGGAGATGGCCAAAATGGTGGGGAGGGGAGCAGGGGACAGCAGCAGCATGTGGCTGGGGAAGGTGTAAAAGGCTAGGGAGGCTCATGTGAGCCACAAAGCCCTGACAAGAGCTCCCTGCAGGGAACTATGCTTCATCTTAGACACTAGGGCTAGGGACAGAAATTGTACATAAACTGGTATAAGTGATTAGAAACTGGTTCAAATCTGTAACACAACAGAAGTTCAGTGCACATAAACCACTTTCAAGATGGCTGAAACTTGTTTAAATAAACCTGGATGGATGTAGTATCAGACTTAACTGATTTAGGTTAAATTGGTTTATTGAACTTCTCTCCCAGATCCCCACCAGATTCAATTTAACTCTCAGTCCCCCAGCATCCCAGGATGCTTTGCACCTCTCCCACAAGCACCCCCTTCCCCTCCCACAGGGTAGGTAGGCTAGCCTTGGCCAGCTGTCTCCTCCAGCCAAGCAAGGAGGTGTGCTTCTCCCCACCCCCCAGCCCTGCCCCCTCCAGCTTCAGGTCTGGGCCACTGTAGGCATGTGGCTGCATTTCCATAATCAAAAGTGAATGTTTGTTCACTTGCTTATTAGTTCAATCTTTGTAGCTTAGACTAACCACACCTTGTCATGCATCCACAGATGCGTCACGAGCAGGTCCAAGGAGGTGACCCTCCCCCTCTATGCAACACTGGTCAGGCCACAGTTGGAGTACTACATCCAGTTCTGGGCTCTGTACTTCAGGAGGGATTGAATTTACATTTACAGCATTGAGAGGGTCCAGAGGAGGGCCACGTGCATGATCAGGGGGCAGCAAGGCAGGCCCTACGAGCAGAGGCTATGGGACCTGAATCTGTTCAGCCTCCACAAGAGAAAGCTGAGAGGGGATCTGGTGGCCATCTACAAGCTGGCCAAGGGAGACCAGCAGGCTATGGGAGAGTCCCTGTTCCTCTGAGCACTACCGGGAGTAACGTGGAATAATGGCCATAAGTTGACCGAGAGTAGATTCAGGCTAGATATCAGGAGGCACTACTACATAGTCAGGGCAGGTAGGATCTGGAACCAACTTCCAAGGGAAGTGGTGCTCGCTTCTACCCTGGGGGTCTTCAAAAGGAGACTAGATAATCACCTAGCCAGGGTCATTTGACCCCAGCATTCTTTCCTTCCCATGGCAAGGGGTCAGACTTGATGATCTGCTCAGGTCCCTTCCGACCCTACCTACTATGAAACTAAACTGTGAAGATTGAATTAATTCAGCCTTAGGCTTTTTGACCGTCTTTATTTAGCTATGGTGGTGCTGCTCTGCTCTGTCTTTCCATAAAGGTCACTATTGTTTTTTTTACAAATGGGTCTAATTTTTTATGGACTTTATGGACAAGCATTTTTGCCATATTTTTTACCATAAATTTCTGGACAGGTGGCAACCCTGGTAACTGAATACATGGTCAAGTTTTGTTGGGAAAGTATCACATAGAGTTTTAGAAATCTTTAACATGAGATATTAACAAGAAATTAAAAAGTGGTGCCAGTACTACATAACCTGCCAGCTTTCTGCAGGCTGCTGGTAAGTGCTCCACAGGCTAATTCAGAAACCATTGACACTGGCTTGCATGGTAGTCAAAGACAGAGAAGCTCTCTGCTTTTCTGTTGTCAGGAAAGTCAGGTGAGAAGTGGATAGAGCTTCTGAAAATGGACTTGTAACATGTGGGGAAATTAACTCCATGCCTCCAAATTCAGTATGGGTGGTGATCAAAGTGACATAGAGATGCTTCAGTGTAGATGTTTTCATTAGGATTTTAGTAGTACCCACCAGCCTTGAAGTCCATCTTGACTGCATGATCTCTAGATTTGACCTTTTCCAGAAAAAAATATCCCATAACTTAAAGTAGTACATAAATCAATTATAATCAAGTGATTTGTTTTGCAAATATAATGTATATTGAGTTTATTTTAGTCTTATCAATCAAGTCTATGATTTCTGATTTCCAACTGGGGGCATTCAAGCATCAACAAACTGCATTTTAAATTATATTTTGATGCTGTTTTATAATGATTAAATGGTTAAATGAAGCCAACATTCTCATGAAATTATGACTCAAGGAACTTGATGCCTTTAAGAAACACACAACTATAAAAAGACTCTTGATAAAATAATGAGTGTTGACAATACCAGTAGGCAGAGGAGTTACTTGACTTTCATGCCAAATTATTCTATCTCCCACTACAGTATTTTGAAAAATCAAACCCACCTTTTCTGGCCTTGTACATCCTGCCTTGATAAAGATTCTCAAATTCCAGTTTAACTGTGAGTTTTGGTGAGAGTTCACAAGGCAGCAGCGCAGCCACTGACCAGGCCCTGTGTGCCACTGCTGCCCGGGGTGCTCAGGCATTCTATTATGCCACTGGGTGCCACTGTACACAAGATACAAACCAGGCGTATATGCTTAAGATAACTCTACACTTCAGTTGCTGTTATGATTGCAGCCCATTCAGAAAAGCCCAAACTAGCTTTAAATGAGTTAGGAGCACTGTAGCCAGAAAGTGGCAGAATAAAACTCAATGTAGGCTGCAAAACTCTTTCAAGGAGCTGCATAAATATTTGGGGATTTAGCCTGTAATAAGTTCCCTGGTACCATAGCAACACTGGTGTCAACACCCAAGATATCAAATCTAAAGCTATCTCAGGTATGTCTGTCAGGACCTTGTTGTACCCTATACTGTGAGCTGCACAAATGTTGATTGGTGTAGTGCTAGTTTGGAGCAGTCATACCCTTGGTCCAGAAACCTTCTCTAGCTGTCCTCCACCTGCACAGCTGTGATTTGTCACTATGGCTAAATACAGACTATCAGAAAGCTGGAGGCTGAATCAATTGCATTTTAGCAGGTTAGTCTAAGCTGCACAGATTAAATTGAACAGAAGTGAACAGACACTTACCTTTGATTCAGGAAATGCAGCTACATGCTTGCAGTGGCTCAGGCCAGAAGCCAGGGGGCTCTAAAGCACAGCTCTCTAGCTGTGTGTTCACTCCCTCTTCCTGCTGCCCCCAAGGTCTCTGGGATTTGCAGTCCAGAATCACAGTAACAGGACTCTACAGGGTTTCTCATCATTTGCTCTTCCTGCTTCCAAGTACCTCTTGGATTTGTAGTTCACAGTTGCAGCCAGCAATAAATTTGAGAAGGGGGAGGGGTGTTGAGCAGGGAAGTACATCTCTAGGGAGTAGCCACACCTTAATGGAACAGGTGCTGGGTAGTGCAGATCAGAAATAATCCTGCCCTGGAGTGGCATAACTTTGAGCTGCATAATGCATATATAACACCACTTTAAGGTGTTAATGTGAGTGCAATCCCAAGGTTAAGAGCTCCAGGAGCAGCCTAAAATTACCATGTAACAAGGCCCACAGATATTTAATAAAACTAGTGTAGCTATGCCCTTATATATTCAGGCAGTAGGTACTCCTGTGATATATTCATCGCATCCACAAGATGGCACTGCACCCTAAGAATTGTGAACCTCACATTATGACTACCAAGATTGTAAAAGTTCTCCTAGGTAGAAAAAAACTTCATTTTGCACAGGGGAGGTAGAGAATGAAATTTCTAAAGAGGCAAAGTGTTTTATGGCAGTGTCTCAGCATCCTTTCTGAGGAGAGAAGAGAAATGTGTTCAGGGATCACTTCCATACATGTAGTTTAGAGCTGTGCAAAGCTTCGAGTGGTGATTCAATTCGGAGGAGATACGGCCTGATTTGGTGGCCAAATCTCCAAATCCGAATTGAATCAGGGGACCAATTAAAAGATCCAAATTGATTCAAAGCTCTCTGAATCTTCGGGAAAGATTCAGAGAGCTTCGACGATTGCGGCAGTCCCTGCCCGCTGCAGCACGGAGCTGCAGCCAAACTCAGAGCTGGTAAGTAGGGCTGGGTGAGGGGGGTTGGATGAGGGGGAGAGGGGACCATGGCGGGGACCCCTGCCAGGCTCCATTCCCTGCCTGCTCCCCCAGCCCCCCCGACCCCCGCTTACTTCCCTCAGTACCAAAATGGCTGCCCTGCCCACCCCAGTTCCCAGTGCTTTAAAAAAAAGCCCCATTCACCGGGTGCTGTGGGGGGGGCGATCCCCGCTGCCCCCCACTGCCCCACGCTGCATGGGGGGCCCTGCCATGAGTCCGGGGGTTTTCTCAGTTTTTTTTTCTTAAAGGGCCAGAGCTGGGGCAGGCGGGGCAGTCATGGGGGTTCCTTGTTAGCTGACATGGCAATAAAAAAGCATATCCCATATTAATAAGGAAACTAATTCTGAAATTTCCCTGATCTACACAAAACAAGGAGATGTCAGTTTGGGAGCGGGGATTCACTGCTACCTCTCAAAATACAGAAAACAGGGCTGGTACTTTTATTGACATTCTCTGGGGGAAGAAGTAGCCAAAATTTGTGAATAGGTTTCAGTACTTCAGTAACCACAGCCAGTTTGCCAGATGCCAACTGCTGCCAAATGCCTGTTAACTTTTTCCACCGTGCTTTAATATTTGGTTTCAAAGGGGGTTGGTAAATGGATTGAATATACATGTTAAACAAGAGAAGCAAAACTGGTGCTTTCTTAAATATTTTGCTCTGTAACTGGCAAAAATCCATAACTGTCTATGGCTAAATTAGGATAATTTCCAGCAATGTTTTTCTTTTGTAATTTGACTACATTTAGCACCAGAGACTGATTCTTCATTCTCTTACCAGCAGTGACTGTTTGATATAGTCAATAGCATTATGTTGATATAAAATAGGAATTAAAACCAGGCTTATGGAATCTAATCTGCTTGTCATTATTGCACATCTTCTATACATTGAACCCAAACCTGCTATGACTTTTACTGGGGTAAATCTGGAGCCAAGTGAATTCAGTAGAGTAAAACTGGTGTGAAAGGAGAACGAGACCCTTAATATTAGTAAAGTATTTTTGACTTCCTCAGATGAAAGGAGCTGCAGATGGGCCAAGTACTATTATGTTTTACTACTGCCAAACTTCACTCTTGTTTGTATCCTGCAGACAAATGTTAAATTACTTAATAGTGTAGAAATGCAAGGACCTTGTAAATCTTTGTTTTTACGTTTTTATTAATAACATTTGAGTTTTACAATACCAATAATAGGTTTCAGCTCTTTGCTGCCTTAGGGCAGCTAAAGTACCTCAATAACATTCCCAACAAAAGCTTATGCCACGAAATAATAGACACCTATCCATATAACATATTTAACTGTACATCTTCCACGCTGCAGGAAAGAAGAAAAATATTTATTACAGATGTAACTGAAAAGAACTACAACTGCCTTGCCTCTTTTCCACCACAGCACCTGCACCCTGCAGCAAAGCCAAAGGAGATCCATGAATCCCATGGATGTACTCATGGGACGTAACATTCTCACTGGTCCCTCACCTTAGAATTCAATACTGCTTCAGACATCTGAGTTTGGCTATTTCTAGAGTTCAGCATAAAGTTTTCCACTAGCTGAATGTTGGAATCCAAAGAATTTACAGCCACATTTTCAAAAGAGGGCATTGATTTTAGGTGCCCAACCTGAAAACGTCTTCGCCTTGATTTTGAATTTAGCTTATTAGCTGGAAAGACTGAGAACAGGCTGCCTTTTCAGGATAGCAAGTATAGTGTTTTTGATGAATTCTCAGTGAACAATCACCCCTCAACTTGGTTCCAGCCAGCACTAGAAAAAGTGCCAAAAAAAACAAAAGAAATTCTCTTCTTAAGTAGTAGAGTGGATGGAAACCTTGTTTTCAGATTGTACTGGAAAATTAGTTAAATATCACAAAAGAGAAGCTAAACTGGTCCCTTTTTGAATCTGTAACTATCATATAACCAGTAAAAATCCATTAATCTGTCCTATCACAGTGAGCTAACTTGGTACATCCCAAGACCTGCTTCTTGCAATGTCTTCTTCACAATCTTTTCTTTCATCATTTGATAAGACCTGAAACTAAATAACATCAAACAGTTAATGATATTTTCCTTTTATAATATCACTTTTGGCCTCTGAGACAGCACATAATGGAGCAATTCAGACTTTAGAGATATTGTTTTAAGATCTGTATGAATTCAGCTAGGCATCTTTGTATTCATAGAAGGTTTTCTTCAAAACTATAACAGCTAGATACTTACTTTTCTTTTTTAATAGAACGTGAGACTCTTGAAAACCGTTGAGACATCTGTCCTCACTCCAAACCCTACTAATTCTTTTTATTCTCCACTCCATGAAAGCACCTTTCCATGTGCCTGTTGTGAAATAATGCCCTTATTGGTACCAGGGGACACTGTGTAGTTTGTTAACTTCTGAAGGAAAGACTGTGTGCTAAGTGGAAGATGTGGATACAACATGGGTATGCAGCCAAAGGACAACATGGGAATGTTGAGAGCAAATTACGATGCTCATGGCTGGCTCATGTTAGGCTATGGGACCAGGACAGTTCGAGTTAGTAAGGTCATTCACAGGTGAGACTGTAAGTAAGACGAATGACATCGTGCTTTTCCTAAGTTTGGTCATTTTCCATACAACACCCTTAGACATAATGAATAGAGTGCTGTGTGCACACCCATGTGCCACATGCAGAGCCCTGGTGTGCTGGGTGCACTACCCCTATAGAGGGCTTTGATTGACAGAAACTGAGAGAGTGAGTAGGGCTTGGTGTGTGTGTGTGTGTGACTGGTGTCCTATGTGTTGGCAAGGGTACACTTGTGAGAGGGCCTGTAAGGTTTGATAGAGAGACAGTAATTGAGGAGACAGAGAGAGAGTGATAGCTTGTGTGAGTGTGTATAGATCCTCCGCAGAATCTGGGTCCTCTGTGAGGAGCAAGGATCCCTGGAGCAATCGGAGACAACTCCTCAGCACACCACTATACTCAGTCAGAGGTTGGCTCCCTGACATTTTTCTCCATCAGGTACATAAGGGCTTTGGTAGCAGCCTCACAGAGTAGTTGGTGAGTATTCCCCCATGCCTTGGGAAGGGATACTTTCGTGGGCTATCTTTCTGTCATGTACCCTTGTAAAAGACCAGTGACTGGTAACAGGGTAAGGTAAGCCCTGGTACTGGGTCTGAAGAGGCAAACAGAGCCACCAACAGCAGTGGTCCAATAAATATCTCTCATGATTGCTGTCCCTTTGTTCTGGTTATAGGATTTATAGAATTTATACTTAGTGTTAATTGTTGCTGGTGTTGCTGTCGTTCTTTATATATATATTGCTAACAAAGTAGTGGCTGTTTCGTGTTTCTTTAATAAACCATTTCATTCATGTACCACAAGCCTTCCTCTTAGTGATTTTTATTTAAACTGGTGACAGATACGGACAGGGCCAATATCCATCTTACCTTTCGGGGAGAAATCTGAGGAGAAGCGGTTGTTTAGGCCAGCTTCAAGATTTGGTTTAAAAAAGCATGATTTTTCCCCAACAGGGAAAAATAACCACTATAACCACTACCTGGCCCCCAGAAGAGCAAAATCAGAGTCACCCCACATTTGTGTCACCAGGAACCTATAATTTTCCCCTGACAGAATGGTGGATTGCTTGGGTGTTAGTTTCATTGAACCCTAAGGGACAAGGATAGCCTTAAAGCCTCCTACTGAAAAGCTCCAGGGGTATCATCTGGAATTATTTTGCTATGTTTTGCTGTAGTTAATCATTCAGAGACTGTATCTATTTTAGTGATTCTCATTCAGGGTGCCATGACATCCTTCGAAGGGTGCCACAGGAAGTGTGAGTATGTAAGTGAGGTTTGAGGAGCAAATAAAAGCAGACTCAGGCTTCAGGTGTGAGAAGATAAGCAGATAAGGGCAGGCTCAAGTTCTTCTTACCTAATTGCTCCCTCACCCCCACTATCTGACCCCTCAACAAGGCGGTAATAAATATATAGGTTTTTGAAACGGGATTCCACTCAATTCACAAAAGTTATGGAGCAGCGCCTTGAGTCTGACAAGGGGTGCCTTGAGAACCTATAATCTGTCTGAACACTTTCTTTTTTCTATCCAGTAATGCATCCTTCTGTATATAGTATGTACATATATTCCCGTATACACTATGTGTTTGTGGTATTTGTGATATTATTCAGTCCCACCAAGAGCCATAGCTTGTAGAATCTAGTAGG
>NW_005842101.1:187990-190744 GCF_000455745.1 Alligator sinensis | reverse complement strand
TACAACAGTAGTTAAAGTATTGATGTTGTCCTATTTTGCTGTGGACTTTCTGGGTGATCCCAGGCAAGTCAGTTAAGTCCAGATCTTCAACTATCTTAAAGTACTTAACTCACATTGATTTTAATTGTAGCTAGGTGCCAAAGTACCTTTCAGGATCTGGGTATAGTACTTCCTTGTATCAGGGTCTTGTGAGTATAAATAATCTAATAATTGTGGGCTAATTACAACAGTAATGGTGGTTATATACATAGCTGATACAAAGGCGTAGAATTTGGAACACACGCACGCTTGTACAACTTATTCTTCTTCACAGTGGTGGCCTCCCAGTGTGCTAACAAAGAATTTGGAGTAGTGTAGCACTCAGAATGACATCCCAGAGGGTATTAAATTATTGTTTATTAAAAATATATCTGCCAAAAACAGAGTCTTTTCCATTGTCCCCTTTCAAAATAGCATAGCTTATTCCCTGGAAGCTTTTCAGACTAGTGGAAAGCCATTCAGAGTATAGGTAGTGCTCCAACTGTCCATTATTAACATCTGTTGAGTCAGGCAGGAGCCAGGAAAAACTTCAGGCCGGATTGGAGCTGCTCTTGCGTGGGTGAGCAGGGGGAGGAGAGGGCACAGGAAATGCAAGAGGCAGCCAGAATGTGTTTGGGTTTTGTTTGTTACTGTGAAAGCCCTGAATGAAAGGAAGAAGCACAGAGTTAGTTCAGCCTGGGACTCTACATCCCAGAAAGTCCAGGGCAAGGTACGGAGAGGGGCCTGCTCAGGGCTCTACACAGGGGCCCCTCTCTGCACAAGCCAGTTCTTGACATCCATTGCTGTATCAAGATCACATCACACTGCTACAAAGGGTGTAGCAGCTGTTTTTTCCTGTGTGTATTTCCATAAGCACAAAGCCTCCAACATTGCCTTCCCCTGCAAAGTGACGATGGTCGTGATAACCATACCTGTCCTTAATATAACAAGACAGTTGCTGTTCTTTCGAAATTATCTTGGCTTTCAGCTTCTGACCTGTACAGAAGGAAGCAGTAAACACTTGCGGACTTGCCACATCACTATCAGAAACTAGCAAGATGAAGGTTCCCTGTCTTAAGAAACTGAACTTAATGCTACTTGCTTTAATAATGCTGCAGTGTGTCTGTAAGTGTGAAATCTGAATGAAACTACCGCAATACACACACAAAATGTATTGCTTTTTATCTCAAAGATTTTACAGAGAGCATTGGCAGAATGTACGGTCTGACTGAATCTGTTCACTTGAGGCTGCCATCTGTCATCATAATGCCATGTTACCCAATTAAGACAATGTGACTGAACTGCAATAGTTGGAATAACATTATTGGCCAGATTGTCCATGGTGCGACAGAGTCTGCAATTCCTGCGGATTGACTCGGCACCTGCTAATGCAGGCAGAGTTAAGAAACTGCGGGTTTCTAATTTGTTAACTGTGTTGCCAATAGTCTTGAGACTAAAAAATATCTCTGCATTTTAAACCTGGCAAACTTTATACAGGAATCATTTCTCTGTTTCATGAAGAAATACACAAACGAAAGTGTAAAAAATATGCTACAAAGATTCTGTATCCATAGAGTTACAAGGCTAGTAAGAGTGTCAAATAAACTGGGGAGATAAATATTTGGGGGGGGGAGGTGGTTAATCATCTTCTTTTCTTAATTTCAATCATATACTTTATATACTGCTGGTTCTTTCTTTGCTCCTATTTGATGGATTTAAATTGCTAAATTAAATATTTAATTTTTTTAACTGGTTTTCATAAAATTTTAGATTTTGTCTCATTTTATATTTCATATCCTTTCTGAAAGACCCACACAAACTTTCAGCAAAGCCTTAATTGAGCTTCAACATTTTTGGCTCCTGTTTTTGAAAGGACAGATAATAAAAAATGTAACAGGGAATCCTGTGTTTGAAAACTCTCTCTCTCTAAGAATAAAGATATCAACTGCCTGAAGAATAAAAATATCCATTAGCTGGGGGAATAAAGTGATTACTCCGTTCTAGCCACAGAAATGTGTTAATCAAAGACCCCAGTATTTTAGGTCTACTAAACACATTATTTTACCAGAAATAAAGCTTCCTGGAAGTTTGGTAACTACTGTATGATGACAAGTATGATGTTAGTGTGTTATAGTTTTATTTACATTATTGCTTATTAAGGATTATGTAAATAAGAGCACTGTGTTGAATTAGATTGCTCAGCCAGACATCTGAGCCTTCAGGAGTCATGAAAGGCCAGAGGTATTAATAGAATTAATTAGCCCCTACTATTCTCACAGAAGCTGGAGAATATGTTCATACTGTAATCGGAACTCATTGGGTACTGGCAGGTTTTTCTGAAGTACAGTGTCCACCTTTGCATCCAATTTGGTCTCTCCGCATAGGCATTTGCGATAGAGTGCACATTTTTAGTATGTGAACAGATTTTTTATGGTTTCTTTTCATTTAAATCCCCTCCTTATAATCCTTTCAGCAAAGTGAATGTTATCTTCTGATGTAGTTTAGTTTGCAACAATGCATTGCAGCTATTAGCTTGTCCCAATTAGCTCATTAGCTGAAGGCAGAAGCGGTGAGGAGCCCAATCCTTTATTTTTTTTCAGTGGAGCCTGCTTGTGGCCAGGGGGGTAAGCTGCCAGCCGGCCAAGTAGCTCCTGAGCTGCGGGAGACCCCAGTCCTTCCACGGGAGCAGTGCCCCCAGGCGGGCTGCTATCGGGCTGGGTGCTGCCCAGTTCGAAT
>NW_005842101.1:172355-187972 GCF_000455745.1 Alligator sinensis | reverse complement strand
TCTTTCCCAGGGAGCACCACCACCATGGAGGGAAGGACTAGGCCCCCCTGCAGCTCAGGGGCCACTCAGCCTGCCAGCAGCTTGCCTCCTGGCCATGGGCAGGCTCTGCCAAAATAAAAAATAGGATCAGGCCCCTTGCTATAATGTGAAAAAATAGAAAAAAACAAACTCTAAATTGAAACGGTGGGTTTCAATTTAAAACCAACTGTTTCAATTTAGGGGGCATAGAAAACTAAACCCCCTTATACATGTACAAGTGCCCTTAAAGACTCAAAAAACAGAAGGCAAATGAAAAGAACTACACGTTTATTATTTTTTTAAATGTCTTTATTTTTATGCCACCTGCATGTATTTTGGTGTCCTGAGTCATGATTCTTGAATGCTCGGATATATCTTCATTGTATATATGCACAGGAAAGACTTTTCAGCCTAAATACGTGGCCAGCACCATATACAGAAATTTGGGGGCCTGGGATAAGTTCTTAAATTGGGTCCCTTATCCAAGCTGGCACCTACATATCTCTTTGCAGCTACTGAACTACAAACTATTCCAGGCAGTTCTTTCACAATTTCCAAAAAGAGTTATACAGCTCTATCACAGAATTAATGTGAAAGGAAAACTGAGGAAGTTGTATGTAAAAGCCTTTCATGACTATTTAAAATGGCCTGTCATAACTGGCTAATCATAACTATTCTTAACTGGCCGATCTGGGTCCCTTACAATGTGCAGGCAAAGGAAAAAGTTCCTGGTTGTCCATCTCTGTCGGTGGCACTAAAACTGGCACCAGTAAAGTCAATGTTCTATCCAGAGCTCCATTCTCCTCAAAGACGATAAAATGAAAATATCCTTTGGCCCACTGCATTGTATCACAAAACTAGAATCCAAGGATCAGGAGAGAAGGCAGGAAAGTTTGTCTCTTGCAGCTGAAGTCTGAAGACATTTCTGATTTATATAGTTGTAGTGTCAGTATCAGGTCAACTGCACATTGAAATTAAAACAGTGTTTCCAAAACTTTTGATACCCAGGGCATAGTTTTTCCTGGATTAAAACTGATGATACATTTCACTTGCTGGTCTGCAGGCCAGATCCAGCCCATAGGCCTGATCCTATGGGCAGGGCTTGGGCCTCATCCAGCCACATAGGGCTGGTGTGAATGGAGCCCCATCCGGCTGTGTGAGGCTGGCACAGGCAGGGCCCAATCCCACTGCATGGGGTGGGCCCAACTAGGGCCCAATCCAGCCCATTTTTCATGGTATACTTCACCACTCCTATGGCACCCCTTTGGAAAACACTGAATTAGGATCAAGGATTCTCTTCTTGTCTGTCTTCACCAGCTGGTCATTCCCTTAAATATTTTGTAAATGCTGAGAACACAAAATGAGATTAAATTAGAAACTATACTTGATTTACTGCATGGAAAAGAATATCCACTGTAATGTTTGCTTAAAAATCTGTATTTAAAAACCCTGAGAAAAATCATTCCAATAGTGTTGATATTGTACAAGGAATACAGTGCTTGTTTAAGCCTGTCCAAGTACCAGATTCTTGAACAGCATAAGCAAGGTGATCACTGATCACATTCTCCAGACTTTTCAGGAGATGATGCTTTATAGGTTAAGATGACTTTAAAAGAGAATGAAAAGTATTTAAGCATCTTAAAATACTCTAGGAAATCCCAATATGGAAGAAAACAAACCCAGCCAGAGACCAACCTGCCTTTTTCTTAAGGTGGGAGTAAGCAGCAAGGAAAAAAATATATTGTGTCTACTTCATTGTTTTGAAATCTAACCTTAGCTAAGAGCTGTAGAATTGTAACATGATGATCTACACATCCTGACATGATTAAAGCATAAACCAAGCAACAACAATAACATATTCCCCCTTCTATTTTAACAATACAGCTCTACTGCAGATGAGGGCTTTTCAAAAGCGCTCTGACAGGCTGAGTGCTGATGATGACAATGGCAGACAAGGTTCCTTGGGTGAATTTGATATCTTTTATTAGACCAACCCAAATGGTTGGAGAATAGTTATTAAGCAAGCTTTCGGGTTCAAAAACCCTTCGTCAGGCTCAGGAAGCTGCAGCAGTTGGTGTGTGCTCTTCCTGGATGGAATGAAAAGTAAACGAGCCAGGGGCTGGGCTAGGCGGGGCATTCACACAAGCCCACCTTCACCTCTATTTATAGAGCTGCTGCTGGGAAAGATTCCATTTCAGCTATAATAGGCCCATGTTAGTAACAACATATGGGTCTTTATGAAGGAAAAAAAAATCACTGTTAATGATACCTGTATATCCACACCCTTCCCCCATCTCCCCAAAATATTGAGAATAGACTTGTTGCTTTGAAAAGAACAGCCATCTCAACTGATACGTTTTTGGAGAAAAGAAAAACTAAATAGGTGGAAGACTAATTTGACAGTGCTGAAAAGGTAGATATGATTATTCCATATCTACTTCTGCTAACCCTTCCTCTGCTACCTTATTTCTTTCTAAAACTAGCCTGAATTCAAATCCCAAATACAAGCATTGTATCACTAGCATGAGCCAAAGCAACTCCCTGTATCGGAATACACCAAAACCTGGGGTTTCAAAATACAGATCTTTTTCAAAGGGCTAGGGGTTTAGACTCCTGCTGTTTAGATTCAGCATATGAGCATGAAAAAGACAGAGTATTAACCTACACATCTGGATTCACACATATGGAGTCACTATTCTAGTCTAGGCTTTTGGTTCAGGACATAGTAACGGGACATTAACCACTCTCCACCACAACACACTTTATCTTATCAACATTTCACATCTGCCACTATAGTCTGCATTTATTGTCACACTTTCTTGTGATAATTTGCACTGTTGGGCTACAACTTCAGGAAACTTTCATTACAAGTTTGAACCTCCTCTGAAACTTGTGTAGTTTTTTGCTTCATCTGAAACTCAAAACTCAACTGCAGTTTACAAACCTTTAGAGTTTCCTGTTCTAAGTTTCAAGTAAACCTGTATCTGTCTAGGGATTTTCATTGAAACCATATGAAATTCAGTGACTGAATATATTTTGTTTTGAGTTTAAAAGAACGCAGCACTCAACATTTTTAAAAAAGAAAAGAGAAACCTCTAGGCTAGGATATGAAGGGACATCCAAAGGAGGGAGTCCTTGAACTCCTGTGAATTGAAAAGGCTGGCTTCCATACAACTGTCATTGTAAGGGCAGTATTTATGTAGGAGGTGAGTAATAGAAATATAGCATGGTCCAGAGGCTGTGATAAAAGATCAGGAGTCATAAATGAATGTCTGTATCTAGCTCCAGCACTGATTCTCTTATACTGAACTAAACTACATTGTTTGCAGAAAACTGTGTAACTTAGATTGATTCTACCTCAGGCTTTTTGAATCTCTGTACCTAGCTCTAGTGGCCTTAGACAAGCTGCCTAACTTCTCTCTTGTAAAATTATTTCTGTAAAATAGGAATAAAGCTATCTATATGAGTACTTTGAGACTGTGGAGGGACTGTGCTATATAAATGACATGCTGCATTGATTATTATAAAATAAAATGTCATTGTACTCAATTGTTATAGTCTGCATATGATAAGGAGGAATCACTGAAGTCTATATTTATGTCAGACTTACAGGGATCTCTTCTGTACTTTGAATACCTTAATTCAGAAAACTCAAAATAACTGTACCATGTCTGTCACCAGTACATAATGCTGTCGCTCTATCTGAACTCTTGAAGTTGGCAGATGCTAACGAAAGCTTGTCGCCCTCTTCTCTTTCACTGGTAAGATCCTTGCTTGAATTCTGCTGAACTGATTGCTCCCTCTTTCTGAGGAAATCCTGCCTGAGTCTCAGTGTGGTTTCAGACCGTCAAGAGGTGCCATGGATATGATTTTTGTGGCCCAGCAGATCCAGGAAAAATGCTGAGAACAACACCAGGTACTGTATATGGCCTTTATAGATTTGACCAAAGTCTTGTAATCTGTTAACTGTGAGGCTCTATGGAAGATCTTATCAAAGTTTGGCTGCCCAGAGAAATTTATCATTATCCTAAGATTCCTGCATGACCCCTCTGCAGTGGCTCCACTATGGAGCCCTTTGCCACTTGTACTGGCATGAAGCAGGGCTGCGTGATCACACCAATACTGTTTTCCAGCTTTCTTGCATGGATGCTCATCCGTGACAGTCTGTCACATGGCATCGGCATCAACTATAGGATGGATGGGATCCTTTTCAATCTTTCCCACCTCTGTGCCAAAACCAAAGTTACATTGGCCTCAGTTGTAGAATATCAGTACGTCAATGATTGTGCTGTCATTGCACATACTGAAGAGGACCTGCAAACAGCTCTTAACTGCTTCTCTCAAGCATATCAGTGTCTGGGACTGACCCTTAACATCAGAAAAACAAAGGTGTTATGGGTCAATCAACTCCCCCAGCAAAGATCTCATGGATGAACAGGAGCTGCAGAATGTTGAATACTTTGCGTACCTCGGCAGCCAACTGTCAAAGAAAGCCAACATTAACTGGGAGATCTAGTAACGGATCCAATGTGCCAGCTCTGTCTTTGAAAGACTGTATCATCTTGTGTTCAATGATCACAACATCAGGACTCAAACAAAGCTCCTATTATATAAGGCTGTTGTAATCCCAACTCTTTTCTATGACTGTGAAGCTTGGATGACCTACAGAGAACACCTGAAAAGCCTGGAACACCTTCACCAGTGCTACCTCCAGAGGATCGTTGGCATAAAGTGGGAGGACAGTCGGACAAGTATCAGTGTCCTCACTGACGCTAACACAACCAGCATAGAAGCATTGATTATTCAACGTTAGCTGTGGTGGACAAGGCATTGTATGCATATGCCTCGTGTAGTTACCAAAACAACTGTTATACTCCAAACCAGTCAAAGACAAAGGACATGTGAGGGGCAGAGGAAATGCTTCAAGGACACCCTCAAGACAAGCATTAAGAAGTGTGGCAATGACACCACAAATTGGGAAAAACTGGCCCGGGACAGGACTACATGACAACGCCTTGTGAGAGAAGGTACATCTTATTTTGAGGAAATCTGCCTTGCCCTGGAGACAGAAAAATGACAGAAATAGAAGGAAAGGCAACAAGACCAAGAAATCTGTGGTTCAACCCTCCCTTTAACCACCACCTGTGGCATCTGCCAGAGAGTCTATGGCTCTAGGATTGGCCATCTTAGCCATCAATGGACTCATCTACAACCCTTTACTTGATCCATGGGAGTGACCATGCCTGACCATGAGCAATGACAATGATTAATAGCTGACCAGAATTTTTATTCTTTCTATGTTTGTGTTAATCATGTATAAAAAGATCACTTTTTGCTATCTTTTTAAATTTCTGTTTCAAAATCCTTTATAGCAATAGAAATCCTCTTACTAAAATGCATGAATCAGCTTTGCACACCCATTTGAATTACAAGCAAATGCTTATGAACAAAGCTATTGATCTAGTTTATTTAGCTGTGTTACAGCATTGCGACATTAGGCACAAAACTTCCATAAGAACAGATTAACTAGCTAAGAGACAATAAGTCTGTGCAGCAGAATATGTAGTGTTGATGTGGTATTACAACCATGAAGGTCCAGGAGGTATGTGAAAGGCAAAAGTTCTTGTGGATGGATCAGCTGTATGGTACAAAGACTTTTTTGGCAAAATGGCTAAGCTTTATCAGTGCCAGAGCTGGTTCTTAAAACAAACCCAACTCACAGGCACTTATCCAAATTCCAAGGTAAGTCCAAAATGAGCCTTTTAACACTTTTTTTGTGTGTAAATCTCACCAACTGTGCACCCGTCTGGCCTCATGTAGGTGCTCTCTTGCCACTTTGGAGCATGCACACAGTGCCAGCCACAAGGTGTGATCCTGTGGCCTTGATGTTGGATCATGTTCACCCCGAAGGAGGCCCTAATACTCACCTGCCACAATTCGATCTTTGTCTTCAGTGGTGGGGCTCCTTCTTGTAGCTCCTTGAGGACAAGGACAATGCCCTTAGCAGGCATTCTTGGGCCTCTACCTCCCCTACACCCCAGCCATGCGCCAGCTCTCAGGATGACCAGACGTTGGATCACCAGATCACCCTCTGATGTGTTCGCCTGTCTCCTCTTCCCCCTACTCATTTCCTGGCCTCCTCCTGCACAGGATGACCACGGGATGTCGGACCATCCCTGACAAAGAACTGAGTCTTTCCTCACAGTGTAGCTGCCCACTGCACTGTCCTGGCTCCTCCTGATATGTGGAAGTGGCCCATGGCCCCTCTCCCTGGTTTGGGGCCTCAGGGTAACTAAAAAAATCAAAACACAAAAAAGGAAAGGTTGGGAGTATGGGGCCTCAGCCCACCCCACTCACAGGTCTGGCATCTGTGGCTCCAAAGTTCCTCAGCACCATCCTCCCTGGCCCAGTCACCCTGCCAGGCTGATGTGGCACCTTTTTCAGAAGATCCTGGACCCCTCTGTCGGGTCCTGGTCAGGATTGCCTCCAGGCTGCCAATGCAGCCTGTGTGTGGCTCAGGGAGCAGCCTTGCCATGTGGCTCTGGTGGTGCTCCCCCAGGCATTTCCCCGCCACCAGCTTTTAAATCAGCAGGGTGGTGTTTTTTGATGATCCCATCCACCCGCGCCATCCCCAGCCAGCAATAGAAGGGGCTGATAAACTGCGTGGGCGGTTCATCCCAGCATGGCTCATCCAGCTCTGCTTCTTCTAAAAAAGGTAAGTTTGCCCTGTCCTCAGGGCTTTCTCTTTCTTCCCAAGGTGGATCGGCCCTGCCTTGGGCCCTGCCATGGAAGGGGGCTTCGGGCCCACTGCTTGTGTCCCCCTGGAACAATGAGGTGTTTCCACTCTCCCTTACATATATTCAGTACTCTTAGATGTATATGAACTTACAGAATGCACTCCCACTTACCAAAATGTCATTTACATAGGCATACCATTAACTGTCTCTCCTAAATGGGCCACATGTTTCTGATCCCAAACAAGCCAAACACCTTAGCATGTATTAAACTTTCACCAAGGTGGTATAATAGTTTAAGAGTGATTCCTAAAGTTTCTGAGCAACATTCAATATTTCTTGTAGAGTACCATCTGCCTTTATTGCATTATCATAAAACTGTTAACTAAAGAGGAGGGAGTGACCTTGTGCACCATGTTTTGGGAACCACTGGCTATTACCTTGAAAAAGTATAAGAGAGGAAAGAAGCAGTCAAGGAAACAAGAGATATTATTAATAAGTGAATTAAAGAACACCATCCGGCTGAGTTTCTGTTCATGTAACAGCTTGGAGGTAAGAGCTGGGGCTATGGGGAAGGAGGAGGTCACCCCCTTGGTCCTGGGCATGACCAGAAACTGCACCCTGCTGGGGATGGGTGGCCTGGTGGAACTGTCTTTGGAAGGACAGTCCCACCAGCAATGACAGGCCAGTTACCGCCCCAGTGAAAGGTGAGTATGGGGTGCCTTCTAACTCCAGCCCCATATCCCTGGTGGATGAAGCTTGGTACAGGGGGAGCCCCAGCTCACTGTGAGGAGTGGCAGCACCCAGACTTGCAGATGAGCCTGTGGTCACAAGGGAGCCAGGTAAGGCTCCTGGGAGGTGGGGCCCTGAGCCTTGGGGAGCTATTAAGGAAGCTCCTGAGCTCAGGCATAAGGGATAGCCCAGGGGAGCTCAGGAAAGGGCTCAGAGCCCAGATTCCATAGACAGGCTCAGAGGCCCAGTGTGTGGGGCTTGGAGCCCAGTGAGAAATTAATAAAGGCATGATAAGGCCAGGTGTTAGGCCGTGGAACATCTGAGAGGCATGGGATATGATAAGGGAAGGTCAGAGTCATATATATAAGCCCTTGTCATTAAGGCAGATAAATGGGCAGCCTCTGGCCTGAGTAACATCATGGTAATTATTAACATCAAGGTGTGGCAGGAGAGGAGGCAGGCAGCTAGCCCTAAGACAAGTGCATGGGCCTACATTTTGAGACCAGCCCCGGGATGCCCACTTGTTATACCCAAGCACAAGTTGGTAAGTTTTGCAAGGTATGCAAATGTTGGATAGGGTGTTATTTTTTGTGATATATCTATATGGACAAAAGCAGTAGTTTATGCAGCCACACTGAACCTGATCTTCTCTGCTTTTCACCCCAAACTTAGAGAAACACCTTGAAAGCCCATGTGTTACAGATACAAGCCAGGGATCTGTGATTAAACTCTAGGAATATTCGACCATAGAAACTGAATGAGTCAGGTCAATTGTCAGGTTTGTTGTCACTGCTGAGTTGATAGCTGGGGATAAAAGGAAAGTAGAAAAACCCTAGTATAAATGCAGCTACACCAGCATACAGATGTTTTTATCATCGTCATTGTAGCAGGGCACTGGGGTGCTCCTGTTCCTTTCAGGGACCAAGCAACTGGAGAAGGCAGCTTGCATGTTTATTTAGGGACTCAAGTGACCAGCAGCAGACCAGGTTCATAGAATCATAGAATCATAGAATTAGGGTCAGAAGGGACCTTGTAGATCTTCAAGGCCGACCCCTTGCCTGGGCAGGAGGGAAACTGGGCTCAAATGACCCCAGCCAGGTAGGCATCGAGCCGCTTCTTAAAGACCCCCAGGGTAGGAGCCAGCACCACTTCCCTTGGAAGTTGGTTCCAGAACCTAGGCGCCCTAACTGTGAAGTAGTTCTTACGGATGTCTAATCTAAACCTACTCTCCAACAACTTGTGGCTGTTATTCCTTGTTATCCCGGGGGGCGCTAGGGGAAACAAGGTCTCCCCCAAACCCTTCTGGTCCCCCCTAGTGAGTTTATAGACGATTGCGATAGGTTGTTGCAATATAAGCCCTTGGCCTGAGCTGGTCAGATAGTCTAGCCCTGAAAGCCATGAAGTAAGAAGCTCCTAGCAGCAGGGCTCCTGAATACTGAAAGAAAGCAATTCTTCAATGCAGTGAACAAGGGAAGGTACCTGTAGTAGAGAGGGCTTTGTTTATAATGGCAGCTGGACCTGGTTTATTTTAAGCCCAGAGAAGGTTTGGGTGCCTGTCAGAGGGCACAGGTGCTTTTTATTTAATTGCTGAAGGCAGGCTCAAGGCCTACTTAGAGTACCTGTAGTCTGAGTGGTGCCCTGAAGGGAGTGCAGGAGCCCAGGGCATAGGATCAGAAGATCCATGAGCCTAGAACCCAAAGAGAGTCTGGGAGAGGGATTAGAGGACCCAGGAACCCAGAGTGGGGCTGAGTGAGAGCAGGACCAAAGAAGGCCCAAAGCCAAACAGTGGAGAATCAGACTAAGGCGTTCATCATCTCAGGGAGGTGCTGAGAGTCAGATTAGAGGGTACACAAGTCTGAAAGGGCCTACAAGTGAAGCCAGAGGATCTGTGGGCCCAAAACAGGGGGTGAGAAATGGACTAGAGGGTCCATGATCCCAGAAAGAGGGGCTGAGTGTGAGACCAGGGTACAAGACCCAGGGAGGGGCTTTATGGGGGAATCAGGCGTCCGAGAACTCTGAGAAGGGGCTAAGCATGAGACTGCCGAGTCTGAGGGGAGGGCCCAGGGGAGGGCTGAGTGTGGGATCAGGATCCAAGAGCACAAAAATAAGGAAGGGGAGGTGACCACAGGGTTCCAGGGCCCTGAGAGAGGTGGTATAGGTGGCATATAGATATACCAGCAAACTCTTTTCTAGTGTGCACTTGGTATCAGTGAAGCTAGACTAGTGTAAAATCTCTAATGCAAACAATCCCTTTTCTAGATAACAGAATGAGGACAACACAGTTCAACTAATCTGTTACCAAAACTTGTATGACATATTACTCCAAAATGTTAAAAGATCAGTTCCAAGTTAAGCTGCCTCCTCTCACATCACAGTCCTTAATGCAATACACTCCCTGACTAACAGCATAAGTACAGTAGCTCTGTGCCAGATTCCACAAACAGGCGCCACCCTAAATAGAATTAAAACACCACAAATTAAAAGAAAGTTTAGCTGAATTTAACAGCAAACACTGTTCTAATAACTGTTTCACTTCCATCACCCATCTGGTCATGAAAACATGTTGCTCTTACAACATTTCTCTTAATCAAGTACTGTGACAATGTTCAAAATGTTAAATTGCTTCAGGATACTGCAGAGAATGGGAAATTTTCTCAGCTTTCCATTAAGATTACATGATTTCCAGGCACAATTATTTCAAATATACCTTGAGCTCTGAAATGCTAGTTTATTGACCACTCTTGTTGCTGAACTCTAGTAGTTAGAACCAAAATAAGAGCCCAAGCCTTTGCCTAGCTGTTAGACAATTAACCAGAGCCTTAATCAGAGCCTTAACAATGTTTGAAAAGTTTAGTTATCTTCATTATTTCATTTTTGTATGACTTTCCATTTCCAGATTCTAATCAGAACCAGAAGGCAAGCTACCATAAATAACATTTGCATTCTATCATAAAGCCATTTCAAGGCACATTATTGCAACACCCTTTTTGGTAGTGAAGCATTACCCGACCCAAGGCAACATAAAGAGGTTTGTTGCAGAACTAGCAATTGAATTCAGATCCACAGTTCTATGCTCTAACCACAAAACTGTCCTCTTTTAGAAAAGTCTAGACTACTTCTAAACACTCAGGGTGGTTCAGATATTTTACAGAAGATAAAATGAGTACCAAAACTATTAAATGTTTGTCTAACACTTATTTTGAAAAAGAGATACCATATTTACTTGATTATAAGACAACATTTTTCCCCATTCAATGTGGGGAAAATCAAGCCTTGTCTTATGATCACATTCAACTTACCTGAAATCAGAAAATGCACGTGCCCAGCCAGAAGTGGGCACCTTAGCTCTCCTCAGAGTGCAGAGTTCCTGACCAGCCAGTGCAGGGTCACTCCAAGTTGCTGTCTGCCAGTAGGCACATCTACATATTGTGCCTGGGAGGGTCCTGACTGCAGTGACAAGAGGTCCAGCACTCAGTAAGGGATCCAGCATACAGCGAGGGACCCAATGCATGGTGAGGCTCCAGGCAGCAGTAGGGAGGGATCCAACATGCAATGAGACTCCTAGCAGTGGCAGCAAGGGATCCAGCACATGGCAAGACTCCCAGCAGTGGCAACAAGGAACCCAACATGAGATAAAGCCCCCAACATGTGGTGATGAGCAACCTGGCAGCAGTGACAAGGGACCCAGAACATGCATTCTGACAAGGGATCCAGCATGCAACAAGGGACCCAGAAGCAGTGATGAGGGACCCAGCATGAGCATGCTAATAAGTGATCTAGTACTCAGGGAGGTTCCAGTCAGTGGCAGTGAGGGAACCAGCATACAATGGGGCACCTGACAGTATTGAGGCAAGTGGCAGCAAGACAAGGGGCAGGCGGAAGGGGAGTACCTGGCAGAGTAGCAAGGAAAGTGGCAGATTACAAGGTCTGATCACCACTGACTGGCCAAAATTTAAAACCGTATAAACTCATGGTAAATTCTGCGGAGTGAGCGGTGGCATGACAAACCATGTTAAAAAAAGAGGAAGTGGCGGTACAAATGTGAAGATACCAAAAGGAATGAGGCACAGCTATGATACAAACTTTAAAATCAAGGTTATATATTATTCTGAAAAAAATAAATAATTGTGAAGTGGGAAGGAGGTATAATGTTACTCAAGCAAATGTGCGTCAATGGAGACAACTGAAAGAAAAATGTAAGAGTGCCAAGTCCACATGGAAAACCTTTGGGAGTCCAAAACAAGGTCACATTACTGAAATTGATAAGCAAGTTCTCAACTATGTTCAGGAAAAGAGAAAGGAGGGAATGTCAGTCACTCACAAAGTGCTTCAGCTCAAAGGCATTAGAAATAGCAAACAAATTGAATATTCCCCTTAAAAAATTCAAAGCAAGTAGTGGGTGGTGTATCTGAATGATGCAACATAGTGTCTTTGCCCTGAGATGAAGAATATCATTTGCACAAAAGTTGCCATCTTACTGCAATGAAAAACTTGTTGAATGCCTGGGCTACACAAAACTCATGATTACCTGCTGGGCCAGATAGGTAATTCTGATGCAACTCCATTCTATTTTGACATGCCAAGTAATGTCACCATCAATGAGAAAGGTGCAAAATCCATAATTATGAGAAATGCAGGAAATGAAATGTTGTAAGTTATAGTGTTGTTAGTAATATTGGCAGAAGGGAGAAAATTGCCACCATATGTGATTTTGAAATGCAAAACTCTACCAAAATAAAAGTTGCCACCAGGAATAGTGGTTAGATACCAGGAACAAGGACAGGAGGGAGTTGCCTGCACGACAGAGTGGGATTTTAAGTGGCAGTGCTCTATCCCCACCTGCCTGTGTATACCCCCTAGGGCCTTCTCAAGTACCCCTGGGGTTATGCGTATCCCCAGTTGACAACCCCTGCCTTACTGAATGGGGGAGGCAATCTAGTGGCAGATGATGAGGAAAAGGTTGAAGTAATCAATGCCTTTTTCACCTCAGTCTTCACATGCAAGGTCAGATCCTGGACTGCTGGACCAGTCAGCACAGTTTGGGGAGAAGGTGAGCAGCCCTCAGTACTGAAACAACAGGTTAGGGACTAATTAGAAAATCTGGATGTGTACAAGTTCATGGGGTCAGATGTAATGCATCTGAGGGTGCTTAGGGAGTTGGCTGATGTTATTGCAGACCCACTGCCCATTATCTTTGAAAACTCACGGTGATCGGGGGAGGTCCCCAGCAATTGGAAAAGAGCAAATTTAGAGTCCATCTTTAAAAAAGGGAAGAAGGAGGATCCAGGGGACTACAGACCAGTCAGCCTCACCTCAGTCACTGGAAAAATTATGGAGCAGTTCCTCAAAGAATCCATTTCTAAGCACTTGGAGGAAAAGAAGGTGATTAGAAAGTCAGCATGGATTCACCAAGGGCAAGTCATGCCTGACCAACCTGAATGCCTTGTATGATGAGGTGACTGGCTCTCTGGATGCAGGGAAAGCAGTGGACATAGTATACATTGACTTTAGCAAGGCTTTTGATACCGTCTCCCACAGCATTCTTGCAAGCAAGCTGAAGAAGTATTGGTTGGGTAAATGGACAATAAGGTGGATAGAAAGCTGGCTGGATTGTCAGGCTCAGTGGGTAGTATTCAATGGTTTAATGTCTAGCTAGCATCCAGTATCAAGTGGAGTGACCCAAGGGTCAGTCCTGGGGGCAGTTTTGTTCAATATCTTCATTAACGATCTGGAAGATGGGATGGATTGCACCCTCAGCAAGTCTGCAGATGACACCAAGTTGGGGGGTGTAGTACATACACGGGAGGGTAGGGCTAGGATTCAAAGTAACCTAGACAAATTGGAGGATTTGGCCAAAAGAAATCTCTTGAGGTTTAACAAGGACAAATACGAAGTCCTGCACTTAGGACAGAACCATCACATGCACCACTACAGCCTGGGGCCTGACTAGCTAAGCAGCAGTTCTGCAGAAAAGGACCGGTGGTTACAGTGGACAATAAGCTGGATATGAGTCAGAAGTGTGTTCTTGCTACCAAGAAGGTTAAAGGCATACTGGGCTGCATTACTAGAAGCACTGCCAGCAGATCAAGGGAAGCAATTATTCCTCTCTATTCTGCACTGGTGAGGCCACAACTGGAGTACTGTGTCCAGTTTAGGCTCCCCACTATAGAAAGGATGTGGACAAGTTGGAGGGAGTTGAGCAGAGAGCAATGAAAATGGTGAGGGGGATGGGATAAGCACATGACTTATGAGGAGAGGCTGAGGGAACTGGGTTTAGTCTGCAAAAGAGGAGACTGAGAGGGGATTTGAGAGCAGCCATTTACTACCTGAAGGGTGGTTCCAAAGAGGATGGAGATAGAATGGTTTCAGTGGTGACAGATGATAGAACAAGGAGCAATGGTCTCAAGGGAGGTTTAAATTGGATTATTAGGAAAAACTTGCTCAATGGGAAGGTGGTGTAGCACTGGAACAAGTTGCCTAGAGAAGTGATGAAATCTCCATCCTTGGACATTTTTAAGGCCTGGATTGACAAAGCCCTGGCTGGAATGATCTAGTTGGGGATAGTCCTGGTTTGAGCAAGGGGTTGGGCTAGATGAACTCCTGAGGTCCTTTCCAACCCTAATTTTCTATAATTATACCATTCATTCAGAGGACATTTAATACCAGATGTGAAAGCAAAAATGTGCTCAGTTAAATAGTGGTCATGTAGTCTTAACTGCTGATATGACCTCTTAACTCCAAGTACTGTATGAATAAGTCCTTTAACGACCATTTAGTGTCAGTACTCAAACTACCTTTTGGCAGGGAATCATACACTTACACCTGGTGGGAAGATTAAGAAGCCAACAATAGCACTGCTTTGCCAATGGATTCTGACTTCTTGGGGAAGGATATCTTCAGAATCCATTATTAAAGGCTTCAATAAGTGCTGTATACACACAGCATTCCATGGATGGAACAGAAGACATTATTTTGTGGGAAGATGAAAGAGATGAGAACAGTGAAGAGTATATGAGAGATGAGGATGCATGTGAAAGTGACCAGTTCTACGTTGTATGATCTAAGAAAGGAGTAGCACTCACCAGGTTCTGGATAGAACCTAATATAAATTAAGTTGAGTTAATGTTTCAGTTGAATCAAAGCTAATGTTGAATTTATGACTTACTGGTATTGCTATAGTTTTTGTCAGTAGGTCTGTTTATAAAAAGAGCAATTAAAATTTTTCCTTGCGTGGAATCTAATTATTGGGGGGTCATCTTAAATTCAGGGTCATCAGAGATTTGAGTAAATATGGTAGTTTAAATAGATATATCTGAATTTCATACAGTAAATGGAACTAAGGAACCAGTGGAAATGGAGTATTACTATTGGTAGAGTGTATGGCATAATAAATTAAGGTAGAGTCATATGATGTATATTAGGTCATCTTCCATGCAAGAAAAATGCAAGGAACATACTTTAAAAAATCTATATTTATTGACACTAGCCAAAGCTTCTAGATGGAGAAATAGTGCTTACCTCAGCAGTTTTTATGGGTTACAAACCATTTGGAAACCTGCCTTATTTTGTCTGCCATAATGGAAGAATATTTTTGTCTGCTTATGGAATAAAACATGACTACACAAACAGTGCAGTCTGACATGAAATGGGCCTAAATATCTTCTGCATTTCTCATTGAAAAATAGCAGACCTGCCATTGCAGCCCTGGGATAAAATTCCCCTGTTCCTACAGGGTAACAGGTATTGTGAAATGTAGGATATTCTTATTATGAAGAAAGACAGTAGAAGGAATAAGCATTCTGTCTCTTGCTTTCAGCTTTAGGAAGCTGGGATACTTGACTGATTATCCTTTTTATCATACTGTTCTCCTTGGGTACTTACAGACTTATGGGGAGTTTAGATGGAAGTTAGATCAAGATAAAAATGCCACCTTATATAAGGCAAGTCAGGATTGTGGGAGGGAATAGTGGGAGGTGCTTGGGGAGATTTGTGGGGTAAGCAGGCCCCAGGGGCAGATGGGCTTTGTTGCGGGGGATCAAGGGATTGAGGGATAAATGGAGGCTGCAGGAGGGATTGGGAGAGCAGGCGGTGTCCATGGGGGGATCAAGGGGACAAGTGGGGTCCATGGGGGGA